>NC_056729.1:256573465-256895965 GCF_019279795.1 Protopterus annectens | reverse complement strand
AAAAATCTACATTAAAAGCATCTAAATACATAAAATGATTTGTATTAAGTATAGTAAATAACTAAACAGCTGTTTAAAATTGTTGGTTTTTGCCCCACTGTCAAATACTAATGCCAGGACTGAATGAACTACATAAAAGTACATTAACTAGTTTTTCAGACTAAAAGCAATGACCCTAAACCACCTAAGGAGTCATCTTCAAAACATGTCTATATACATGTATGTTTATAAGTATGTATGTATTTACATGACATGTATCAAAGTGCATTAACACTGAAACACAACAAATCGTGGCCAGTACTTTGAAAACAAACTTGCCCAAACAATTAAAATAAGACATAGATGCTTCAAAAAGGAAAATGAGTAGCTTCCTTTTTCAGTCATTTAACCCAAATCCTAAAAGTAGCTTCACTCGCCTACCTCACCTTATTCTGCATGCTAACAGTAACACTGACCCTAACCTTGCTCCTTACCTTAACCCTTTTCTATAGTATAAATACACAAGACACTTGGACACACGTGCACAGACATGAGCAAAACGAAACATGCACAACAGAAAATCTAGTCCCCAACTCTAACCATAACCATATCCCACAAACACTTGCATAAACAATACAAAACATTCACACACACACACACACACACACACACACACACACACACACACACACACACACACACACACACACACACACACTCTAAATCAATCTGAATCAGTCCTCTAATGTAGCCCCTGCTGTATCCCTGTTTTGCAAACACATGCATAGACACACTCCCACACTAGTTCCACTTACCTTAATCACATAGGCTGGAATGTCCTGCACTCAACATACAAAACACTCAAAACTAAGTGCTGTCAATATTTTCCCTTATGCAAACACTTTTTCAAACAAATTGCCATTTGATACTGACAAGGAATTTTACATATGCACTTGCATGTGTGTGTGTGTGTGTGTGTGTGTGTGTGTGTGTGTGTGTGTGTGTGTGTGTGTGTCTCTCTCTCTCTCTCTGTCTCTCTCTCTCTATGGAATCCACTTCTTCTGTCAAACAATGCTTTGGTTAACATCTATAAAGTTAATACAATTTGGTTCACTAAACAAATGCTCAACACCCGTCGGCAAATATATCAGATTGGACAATTCTTGGGTTCAGGAATTTGTCCTTTCCCCTGAGAATTGTGCGATCTCTCAGTTAGAATATATAATTAGCAGGGGTGTGTGGGGGTGCAAAGGGGGCTTTCCCCCCTGCAAACAATGATGATTTCTTTTGGCTTTTTTTGTAAACTTTTAGCAAGCACCAAGACTGATGCTCAACATGTGCATAATAATGTGTAGATGTGCATAATGTCGATCATTTAGTGTCAACATTATGCATGTCGACATTAATGTCAATAAACAACGGTAAATAAATCCATCAGGTAACTCAGGAAAGAATGTTTTACTTCTTCCCTCTGGGCCAGGTATTTAATTGCCTGATATCATGCTATTAGTGTTTTTGTCAGCTGCCAGGCTGATTACAGAAACTTCAGCTTCTCTCCACAGCTTTAACATATTTGTCTTATATTTCTGCTCTGACTAATTCACTTTGTTCAGCTTCTTTTCCAGCTTAAAGTGTCTTTGGCATCTTGCTTGGAACTTATTTTCAGCAGAGAGAGAGAGACAGAGAGAGAGGAATAGTACTAAAACTTTGCTCACTGTTTTAAAACCTCCAAGTCTTGAATTTGTATTACATACCCTCTGTTGCCTATCTTGACCCATGTGCATATGTTCCTTAACTATTGAAATAACAGGCTTCTAACATATCCCACAGGTTTGTAAGATGTGCTATGAAACTTTTAATCCTTTTTTTTCTTCCCCAATGTCTCCTTCTCTATGTCTAGCAAGCCTTGGGAATGTTTACCATATAGTAACTCAAACAGGATAAATTCTGTTGAAGCTTGGGTCACGTCTATTATAGCAAAAAGGAGATAGGTAAGTAACAGATTCAATTTCTTACCATCTTATTCTGGTACCTTGTTTTGCATAGACTTCAGGGTTTATTAAAGCAGTCCACTAACCATTTGGTTTGAGAATGATGCCCTGAAGTTATTAACTGTTGAACTTTAAACCAGTGGCACAGCTGATTCATTACTCTGGGCTTAAATGAGGTTCCCTGGTCTGTGATTATTTCTATGGGAATCCATGCCCTAGGGACAATACCAGTTCTATGGCTATTGCCGTAGAATTGGCTTTTTTTTCAGGGCTATTAAATAAAAACAATGATGCTCTGTGGTACATCTTATGAGTTTTTTTCAACAATCTTTTCATCCATTGGTGGCCTGCACAAAAATAATAAGTAAGGAAAGAAATTCAGTCTTATTGTTTTCTTTCAAGGAAAATTAAGTTGTGTCTAAATGTTCGAAACAAAAAGTAATACCCCGTACAATGAGATGACAAATGTTTGCAATGATATATAAATCCTCTTTGGGAATAGTGCCTGACTCCCTTCCGCTACAAAAAAAAGATGTACCTCTCTAGTGTTACATTAGGATGAATGTGAAAATCACAAGTAGCCACAGGCATACATTATACACCTGAGATTCTGGGGGAGGAAACCAGAGCACCTAGATAAAACCTACACACAGACAGGGAGTATATGTAGACTCCACACAGAAGGAATGATGGCCCAAATCTCTAAGAGTGCACCAAGTGCTATGAGACAGCAATGCTTTTCTTTGCATCAATCTGCCAATGATTAGCTGCTGTAACATACATTCTGAAGTCCAAAAGAATAAAACCAAGAACCACAAGTAGTGAAGGTAGATTCAGTTACATAATTTTTTAACAAGGAAGTTACCAGTGTTAAGTGTAATACCTTCAGTCATCCTGGTGAGTCAGAGAATTCTGGAACTGACATTGACTGCCCCATTATTAAATGCACCCCAAATCATGAAAACAAATGTACTATGTCTGCTGTTATAACTGATAGTGGGGTTAGTGTTTTAGAGGGGTTGGAAGATATTACTACACACAACGTTTTAGATAGGTTTGACAATTCTTGTTTTTTTAATGACAGAAGAGCCAGCATTGAAGGGGCTGGAACCATGTCTCCTTATAGTCACCCTATTCTCTCTTCTTCCTCCTCTACCCTCCACACCAACACAGACAGAGGGGATTCTAACTGGGTACCCATACCATTTAGTTATTTACCTACCTTAGATGATAATTCACATTTCAGTGAACCCAACGATGGAAATCTACTTTTAAATTGTTTGGGTCTTTTAGTGTGACTGAGGGGAACATCAGTCATCAAAATACAGAATCCATTAGCCTTGAACTAGCTGCTGGTGAATCATGGTTTTTGGTAGTAGGGGATGCAAATAGCAGTATGGTGGAAGATGACATAGGACCTAGTTGCATCCAAAATTCTACTAAAGATTTTACAGTATATAATTTTTCCATTGTTAACATTTCAATAGAGCATGCTGATGTTTTGATTTAGGGTTTGAGTTTTGTACCAGCCAGAAAATTCAATCTAGCTGAAACACTCATAAATTTAAAATTATTTACTCATAAATTAAATTTAGCACTTTGGTTTAAGTCGGCAGGTATTAACACTAGGGTTGACTTGAATACAGGTCTCAAGAAATCCAGTTCTTTCAACCCGGCCTTGAATAATGTGCTAGTACTGTTCGAAAAACTTTGTGAAAGGGAAATTCGATAATTTTGTTTAAGGCCCCAAAACTCTACTGTAAATTATAAAGTTAACCTTTCCGAGAGTGAAGAAAAACTTTTTGATGATCTTTGTAACAACAAAACAATCAGAATAATGAATGAATAAAAGAGGGGGCATTGTCATCATGGATGTCAAGGATTATAACAATAAGATGTTCAAGCTCCTTTTCACTGACAGGTACACACAGGTATCAAAAACGAACTTAATATCGCTTATTCTAAAATTGATGGTTGCTTATATGACATGGTCATGCAGGGACAAATTGACAAGAGTGCCTATGAATACCTATCCAATGATCACCCGGTAGTGGCAGGTATATATGGTATACCGGAAATTCATAAAGACATCCGAAACCCACCACTAAGATTGTTTGTTGATGCAGGCATGAGCAAAACTTTTTACATAGCTAAATATGTGGATAATTTACTTCAGACATCCACCAGTTGCATTACCCATATCTGTAAAGATTCATGGGATTTTTTATCCAGATTAGCAAATTTACAATTTGTACCATATTGTATAGTTGTCACAATAGATGTACAAGATCTTTATTTGGTTATTCCACACAAGGAGGGACTTAATTGGATTGAAAGTATGCCCTTTGACATAGGGCTATTGAACAACAATGACACAGCACAGCTATCACACTCACAGAATTAGTCCTGAGCAACAACTTTTTATATTTTGAAGGGCAACTATTCAAACAAATGAGTGGAGTGGCAATGGGTGCCTCATGTGCCCCATGCTTTGCCAACCTATTCATGGTATACTGGGAGAAGCAATTTGTGTTCAATAGTACATTTGCTGTCCATTGGTCATTTTATATTAGGTACCTGGATGACATCTTTATCATTTGGACAGATCCTTTGATGAAATTGAATGATTTTTTTTAATGTACAGGTTGGGTGTCGAGCTAGAACCTCGGCACCTGTAAAAAATCAACTGACAATCATTAGTGGACCAGAGTTCCGCTGTGGCTACCCCTAACCGGGAAAGCAGAAAGAAGAGCAAACATCAACAGCACCCCCTTTCTTAAATTTACCTACAACTTTGACAGGGACAAAATGGCATTTCTTGATGTTCTGATTTCAAAAGATTATTCCAAGGGTTGCTTCAGCTCCAAATTTTTCATAAGAAAACTTTTTCCAGTTCTTATCTTCACTACGACAGTTGGCATCCCAATTTTCAAAAAAGAGCAGTTGTCAAGGGACAACTAGTCTGACTCGCTTGGATAACATCTGATGATGCAGTATTTTTGGTGGAGAACAAAAAACGTTTGGATATGCTTATTCACAGAGGTTATCCACCGCACTTCTTAGCCCCCATCAAAGAGGAAGTATGTGACAAAAGGAGTAAGGGTCTGTGCCATCCCCTGTTACCAGTCTTTGATAACTCCTGTCATTCCTTATCTTCAGTAGGGTCAATGACCTCTGGTGATCATAATTCGGATAGGTCGTATGAACGAGCCTTGATTGTTACTTTTTCTTTAAACACTTACCACATTGTTGATGTCGTTAATCAGTTTTGGCCTATTGTTACTTCCATCATTGATGGTAATGTACTGTTTGGTTCCAAAGCTAAGATAGTATTTAGGAAAGACTCATGTTTTAAAAGTTTACTGGAAAGGAATTCAGGCAAATTTAGTACCAATAGACCGAAAGGTATGCATAAATGCAATCACTGTAACTACTGTCAACATATTCTCTGTTGTGAGTCTTTTTTCATCAAATACAAGAATTTGAGGTGAAAAAATATTTTCATTGTTCATCCAGGGGAGTGGTTTATGTTGCACTTTGCAACAGTGTAAAGTGTTTTACATTGGTAAGACTGGTTGAGCTTTGAAAGAGAGAATATATGAACATCTCAATAAAATCAAGAAAGGGAAGAAACTAATGTACTGTACAGACAAATTTCTGCCTTTCCTTGTTACCTTTTTAAATTTGTGGTGATTGATTTCTTGGAACCAGACCCAAGGGGCTTTTACACTGACGAATATATTCTCAAGAAAGAGCTCATATGGATTCTTGTGTGTGATGCCCTTACCCCCCCCTTAGTTTGAATGAATGTTGTTCTCTTACACCTATATTAAAGTTGAAATGTCTTGAGGGCTGATTATGTCACGTTACTCATACATTTGTTGTTGTAACACTGACTTTTTGCCATTTTTGTTCTCACTATTATTTTTATTTTTAATTTTTATTGTTATACTTATAGTAATTTTTCATGCAATTTAACTTGATATTCACAACAATTCTTGTTGAAGTTTTTACTGCATTTGGTTTGTTTTCACTGTCAATAAATTGGATTTGTGGTTTGGACTTTGGTTTGTGTGGTTCCTGGGACTTTACCTTCACTACTTGTAACATACATTCTACCCAGATTGCTAAAGCCCAACCAACAGTTTTTGTACAAAACAAATAAATCCACATTCATTGACTGTGTATAGCTTAGATATCAGATGGTAATGCAAAAAAAATAATAAGAATCGCCCATAATAATTTAACACATACACATGCGAATGCATGCTCGCACACGTGCACACACACACACACACACACACACACACACACACACACACACACACACACACACACACACACAATGATGTGATCATCAAATTTTAGCAATCTGTATGACTGTGACTGTATACCTCAGATGTCTGATTAAACTAATGAATAAATGCACATGTAACTGTCACAGAGGAATGTGTTTTCTCAGCTCATTGCTGTCAGAGTACACTGTGCAAACCTCTGCAACATACCTCTCAACCTCTTAGTGGAGGTAATCTGGGCAAAGCCTAAAATAATTGAGGGACAAATGCCCAAAAATAGGGACATATTTTAAATATTCTTCATATAAGCTTAGAAAGTTGATAGAATAATAGGATTTGTGTTAGTATGCATTTTTGAAGGCTATGAAGTCTGAAACTCAATGCATGTCATTATTTAGTTGCTTTAATCCTCAGTGACTTGTCAGAAAACCACACGTTATGAGGAGCAAACCACAAATAGACAAAAATCTGGACATTCTGCAAAATCTGGAGAATTGAAAGCTATGCTCTGCAACCCCACAACTTACATCTCAACCTCAGCTCAGGAATCAAGGAAAAAAGAATTGGGGACAATGGACAAACATCAGGGACAAATATTGCTTTTAACTTGTTGCTAGAACAGCAGGTTTTGCTTTACCATACCAGAAGACTATTAAGTCTGAAATACATGTGTCTGTAATTATTTAGTGATAGTAATCCTAATGAATTTTCCAGAAAAAGCTACAAATATTAAGAGGAACAGACCAAAAATGAAGCAAAAATCAGGGACAGTTGAGACCATCAATGCTGGTGCCACCATATACATATATGCGTATATATTACACACTCACACATCAATTACAGCTACTTTTATAACTGTGATTGTAGACCACATCATGGAACTTGTGATCAAATGAATTAATAAATATATAAATAACTGACACACAGGGTTGTGTCTTATCATTCTGTGTACACTGCTTATTTCAACCTGGCCAAGGCTTTTGACACTATTCCTCCTGTTGGTTTTATGAAAGATTAGAGAAGCTTAATGTAAACCCTATACATTGTCTGCTGGATTGCAAATTGCCTACCCAACAGATCACAAGTTGTGAAAGTTATTTGATTCCCTCTCTGAATCTAAATTTGTAACTAGTGGCATTCTATTTGGATCAGTTCTATGTCCTGTCATGTTTGACATTTATTCTGCAGAAATACAAGTCAATATCCCAGAAGTGCAGTTGACCAAATTTGCTGATGGCTTCAAACTGCACACTGTCATCTCCTTATCCACTGATACAAACAGCTTCAGCATGAGCTGGAATTTACACACAGTGTATTAAAAACAGTCTCAAACTAAATAAAAAAGGTGCAGCACAGCGGCATTTGCCAGAAAGGTTGTTCACACCACATGTGTTATAAATGGTACTCCTCTTCAGACAGATACAGTCATAATATACCTATGTATTTAAGATAGTGTTCTCTCATTCGATTATGTTTCCACAACAGTCAGGAAATCCTTCTATCCAGCCAAGTTAATTTACAAAGGAATACCTTCAAGATCCAAAGAAGCCATCCTACTGCTGTTCTCTTATCTTATATTACCTGTCATTGAATACAGTGCCCCCTTTGAAATGTATAAATCCAAGCATATTACTCAACTGGAAAGGCCTCAAAGATTGCTAACTAAGAAAATCTAAGGTATTAAATTCTTCAACTACTCCCACACATTAGCATGACTCTCCTAACTAGTCCCGTAGATTAGCATGACTCTCCTAACTAGTCCCATAGATTAGCATGACTCTCCTAACTACTCCTGTAGATTAGCATGACTGTCCTAACTACTCCTGTAGATTAGCATGACTGTCCTAACTACTCCTGTAGATTAGCATGACTATCCTAACTACGCCCATAGATTAGCATGACTCTCCTAACTACTCCTGCAGATTAGCATGTGTCAGAAAAATATGTATTAATGTGTGTATTAGTAATATGCTTAGTGCATTTAGAGCTTGAAAAGGGTTAACACATTTATTTGATTTTATACTGCATAAATCTGTACAAACTGCAGTTGCTTTCTGACCTTGTATTGTTAGCTAAAATCTTGATTGTGCCTTGGAAATTTACTGAGAAGCAGGTGATTTCTGCTTGCGTTAAAAAAATAATAAATAAAACAATACTACTTGTATGAAACTTAGACAAAAAGTTCCGCTGTGCTGTAAAAAAATACACAACTGTAGAACTTACAGATAATTAGAACAAAGCCTGTTTAAAAATATGAACTGCAATCAGCATTTGCTTGTATCTGAATTAAAAGAGTACCTTGAAAACTAACACTGTACAATAGAGGCTTGTAAACGGATTAATGGTTACCAAGTCCAGGTTGTTTTTCTCAAAAGTTTCTCACAAATCTAGTCATGTCAGCAGAAAATCTGAGCAATATCTGCTGTAAAACAGTGCTAAAAGTTGTGTTTAATTACGTCAGCTTAGAAGGCCATGTCTTGTAAAACAGTATAAGAATGAACATACTTCCTGTTAAAAGTTAGACAAATCCTTCTATTTGCATGTTTTTGTCTCCTTGCGGCAAGTAAATTAAAAGTGCCTTAACTAAACCTTATGTGCATTGGTCTTTGAAGTTTTTTCCTTTGACAGCATGACTCTCCTAACTACTACCTTGGATTAGCATGACTCTCCCAACTACTCTCATAGATTAACACGACTCTCCTAACTAGTCCTGTATATTACCA
Source organism: Protopterus annectens (assembly GCF_019279795.1). Lineage (NCBI taxonomy): Eukaryota > Metazoa > Chordata > Ceratodontiformes > Protopteridae > Protopterus > Protopterus annectens. Next base: position 256,886,977 of record NC_056729.1, on the reverse strand, counting down.
TAACTCTCCTAACTAGTCCCATAGATAAGCATGACTATCCTAACTATGCCTGTAGATTAGCATGACCCTCCTAACTACTCCTGTAGATTAGCATGACTCTCCTAAATACTCCCTTAGATTAGCATGACTCTCCTAACTGCTTCCATCAATTAGCTTGAGTCTTCCAACTACTCCCATTGATTAGCATGACTCTTCTAACTACTCCCATAGATTAGCATGACTCTCCTAACTACTCCCGTCGATTAGCATGACTCTCCTAACTACTCCCATAGACTAGCATGACTCTCCCAACTACTCCTGTAGATTGGCATGGTTCTCCTAACTACATGACTCTCCCAACTAGTCCTGTATATTAGCTTGACTCTCCTAACAACTACCATAGATTAGCATGACTCTCCTAACTAGTCCCATAGATTAGCATGACTCTCCTAACTACTCCCATAGATTAGCAAGACTCTCCTAACTATTCCTGTAGATTAGCATGACTCTCCTAACTAATCCCATAGATTAGCATGACTCACCTAACTACTCCCATAGATTAGCATGACAGGTTACCAAGTCTGAAGCTTAAGGGTCTGTCATTATTTGCTGTCTGCAGTCCTTACCTATCTGACAAACACACACACACACACACACACACACACACACACACACACACACACACACACACACACACACACACACACACACACAACATTACAAGGAAGAGACCAAAATATGAAACTAAATCAGAAACATTCTGCAAAATTATGTATAGCTGAGAGCATCTATACCCTCTTACACTCAAACACAAGCACACACATGCACATAAAAATAAAATAAAATCCTTAGCTTCCTAAATAAATTGTAAGCATAGTGGTATTGTGGTAGTGGAAACATATCTATATCTATATCTGTATCTATATCTATATCTATATCTATATCCCATGGTCCTACCTATTTAAATTAGATCCACCTTTCCTTCTTTCACTGTCAGTCAAGCTGTCACAGTCACATGAGGCAGCCTGAGGAAAAAAAAAACAGCCCCTCACTGCTTCATATGGCAGGCCAGTGAACTGCTTTTTATTCTCATTCTTTCCTTGCCTTCTCTAAAAGGTATGGAGAAGTGCAGCTGTGACACCAGGCTGTTTTAATAAACTACCTGGTAAGTAAAACAAGCTGCTTTCATTTTTTTTGACTAGCCTTTTTACACAACTGCATGTTTGGAGTTCCATAAAAAGTCTAAAGCTATTTAAAAGAAAAAAAAGGATATAAACAATAATTAATCCCTTGCTTTTTCTTTCTTTGCACTGAGTAGGGGGCTGCAGTCGTACAACTAGTTCCATGAGCTGCCGGCCCTTGCATTTACCTATTTTAGCAGAACATGCATTCAGGAAAATGAACATTTGTTAAAAAAAAACACCAAAGTTGACTTTGAGGAGCAAATGAACATTGAGCAAAGTGAAGTGCTTCCACACAGAAGGATTCCCCATGGTTAGGCTGAAGTTAAAGAAGCACAAGAGGAGTTCAGTGAGGGCAAGCCTGGCACTATTTGTAGGCATCCATGTAAATTGTCTGGGCCCAAGGAAGTGGTGGTTTTAGTTTTTCAGAGCATGTTCCAAGGTGATCTTATGGACTGAGGGGGCTTCAGGAATTTTGTGGAATTTCAATGCCTATTCCTGGACTAAAGTTAGCACTGAATCTGCCTACAAGTATATTAGGTATGCCTTTAGGGTCAGATAGATAATTCCAGTTTGGATTAGTTCTCCAAATTGCAAGATGTTATTTCTCAGTTTCCTAACATAATTAAATATTTTTTATAGTTAACTTTGGCTTACATTGCTAATTTCATGTAATGTTTAGTTTTGTCCTGTCTTATTGCTGTTTTTAGTTCCTTTCTGATATTTTTGATAGATTCTCTAATGCGGATAGGATTGCTGCCGGACTTTAAAAGGGATGTTATTTTGTTAAAGAGTTTATTTATAGTGCCAGACCTCTAAAGTTGCTTATTTATTTATTTTCCAATTGTATTTTTCCAGTGGGGACTGCTAGATCTACATATTTATTTGGGATAGAGTTCAGAAGAAAAATTAGCAGCTGGAGCTTCATGGGTGAATAGAGATACTGCATATAAGTTTGATAGCTCATCACAAGATTTAAGCAGGTTTATGTGTTTAAAAAAAGCTGCATCCAAGGCCTGAAACAAGGAAAAAAACAAAAAAATAAAAGAAAAATGAGACATCTTCAGAATAGCATTCCAGAGCACACAGCTTTTTAATAAATCATTCACAGAGTATCACATGACAATCATAATGTGCCAATAAAATCACTTAATACTGTTATGCTTATTTTTCAAAACCGAAAATAATAAAAAACTTTTCATTGAGGTTGCCCTAGCAGACTCATAATAAATTTGATAATATATTTCCCTGTGCAACAAACAGTTGTTCTGGCCACCTCCTACTATTTTCATGTACTGTTTCCAAAATAAAAGCACAAATACCTGCTTAACTGAATAAACTACTGGAAACTTCAACAGGGTGTATTCATGCCTTCTACAGGGAGGGTATCAGAAAGACAGACAGAGTCTCCTAGATCTGCTTGCTAAAGTGATTTTATCTGGATTAATCCTTTATACTCTGTTTCTTGTTAGTCCTGTCACCCTGTGGGTCACAGGTAGTGTAGATCAACGTGTTTGTATGTACCTTTAAGGAGCTATCCAAGGGCTTGCCCAAGTGTATAAAAACTGAGCACGTGCAATTCTGACTGCCATTTTGTAGTACGCTGTTGAGATGTTAGCATGTATGTATGTATGTAAAGTCTGTCACTTAGCCAGTTTGTTTGTATTTTATGATGCTGCTATCCATCCTAATGTGTTTCTATGTATTAAAGCATCTAAACAAAATACCCAGCCTGCTTGTCATTGATGTTAGAGAGGGAGGAGTGGCATGGTGTCAGAAGCAGCATGTCTAAAGGGACATGAGGTTAGAAGAAGAATGGCCAAAAAGATTCATTACCAGAAAGAGTTCCAGTTTCTTCCACTTAAGTCCGAGAGGCATCCAGCTGGCACTGGAGGAATATAAAGGAGTGAATCATCCCTACTGCATGTGTAATTCACAAAACAGGTCAGAAATGAATTTCAGATATTAAAACTTGCTCAAAACTATTTCTTTCTCGCAAAATATGAAACAAGGCATGCAGAATGCTGCAAACAATATTTGAATGAAGATATGTCTGATATTATAGGGTTAGGAGGGTGGCCTAATGGTTAAGGTGTTTGTCTTACAAACACAAGGTGCAGGGTCTGAGTCTCACAAGGGATAATTGGCTAGGCATAAAATGGCTCACAAGGGCAGTTAGCTTAGTACTAATCTATAAACCTATGATAAAAATATTTGAATTACTAGAGAAAATGTTTGAAATAAAGACCAAATTGCATGAAACAAATAAAATAAAAGGAGACTACTGCATTTTCACTAAGCATGCATTTTTCATATTAATTAAAGATATCCGAGTTATCAGAAGTGTATAAAGTGTTTGCATGTTTGTGTAGTATTACAGTAAAGCTATTTTGATAAATACAGCCATTACAGAGCATATTTCGCAAAGTACAGTATTTTGAAGAATTTATTGTGCATTTGAATGTTATTACAAGCTCACAGAACAGTTTGTTCATACATAATTACAAGGGCAATGTTTTCAGTGTTTGTGCATACTTTGTGGGCATGGCAGATGGATTTTTGGAAACCCAGCGCACTTGTGCTTGACAATAATATTGCAGAAAAATGGAGAGTGTTTGAGCAAGAGTATGACATTTTCATATAGGCTGCATTTTCTGATAAAGATGACCATACAAAGACATTTATTTTACTTAATTTAGCTGGGCCATATTGAAAGGGAGAGTTCATTTGTGTATGTACCTGCTGTCTATGCAGGAGATGAGGAAAGCCATTATATTGTTGTACAGGCTGAGTCAAGGGAGGACCCTGAATGCTTAAAACATACATTTACAGAAATGTGTAACCCCCAGACAAATGTTACAATGGAAAGACACTTATTTTACACAAGGGGTCTAAAGCCTGGTGAAACTTTTGCATCATATACAACTAATTTGAGAAATAAGGCTAAAATGTACAGATTTGGTGATTTAAGGGATGAGTTGATAAAGGACAGACTGGTGTGTGGTATTAAAGATGATGCTGTGAGAAAAGATTTTGCTTTATGACAGTGATTTAACTTTGAATAAGGCCATTGGGATTTGTCAGATATGTCACAGAAAGGCACATAAATATGCTTACAAATGAGAATAGCTCTAGAAGGTGGAGTGATAAAGCTCATATTGATAGTATGCAGCACGTGGTTAAAAGAAACTGGTCCAAACACATGGCAGCAACTGTAGCCCATGCAGTACCCACTGGTAAACCCCAGAGCTTTCCAGCAAATTCCAGAGTTTGCACAGTTTCAGTGAAGCATAAAAGATTGAGTCAGCAAACTCAAAGCATGGGCCTCAACCTAGTTTTATTGCCAACTGTCGTAATTGTGTGGAAATCATGAATCTAAAAAGGAGAAATGTTTAGCCTTTGGTCAGCAGTGCCACAAATGCAATAAATGGAATAATTTCAAAAGGTTTTATAAATCAAAAGGCCCACATTCTTTTATTAAAAGGGAACATTTCAAGAAACGAGTTGATTAATTAGAGAGCTGCAACTAGGGTTGCCAGCTTTCTTTGTGGCTAAAACTGGACTAAGGTCACACCCCTCGCATCACCCATAACTCCAGCCATTCCCACCCCTCTCCCATCCATGCTCCACCCATTTTGTGACATCACCATGATATCAGCTGATGGGAACACCCTCTTTTTCTGTTCTGGATGCCTGCTTTCAGCTGATTTACTATGTTTTTCTGTAAAAAAGCATAGTAAATCAGCCAATTTAACAAACACTGACAGTTTCCTTTTGTGAAATAGAATACTGGAATTTGTACAGTGTTTTCCTGACTGCCAGAGAATTGATTTGATTTGTGGATAGTCCAGAAAAAAAACTGATAGGTGGCAACAGGGATGATTTCCAATTTCCCACCTATTGGTCAAAGTTATGCTTAAATAGGGCTAGAGATGGACTCTGCTTCACATGGATGGGAAGATTGTTCCAGTGCATGGGAACCCTCTGAGACACATTTGTGTCTCATCAACATGGCCTATTTATGTCACAAGCAAAAATTTAAATCCTTGGATCTAATGGTTCTGATATTGTTTGTTTTGTGGATGTCCAGAAGGTCCATCAGTGCTGGATCCAAGGATGCCTTGTATGCCAGACATAGATCATCTCTCAGTAACCTGTAGGAGGCCCAGTATAGTGATATGGCTTTAAGGTGATCTGTATAAGACAATGCGTTTAGACACTGGATTCTTCTAGTAAGGAAGCTTTAAATATGTTCCAGCTGTTGTATGTGTCTGGTCAAGTACATGCCAAAGAGATCGGTGCAGCTCACATCCAGTTATTCTGTCAACTTCTCAAGTTAACATCACTAATATTTTAAAAAGTGTTCCTTGTACATGAGCAATGTCCTATAAAAAATGTAAATAAGCAACTCAAACATTGGCTTCTTATGAGTTGTTCATTCACATTAATCAGTGTCTAAAGCATCTCCCCAGATTCCACTGATGGTTAAGTGCCATGTTAGATGTATTTTTTTTTCACTCTCACTCCTTAACTTTTCCTCTTGCTCCCTAGTAACCTCTTCCATTTTTCTACTTCTTCCTCATTGTACCTCCTCCTTACTGCACACAGCTCAGTTTGCCGAATTTTCATTCAGAAACTGAACTGTGTTGGGCAAAGACATTTGGCCATTCATAAAATGGCCAGTTGTCCTTTGCAAACTTGTTAGGAAACCTATTCAGAGCTAGTCTTGACAATAAATCCATTAGGCTCAGCTCAGTTTGGCCTGCCTTGCTGTGTTTACTGCTTCCTGATGTAAATAAATGTTGTTAGAAATATGTCTATTATGCAGCCTAATATTTGCGTTGGAGTAGGCTAACTTCTGTGCATTATTAATTTGCTAACTGAATAAATGAACCGGTCCTTTGACCCTTTTCAACCATGACCCAGGCCACAAGATCAAGGAAAATTAAATATATATCGACTCTAAAATAGTCAATCAGCTAATTTATTTTCGGAAGGCAGGAATAGACTGTAGTAGACAAAGAAAGCTCACTAAGAACATTCAAACTTTAGACAGTAACCAGTGGATGAGACTGAACTGTGTAGACCTGAGGGTTTGAAACAGTCTTAACCTCTGTGCCACTGTGCATGTGGAATTTTTTTGATCATAACTTTGTGACTTGGGAGCATCCCTCACCTATAAGGACTGAGAGGATGGACAAGAGATTATGCTCCCAAAGACCTGTTCTTTCATTCTGTCTGAACTCTTGTGGAGCAGCTCAGCTCTGTGTCTGTGGTGATGGTCAGGGAGTTGTACAGCCATACTTTGCATGCACTGGTGCATTCATATTTGGAATGTGGTCACAGTTTGGGCACTGTGTGTAGGAGTGTCCATTTTTAGAGTCTGTTAGGAATATTGCATAGTTTAGTTGAAGTTCCACATTTGTGGTATTTGGAGTCCGACTGAGCAGCCCTGATCAGGCACTTGTTCTGTGAAATAACAGACTTAAAACTTGTTGCAGCAATATGGCAGGTTAAAGAAAACTGGCAGTTCAATTTCAACTGATTCTGGCATAAGTCTGTTTCGTTCATCCATCCAAATGTTATTCATAACGCTAAACACACACTCAATGGATGCATTCGAGACTGGAACAGACAGAATGTGCTGAACAATTTTCAACAGATTTGGTGCAGACTCATGCTCAAAAAACTTACACCAAGCCTCAGCTGTGCTTGCATAGCTATGGATAACGTCGAACACTTCACTAGGAGCTCGCACTTCATCGTGCAGGCTGTCGGATGGATGGTGGGTGGATAGAGGCATTTGCATCCAAATGTCAATCACTTCGTCGAGCGAAAGCAATCTTGTGACACTGGTTAAAGACAGTGGCTTGAAGTGACGATATGGGGAATGTTCGAATGCAAACCATTTGTTCAAATATGTCATTACTCGCTTGTACACATTCAGTGCTTCAGTTATGAACGTCTCAACGAACTGCTGTGTAGATGACTTTTGCGCAGAGCAAATGCTACCTTCATACCAAAATATTTGTCAGCAGTCCTATGCTGCAGAGACAGCTTAAACTGTTCCATTATACCATATAGTTCACAAGCTGTTGTTGATTTGTTCTCAAGCTTTAAATTTGTCTCTTGAAAGGACGACATAAAGTAGTGTGTAAAATACAGATACAGTTCCAACTTTGTTGAGCTGTATTCTGGTGCCAGTTCATTTTCCTGGTCCTTCAACATTTTCCATATCACTTTTGGACAACCAGCTTCTCCTTGAGACAAGAAATACGTTTTCAAAGGCATCCAGCACAGCAAAATTCAGTCAAGAGCCTTGAACAAACTCAACCAGCAGGTTGGAACCTGTCTGATTATCTTGTGGTATTCAGACTCGTAGAAATCAAAGCAGCTCTTCATTTCTGCTCGCCTCATTGCAGAGTTACTGAATTCAGCAAACACTTTCATGACAAAATTTTCAACATCAAATGACATGACCTTTAAAGCATTTTTCACACAGTTATGCATAATGTGGTCATTGCAGTGTGCTGCAATAATTTTAGGATTCTCCTCTGAAACTAACTTCTGATAAATGGAGTTGTTTATGCCATAGTTTACCGATGCATTATCTGCGGCATAAGTGGTAACATTTTGCCAAGACAATTTACATTCTGTTAAAACACGACAGAGTTGATTCTTAATGGACTTAGAGTCTTCGAATGCATCCTCGTAAAAGTCAGTAACACGGAAAGAAATTCCATTCTGCGGGGTGAAGAACTGAACACCAACCGGATAGAATTTACGGTTCCCTTTGTTAGATGCATCAGTAGCAATGGAAAATGGCAAGCAGGCATGTAACTTATCAAGGACGATTTCTAGTGAAAATGGGTACAAAACATTGCTGACTATGATGGAAACTTTTGTTCGGCCGCAGGTCATCTTTTTTTAATGATTTCCGAGTCATGAATTACAGACTTCATAACTTTGATACCACAGTTCTGTGCATTATAAGAAATATGATGTCTAATTCCATGATACACTTCAGCAATTTCCACTAGAGATACTTTGTGAGATGCTGTACTGTTTGGTGATGTGAAAAATGTCTTCAGTCATTGAGATGATGCACTAGCTTGGGAACAAGTAGTATGCTTTTTGGTGCTTTGGTGTGCTGTAACTGCTTTTTTCCATCATATGCAACAGTGAATGATGTTGCACAAAGCTTGCATCTAGCTTTTGTATCTTCTGTGCATTTTTGTATCCATGAAAATTCCCTTTCCCACTTTGCATTATAATAACAGATGTTTCGTTTTCACTTCTTTGGTGGGGTAGACTGGCCTGACCAGGTAGATGGGCTGTCAAAGCTCTCATTGTTATCGTTGACATGGACATCGTTATTCCTGTCTTCCATAATAACAGTATTAATAAGTACCTGCAGACAGTGACAGCAGACATATAATGTTAGTTAAACTTAAAGACAAAAAGCTGCATTAATAAAGAGTCTACACAAATACTATGCAACTACTTTTGCATCACTGAAGTATCTGTTTCTTATGAAAGGAACATCTGCTTGTTAGTGTGTGTGTCCCCGGACTGGTGCAAGGTTATACTGGCAGAGTCTACTCTCTAGTAGCATCGGGTACTCCCACTCCACAGTGTCTCACTGATAAACTAGAAGGCTTCCCTCCAACACAGAAAGGCTTGGGGAGCTCAGAAGCTTACAAACAATCCTGGATACAGCAAATCTGTATCTGGACTAGACTAGTTACAGGAAAGGCAGGAAACAAGCTTAGAATTTTTTTTTTTTTTTTTTTTTTTACAGAAAAGCAGCTAAAACAGCACTAAAAACAATTTAAGTACAGTGTGAGCTAGCACACTTGAGTGTGTTGCAATATTAAAACAACTACAGTTTAAATAAATGCAATTTATTCCAACTGTATTCAGAACCGAATTGAATTATTGTTTTATTCAACGTTGAATAGTTAAAAAGTGCCTAAAAATATTTATCAGCTCTATATTTCCAGATTGTTTGAGAAGCACACACAGTCAGAACACAAGGAGATTCTAGCAAAGTTTTTTTTAATGTGAATTAATATATGTTTTCTGAAATAAAGTCCATAACACTAATTATTATCATTATTTAAGTTTAATGCACCACCTTTTCTCCAAAAGCCATCAGGTTGAGTTGAGAATTACTCATATACAACACAAGGCAAAGCTATGTCACATTTTAAATAAATTACTCTGATCTGAGCTTATGGCAAATTGGTAAACCTTTCTTGGTTTATTTGCATTTCTTCAGCATTAAATAGGTAAGCAGCTGGATGCAATTTGTCAGAAAAATGGACAGTCTGGTCAAAAACCGGACAGCTGGCAACCCTAGAACTTAAAAATGATTTTCCAGAAAACCTATTTTATAAGGAACAAACCAAATATGGGTCAAAACTCTGGACATTCTATGAAATTTTGGACAGTTAAGAGGTTTGCGTAAGAGTAACACAAGAATGTTTAATTAAATATGCTGATTCAGACAGACCATTTCTGTTAACAAAACCAACATACATTAGGTAACTGATGCTATGAAGACACAAACATACTTCTTAAGTTTCCTGTAATGTCATACTTGTTATTTGCTCAAAAATGCTTTTGATGCAAACTTTCTTTTATTTTAACTTTTTAAGTGAATTACAGTTATATTTAATAAATGATCCTTTTATTTTTGCCTTTTTCCAAAACTCTTGAGAAAAGAAGTGGAAAGTCAGGGGTTAGCATACTGTTTAAGATGTTTACCTCATAGACACAAGGTACAGGGTTTGAGTCTTTCCTTTGAAATGGGAAATTTAGCTAGGTTTAAAGAAACCACACAGGCTCCTCACAAGGAAAATTCAAGGTCTTTACCATCTGTCCTATGGGTGTTGTTTGAAATCACTGTCACTTTATTCTGTTTCATACAAACTACTCAGAGGTGATCTCTGCCTTGCATATAAAGCAATCTCTGACCCTGCATTATATAAATGCTTCCACAGGCATGTCCAAGGGTCAGCTTCTGGTGATTTCTCCTGTCTACCTGGTGAATCTGGGCATACTGGGGCAATGCAGCAACTGCCTCATGTACACAGACAATCCTCTCCTCCTATCACCCAACACTACAACCTGCGAGAGATGCACTTACATAGCCAAACTGGAAGCAAAGTTGTCTCCTGCCAAGATTGTGCTAGACAGTCAAGAGGAGAAGGTTAACACCTGCACTACACCTCAAGCAACTCATAGCCCTTCAAAACCCACACCATCAACACCCACACCATCAACACCCACACATAGCAACACTAAACCGACATATGGGGAGGCCCTTAACATTAACCTGCCCAAGCAACAAGGACCTCCAAAGCTGAAATGCAAACAAACACCAGTCACAACCAAAGTGACACATAGCTCACAACACTAGTATGCCACCCAACAACAGCCCATAGGCAAGACAATGTACCCAACACTTTAGTCATAGGTGACTCTATAGTCAGGCACACTGATGTCCCACTCACCAGGCTGAACAAGGAGAAAATTACAGCTGCCTGTCGGGTGCCAGGATCCACCACATAACACATGCACTCAAGTCACTCCACAACAAGTACAAGTATGACTTTGTCATTGTCCATGTTGGAGTGAATGACTTGAGACGTACCTCCCTGGATTACATGAAAAGAGACATAGAAGAGCTCTCGGATCATGTGGCCCAGGCAGGTATGACCCTAGCCCTGAGTAGCATGCTGCCTTTGCCCAGAATGATACCATGGTATAAGGACAAAATGATTGACTTCAACAATTGGCTAAGCTTCTGGTGTCACTCAAAGGGGATCCAGTATCTGTCTGCCTGGGAAGACATGATTGACAAACCACAATGCTTTGCCAGAGATGGTCTGCACCTGTCACCCCTGGGATTCAGGTTACTGGCTAAAGCTCTTGCCACCCCTATAGTGCCTTATTTAGGCAAGGTTCAAAGGATAAAACCACCACCGTAACAGATGCAAGCATGCAAAATCTGAAGGTAATGCTACTCAATGCTAGAAGTCTAAACCTCAAAATGCACTCTCTCGAGGCACTCCTAAAAATGGAGAACATCGATATCTGTGCAGTAACTGAGACCTGGTTCAAGGCTCCAGAGAGCACCCCTGCAATACCAGGCTACAACTCTTAACACACTTTTCAGCCACAAAACCAAGACCAAAACACTAAAGGTGGAGGAGTGTCCCTATTCACTAAGGATATTCACACCTCCAGGCTAGTTGCCCAACACAATGAATCTGAAATTCTCCAGGTGCAACTAACACTAGGTAAGACTGCAATCCAAATTGTAGCTTGCTACAGATCCCCCACCATGCCCCAAGATTCTCACTACACCTTTCTAAACATACTGGAAAATATTAAGATACAACCAAACACCCTAATACTGGGTGATTTCAACTACCCTGCCATTAACTGGGAAAACTACTCGGGTACTAACTCCTTTTCCCAACGGTTCTTGGAATTCATAAATTCCAATGACCTGGATCAACTAATTCATTGTCCCACCAGGGGCTCCAATATCCTAGATCTGGTCATTACCAACATGGGAGATAGATGTTCCACACTAGTGGTCACCCCCTCATTGGTCAGGTCTGACCATAAGCAAATCACCCTTGACATCCACATCCCACCCTCACCCCCCAGTAAGGAAACCTCCTTAAAAAACTTCTCCAAAGCCAACTTCATGCTACTGAAGTCAGAAGTGACAAACTTCATGACACCCATGCAGATGGGATCTGAAAGTTCGACTGCAGAATCCTACACTAAGGCACTGTACGAGCACATCCACTCGTGCATGAATCGTGCCATCCCAAATAGAACCAAGATGCTCTTCTCCAAAAAAAGGAAGCCAATCTGGTAGTCCCCTGCTATAAACAAACTATACAACACAAAGAAGAAACTGTTGCAGAAAAGAGGAAAATCCCAGGATGCAAAAAACTCCCTTAGCAGCCTCAGTAAGAAGCTGAGATCCCTCATAAAATCCTCAAAAGCTACTTACAAAAACAAAATTGCCAAAGATTCCAAAGACAACCACAAGGCATTCTATAGTTATGTCAAGAATCTAAATGGCAATGCTCAGATCTGCTCTGAGATACAACTGAATGGCATTAAATATACTGATCCCAAGGATATCCTGGCAGATCGATTTAGTGCCAACTTCACCCCCATCTCACTCCCTAAAGGGCCCATCTCAATACCAAAAGATTGCCAAATTCTGGTAATCACGGCCATACAGGTAGAAACTGCACTCTCCAAAGCTAAGAATACAGCATCCATGGGACCAGATGACATCCCAGGCTGTGTACTACATAAACTACATAATGAACTGGCACCTCACCTAAGTGTCATGTTTAATCATAGCCTCACCTCAGGTTTCATGCCCACTGAGTGGCGCACAGCTACAGTTATCCCACTCCACAAGGGAGGATCCGCCTTGGATCCTGGTAACTACTGTCCCATCAGTCTGACAAGCCTGATCTGCAAGGGCATGAAACGCATTATCATGGAACTTATAAACAAAGACATTGGCAACCTTCAAACACTGGAACCCACCCAGTTTGGGTTTGTGAAGGGCCGATCTTGTCTCCTGAATCTGATTGACTTCTTCAAATCAGTCTCCAGAGCTGTGGATAAGGGTAAGGCGGTCCACACAGCCTATCTGGACCTTGCCAAGGCCTTCGACACCATCCCCCACTCTTGAATCATAGATAAACTTACTAAGCTGGGCATAAATCCCTATGTCACTCGATGGGTTGCCCACTGGCTTACTGACAGAACCCAGACTGTAAAAGTAGCTGACTCCAAATCCAGCTCCAGACAAGTGACAAGTGGAGTACCTCAGGGTTCAGTCCTAGGACCACTCTTGTTTGGCATCTACTTCTCTGAAGTACAGGCCAAGACTAAGGGACCCTTGCTAACAAAGTTCACAGATGACTGCAAACTGGGAGCCATTATTGAATCCCCAAATTATGTGGATATTCTACAAAAGGGTCTTACAGAAACAGATGCCTGGTGCCAGAGCCATGGGCTCAAGCTTAATGCCAAGAAATGTATAGTTATCCCCTTTGCAAAAAAAACATGTACCCATGAATTACCACATAGGTGGCAGTACACTAAACATCGAAAGTGTGATGAAAGACTTAGGGACACAGGTTGACAGTGGTCTCACTTTCGATAACCACATCGCCACAACAGTCAGGAAATCCTTCTATGTGGCACACCTCATCACTAAGGGCTTTTCAGCCAGAAAAAAGGAGGTCATTGTCCCACTATACTCATCCCTCATTAGACCCATTATAGAGTATAATGCCTCGTTTGGTATGTACCTCACAAGACATCTGCAACAGCTGGAAAGGCCACAGAAATACCTCACGAAAAGAATCACAGGCCTAAAGCAGATGCCATATGCTGACCATCTAAAAAAAAACTCCAGCTATACTCTGTGGCATATCGTCTACTCAGAGGCGATCTCTGCTTAACGTACAAGGCCATGTCAAACCCTGAGCTGTTGGACATGCTCCACTTAAAGAAATCCCAATCCCTCAGAGCCACACACTCTAGGGATCTAAACCTTGTCATCACAATGAACAAAACATGCTGGAGGGATAGGCTCCAGACCCAGAGACTCCCCATACTCTGGAATAGACTGCCCATACAAGTAAAGCAGAGCACCTCCTTGGCCTTCTTCAAAAAACCCTGATGATTGGATGGGAGATAGGAAATTCACCCCAGGGATCATGTCAGTCGCCCTGCTAGACAGGGGTCCAGAGAAGTAAATATTGTGGGAAGAAATATCCAGGGAATTGTTATGGCTAGGCTTGTATAGGCCCTAGGGCCGATAGCCTAGTACCAACCTATGAACCTACATCCAAAAGTCATATGGTACACAGGTAACTTGCTCTAAAGACCTTAACCTGATATGTGACATTAATAAAACCTGCTGGAGGGACAGATTTACCTCCCATAGGTTGCCACACCTTTGGAACTGACTTCCACTTCATGTCAAACAGAGCACCTCATTGGTCCTCTTCAAACACAATCTGGAAGATTGAATGGGTGACCGTTAATTCACCCATGGGTTCCACCTGTATTCCTCTTGGACAAGGGCAATAGATGCTAATTGTGGAAATAAAGGTAAGAACTTGGCTAAGCTTGTAAGGGCCCTAGGGCCATTAGCCTAGTAACATCTTATGATTCTATCCTACATTCTTTTGGTTGTTATTTTTTAATGGCTGTCCTTTTTCTTTTTGTAGTACACTGTGTGGAATTTCGTTCCAAAGAATTATTTGTTTGAGCAGTTTAGGAGAATTGCCAATTTCTATTTCCTTATAATATTTCTTGTTCAGTAAGACTGCATTTTATTTTTTACTTAGCCACCCCCTTTGATATTTTTTTTTTGCTCTGTTATTTTTAGTTGTGATATTTATTTGCTCTAATGGTTTCTCCAGCATTTTTGACAGTCATAGCTTTGCCTTTAACATAGCGTTTGTTGTTGAAATCCTTCTGGCTGCGTGAGAAGTTGTAGCTGCCTAACTTGCAAAGTGGCAGAACTCTAAGTGGGGTCCATGTTTCATAGTTATTTAATTTAATTATATATTTTATCAACCAGATAAAATGTACTAGACACAAATACTTTTTGTCAGAAGCATTATAATTGAATGAATTATCGGCTGCACTGCACCCAGATCCCTTATTTATTTTTTCACATTGAATTTAAGCTGAGTTTTTATACTCTTCCTTCTGTCTTACCAAGCATCTGTGTATCACCTCTACACCTTCCTATATACTAGTCCTGTTGCATATCTATGTGTCGCCATGAAATGTGAGCCTTTCTTTACAGGCCTTCTGCAGTGTGATTGAAAAGATAATGAAAATGCCCAGTCATAGTACAGGCGCCATGTTACATTACTGTCAGTCAGCCTTTTTTCTATGTGGGCTTCATCTGTTGTTTTCCATCATCATTTTCTGTGGCTACTTTACTATGCTTTGACCTAAATGGGCTGGCTAGACCTTTATGTTCTGAGAGCTTCTGAAAACTTAAGCAGTGAACATCTGGAGCCCCATTTCTTCTCCTCTGCTCTGGTTACTACATTAAGAAACTCTTTTTGATTTGTCTGTTATGAACTTCTTGCTATGAATCTAGCATGACTTTGGTCCTGTGCCTTATAGTTTTCCAGTCAGAAAGAGTCCATCTGCCTGCATTCCAGTAATTTTCAGGCTCTTTCCTTCTCCTGCTTGTGCACGAGAAACACTTCTGACATTTCTTTCTTCAGAAACCTCATCTTCATGCAATGACCTTTTAAAATGGCAAATAGTGGTATTAACAGTTCTGTAAAAAATATTTTAGGGAGAGTCCCATCTGACCTGTGACATTGTAAAACTATAATTTTAGTTATTTTATGACCATTTATTCCGTGAAACCACTGCAATCATAGTCCTTAGTCCTATCACTTTTACTGACTGGATATATTAAAACTGTCTTCTGTACAATGTAAATGTCAAACAGAAGTAGCCCTACTTTTCATATTTTGTTTCAGCCCCCCCAATCTAGTCATTTTTACTCACCTTCATTCCATTTGTCATTTCCGTAGTCTTCTGAACGCATAAAAAGAGGTATCTTCCAATTTGAATGAATAAAATACTTTTCCTCACTTGCAGCCATTTTTGTCTTTCCTGCCATAATTAGTACTGTTTTCTGCCTTTCTTCTTCCATGGTTCCTCATAGTTACTTCTTATTAGCTTTCTCTAAGTTTTGTGTCACCTAATTAGACAGCCGTAGTAGTTTCATTCTTTCAGAAAAGTCTTTTTACTTCACTGATGGCAGCTTTGCATCCCCAAAATGTTCTCCTTCACTACAGCCATAACTGATTGCTAGAACTTAGTTTCCTCAGATTTGCAAATGTTTTGCACAGTGAAGTTCAGAACCTTCACTTTTCAAGGCTTTGACTACATGGTTATAAATAAAGATAGCAAACATTACATTAATGCATTCCCTTTCCCAGACATGATTAATTGTTGCTTGACTTAACACTGACCTAGGTTATCTAATTATTTCCGCTGTAGATGAAAGTTTTTAAGTAACACACGGTGACACCCCCGCCCAGTCTTGCCTCTTGCTCTTCACTGAACTGGCTGCTTAGCTAGCTTAAAATTTGTGTGCGATTAGATTTCCACGCTGGTGGTGTTGTTGTAAGCATGCACGCATGATGATTCTCGTAACTTAAAGGAGAATACAGCGCTAAGACCACAGTCAACCTGCTGCCATCATGCTGCAGCTGTAAAATTGGGAGGGCGCTCGTTCTCACGGCATCAGTGGTGGCACAAAACCCGGACTTTACATGTCCGGTTTTGATGATATTTGTTAACTGGACAATTTGTCAGAAAACTGGACAGCCTGATCAAAAACTGGGCAGCTGGCAACCCTACTCTTTATGTTGATGATGTGTCAGTGCTTTATGAAATAGTCAATGCAGTAGATTTAAGGGCAAAAAATGAAGTATTTTGCACTGTTCAGATAAATGGCAAACCTGTAGAGATAATGCTTTATCTAAGCATTCTTGAGGAAATGACATCATACTTGCTGACTATAAAACAGCTATTTCCTATTGTTACTTTTGCAAACCTGTAGATCTCAAAGTTGACACAAGTTCCAAGTGCAATGTTATGTTAGCTTGATTTGGCAAAATGTGCGAAGCTTGTTGCTTATGGAGGTGAAGAAATTCAAACTGAAGGTTCAGCAGTGCTTTCGTGTCACACTGCTGGGAGAAGCTATGACTTGTTATTTTTTTAGGTCAACAGGCACATCCAGTCATTATTACGGCTCAGAGACAGTTTGAAAATGGGACTGCTTTAATTTAACAAGGATGTCCATCATGTTAGCTTGAAAGACCACTACTCTAATTTTGCCAAGTATATTTTTTCTACCTATACTGATCTTTTTGCAAAAAAAAAACTAGGGAAGCTTCCACTTGTATACTCCATGCAGTTAGATTCAGATGTCAGTCCAGTTATCAGGACAACTTATAAAGTTCCAATAGCCATGCAGGACGGAGTCAAAGCCAAGTTAGATAAAATGGTGCAACAAGGTGTGATTTGTCCAGTTGCAGAACCAACTGAATGGGTATCTTCCATGGTGGTAGCTCATAAGAAAAGCTCAAATGACATCAGAATATGTATTGACCCATGAGATTTAAACAAAGCATTAAAAAGACCTCATCATCCAATTTGCGCAGTCGAAGAAGTTGTTGCTCTTATGCCAGATGCCACTGCTTTTTCTGTCTTAGATGCAAAGAGTTCATTTTGGCAAATTCAGCTTGACAAGAAATCATCATTGCTCACTACATTCAGTACTCCGTTTGTCAGGTACAGATTTTTGAGAATGCCATTTGGGATAAATTCTGCAAGTCAAGTCTTTCAACGTGCAATGGAATAACTTTTTTTTGGATATCCTTGTGCTATTATAGTAGACAACATACTAATAGGAGGTAATGGTGAAGCAGAGCATGACAGAAACCTCAGAAAAGTTCTGGAAAGTACACGTCAAGTGAATCTTAAGCTCAATCCATAGAAATGCAAATTCAGGCTACAAGAGGTTACTTACGTTGGTCATTTATTCACTAGTTTAGGCCTATGACTAGATCCTTCTAAGCAAACAGACATTCTCAAGATGCCAGCCCCAAACAATGTTTAAGCCTTGCAAAGTTTTCTTGGCATGGTTAACTACCTAGGCAAGTTCATTCCAGACATGAGCCAACTATCAGCATCACTTAGAAAGCTGACATGTAAAGATGTATCCTGGTCTTGGTTAGAGCAACACCAAAAAGCATTTGATGTCTGGAAACAAGAGAATTGCTAGTCAACCAACACGCAGATACTATGATGTTCCCAAGCCAGTTACTCTTTCATGTGATGCTTCAAAATTTAGTTTAGGTGTAATCATTTTACAAGAGGGTCAACCTGTTACCTATGCATTGAGGACTCTTACCCAAACTGAAATGCAGTATGCCCAGATAGAGAAAGAGCTTTTGGCAATTTATTATTATTTATTTATTGACATTTGTTGACTGGGAAAGTCCACTGGGTTGGGGACCCATTTTCAGTGGTGGCCCGGGGAGAAAAGCTCCGCAATTAACAATAAAAGTAAAATAAGTAAAGTAAAAACTTTATACAAATAAATAGCAACAGTAAGCAGAGGTTTAAGGTTTTACAGATATAGTTTGAAGAGAAAGAAGTTAAAAACATTTATATACAATGTACAACTTATTAATATGAATTAAAAACCTTAGGTACCCATTGGTATTGTAGTACAAGGAAATTGAGGTATTTCCTTTGGTATCTCATGATACATGACAAAGAAGTAAAACACATGGTGGTAGAAGATAGCAGTGATAGAGCTAATAATATCAGGGTAGGCTTTTTTTTTTTTTGATTATAGAGCTGGCTTACAATTTAAGTAGCCCTGGTTTATGGTGGTTTTATTGATTGACAGTGGCATTCATGGTTGTCAAGGAGATATGTTTTTAATGTTACTTTGAATTTCTTTATGCAGTCTATTTGGGTAATATGGGAGGGAAGGGAGTTCCATTTTTTAGCAATGATATGTGAGAACAGGCATTGCCCAGCTCTTTTATTTGTCTTAGTTACATTTAGAAGTGATTTACATGCAATTGTGTTTGCATGTTCAAAGTTCCATGATTGTGTTTATGCTGGACCTATCCAGATCAAAACAGATCACCAAAATACTAGTCACTATCTTAAGAAAACCTATACATTCAGCTCCAGCCAGATTGCAATGCATGATGTCGAGATTGCAAAAGTATAATTTCACTCTTGTCTAGAAGAAAGGCAAACTTTAATCTTGCTGATACATTATTCATATCCCCAGAAACACCACAGGAAATGTGAATGAGAACCTTGATTTTGAAGTCATGGAAATGAGAAATTTTTCTTCTACACATCTTGATGAGCTGAGAGATCACACAGCCACAGATCCAGTTTTACAAAGGCTCAACCACTTTATCAATCGAGGATGGCCATCAAAGCAATCCAGTTTTCCTCAAGAAGTACAACCTTATTTTCCATATAGAGATGAGATTTTGTCTGGCAATGGTATCATTATGAAAGTTCTGTAAAGAATTGTTCCAAAATCTTTGCAACAAGAGTACATTACTATCTTACATCGTGGTCACCCAGGAGCTGACTCTACTAAAAGAAGGGTGAGAGGACTAGTATTTTGGCATTGTGAGAGCACTTTTATCTTGTTCTGTGTGTAATAGTACACAGTCCCATCAACAGAAAGAACCACTTAAGCTAAACCATATTCTTGAGCTACCTTGGTCGACAGTAGCAACTGACATTTTCGAGTGGAATGGTCAACATTATTTGGTGTTAGTAGACTCTTATTCCAATTGGTTTGAGATTGACCTACTTCCTAACCTAGCATCCAGTACTGTGATTACTAAGATGAAGCATAATTTTGCAGTCCATGGTAGTCTGCACAAATTTATTCCTGACAATGGCATGCAGTTTACAAGCCAACAGTTCAAAAGACTTGCCAAAGAATGGGACTTTACTCATGCTATGAGTAGCCCAAAGTACCTGCAGTCAAATGGTTTGCCAGAATGTGCAGTTCAAAGTGCAAAACAGTTACTAGAGAAATCAAAATGAGATAATAGTGATGTTTTCCTGAATCTCTTGAATCTCAGAAACATTCCTCGTGATAAACATCTTGGTTCACATGCTCAGAGACTTCTGTAGAGATAAACCAGAACCACATTGCCAGTCAGTAGTCAATTGTTGGTTCCACGTGTCAAGAACAACAGGTCAGTAAAAAACAATCTGTTGAAGAAGCGTTAAACCCAGAAGTCCTATTATGATAAGACCAGCAAACCACTCAATCCATTACGGGAAGGAGAATTAGTAAGGATGCAAACGTCCAAAGGTTATGATTGGATTGGTATCATGAAGAATATATGTCCACAGCTCATACATTGCAGAATCACAAGGAACAAAGTTAAGGTGGAATCAGAAACATTTGAGACCGGTGTCCGGGCCTATACCATAGCACATAGCCTATTAGAAAGACTCTTTATCTCATAGTTAGTTGTCCAGTGTTCCAATTCCAGAAGAAGTTCCAGAAGGCATTCCCATTCCTATGACAAATCCAGACATTCCTGATACAAGTTGTTCACCAAAGACTGTCCCTGTTGCTAAACCTGGTCCAGGATGTTATGTTACGAGATCTGGTTGTATTGCCAGACCATGTAACAGATACACAGCAACTTGGACATGAAGATTGTGTTTGCTTCTAATGTCTGTAATAATGCATGCCTAACTCTAATGCTGTTTTTACCAATGGCAATCTTTTTAAGAGGGAGGATGTAGATCAATGTGTGTGTATGAACCTTTAAGAAGCTATCCAAAGGCTTGCACAAATGTATAAATACTGAACACATGCAAGTCTGACTGCCATTTTGTAGTAAGCTTTTGAGATGTAAACATGTATGTATGTATGTATGTATGTATGTATGTATGGTCTGTCTGTTAGCCAGTTTGTTTATATTTTATGATGCTGCTATCCATCCTGATGTGTTTCTATGTATTAAAGCATCTAAACAAAATACCCCACCTTCTTATCATCTATGTTAGCGAGGGATCTGCGACAGGTGGGATACCAGACTTCACTCGAGCCCTCTGGATCACCTCTGTTTTCAGATATAAAAGAAGGGACTTTCCAGCACATAAGGAGGACATTACTCTTCCATCCGTAAAATTTTTACCTGTGAAGAAACTACAGCTGAGACAACAAGGACTTTTATATTTTGCTATAATTAACATTTATTGTTTTGAGTACAACATTTAGGAAATAAAGAAAACTTTGATAAAAATCGGTGTTGTCTAAGGTTTCATTCATTGCAGAGAAGCAAAAAAAAAAATATATCAGTTACTGTCAAGCCAATGCAGTATAACTTTAATACAGGCCTCTTTTGCATATGTTTCTAGAGCTTAGAACCTGGCGATATCTGACAGGTTTGGTGCCAGGTTCAGCTTTACATCAAGATTTAATCAAACTTTTCAATCAACAAGGGTTGTTATTGTTACAGACCATGATCAAACATTACACCATTTTGATCAAAGAACTGGAACCACTTATTGAATCTTTTGATGCTCAAATTAAGCAACATGCAAATTTCATAAGATACAAATATGAATATCTGCGTTGCTTTCAAAGTATAGAACAACATCTTGAAAAAATAAGGCAAACCAAAATTAAAAAACTTCAAAGAGATCAGACACAATATAACACAGGGTTGGCATACCCCCCACCCCCAGTTTCACAAACATGGTCAAATCAACAGATGTCGAAGCCTAGATTGAATGAGGGTATAGACGCATTGCAAGATACGTCTCCAGTAATTGAGGATGTTTTACAACAAGGAGATGTTCATAATAACACTGATACAGAAGATATGCATAATGAGAACATCAGAAGGAGTGAAAGAGTTAGGGAACGTAACAACAACAATAATAATGAGACAAGGAACAATCAACAGGCTTCTACCTCTAATTTTAAACAGGGTTTTCCACAACGCAGTCAAAAGAAACAGTGGAACAGGAAGAAGAACCACAATTACAGGAGATGACATTGATAAATCATCAGCAAAATGCATTAGTTGTTATCAAGAACAAACAAGAGGATTTCACAGTTTATAATTTTTCATCCTTTCATGTAACAGAAAATCTGGTAGATACATTGTCAAAAGGTTTAACATTTGTACCTACAAACAAAATGAACATTGCACAAACAATTTGTGATGTAAAGCTATTTGTAAGGAAATTGAATCTGAAACAGCTCTTGGGTGGACAACCCATAAAAGGGAACCAGTTAAGAGTCGCTAGTTGTTACAATCCACCATTGCACAATACATTGTATACATTTGAAAAAAATTTGCGAATTAGATCTCAGGAAACTGAGTGAACATAAAAGGGATGTTAAACATAATATGAGCAAGGATGAAAAGTACAACATAGAATTGTTGTTGTCAGCTAATGTGAGGGTGATGAACCCAGACAAGGGAGGGGGGCTTGTAGTTATGGATACACCAGATTATGTCAGGAAGATCAAAGAATTATTAACATCTGACACATATGAGACATCATCAATCAATGAATATAACAGATCCAATCAATTTATTAAAAGTTTTTTAAATGAACTGTTCATTGAAGCGAGAATAGACTTGCATACATTTAATTACTTGATGGTAGAGTCACCAAGAGTATCCTGCATCTTTGGTGTGCCCAAAATTCATAAAAACATCAATAACCCACCCTTTAGACCAATAGTGGATGGTAGGAAATCTTCCACTTATGCCTGCGCCAAATTTGTAGATGCAATAATGAAAAAAATATGTAGCAATGGAACAGTGGATTGTCAAAGATTCCTGGGCATTTTTAGAAAAAATCAATAGCTTTAAATTTCAACAGGAAAATAATTTCTTAACAGTTGATGTTAAGGAGCTATATACCAGCATACCCCATCAGCAAGGTATAGACTAGGCTATAGCAAGAATGCAGCAAAAAAATGCCTCAGAGGAGGGAGCCTCTTTAGTACGTGAGTTATTGGATGTGATCTTGCCGTATAACTTTATTCTTTTTGACAATCAGTTTTACATCCAAAAGAAAGGAGTAGCAATGGGATCGCCGTGTGGGTCTAGTTTTGCCAATTTGGTGATGTCATTTTGGGAAAATAAGTTTGTGTTTGAGAACAATTCCCTCAAAATCATAATCAAATTTTATGTGAGATTTATAGATGACATCTTTTAATTATCGAAGGTGATGAGCATGTTGCAGAAAAAATTATCAGCACACTAAATGACTGCACAGAATTTTTACAACTAACCCACACATTTAACACAAAATTGATTTCATTCTTGGATGTAACACTGAGTAAAAATACACAACAGAAAGTATATGAGGCAAAGATATTTAGGAAACCTACATATTCTAATAAATTCCTACATTATTCCAGTGCACATCCAGTACATCAAAAAAAGTCAGTAGTCAAGGGCCAGTTGGTTAGAGCTGCGCGAATGATTACATCAGAAGAAAATTTTGAAGAATGCTTAAATTTGAAACAGATGTTCTTGAATAGAGCATATCCCATCTCCCTATTAGAAGCCTTAATTGAAGAGGTAAGGCTCAAAAGAACAAATGGGCATTTCAAACCCATTTTGAAGCAACAAACTGTTCTCTCCAATAACCAGTCCACTCCACAATTTAGAACAGCAAGGCAAGGAATAACTGAACAATCGGACAATGTTGAGTTTGATTCAGCTTGCATATTGAGGTTTTCCTTGGACTTTCGTAGTATAAGAGAAATTATAATGAAAAATTGGGCTGTTTTAAATGATGACAGCACACTGATATCCAAACTAGGAAGGTCACCCAAAATAGTTTGGAAAAAAGGTTTGAGTTTTAAAGAGCTGTTTCAAAAGAAATCACAGGATAATCCCCTGCTTTTCAACAAAGGTATGATGCAGTGCAGTAATTGCTCCTATTGCCATTACATGGCTTTAGGGGCTAAAATAGAGATAAATGGGGTGAAGTTACTCACCAAAGGCAAATTCAATTGTAATTCGAGAGGAGTCGTATATTTAGCAGCCTGTCAAGGGTGACCATGTTTTTATATAGGAAAAACGGAGTGTAGATTAAGAGACAGGGTTTATGAACATCTTAGGAGCATTAATTTGCACAAAGAAGAAAATGCCCTGGCAAGACATATTATGATGTTTCCGGAACATAGATTTTGCTTCAAAGTTATTGACCAAGTTAGACAGGACATGAGGGGGCGGCCTGTTTGGTTTGGTATTAGAGAAAAGTGAGCTCTTATGGCAAATAAAGCTCAATGCTTATACATATCCAGGGTTGAATGAGAAATGTTCCTTAATGTGTATTTTGAAACTTAAGAGTTTAGATAGGTAATCATAACTTGATGGTTTATTTATTTGTTATAACATTTCAAATAATCATTGAAAGTTACGAGATTAACTAAGGGAGATAGTATATTTAACACACATAACATATAATACATATCATACAGGA
Organism: Protopterus annectens; assembly: GCF_019279795.1. Lineage (NCBI taxonomy): Eukaryota > Metazoa > Chordata > Ceratodontiformes > Protopteridae > Protopterus > Protopterus annectens. The sequence continues at coordinate 256,862,678 of NC_056729.1, read as the reverse complement.
ATTTTCTCTTATTGCTTTATTGTCAGAATAAGTCTTTCACATTTTGATGCATGTATCAGTTTTTTCGAAAATCATAATAATTTCTTTGAAAATCATAACAATTTTTTTTGAAAATCAAAAAACTCTTTTTTGAAAACCAAAAATTTTTTTTTTTGAAAATTATATCCCATGAAAGAGGTAGAAATCAATGCATACAATCAACAATCAGGTGTATTGATCTAGCGTTTGTCCATTTACTTAATTATATGTAGGAAATATATAGTTCCGGTTCTGCATATTTGTATTTGTGATTGTTTCATCTGAAATGTACTTTAGGGATGCATAAATGTTCACTGTTAATTTAAGTTAATTTTATTGTCATTTTTAACAGTTCATCAAGTTATTTTTTACGACTTGAAAAGAAGCTTTTACTTGAATTTTTATCCGGTGCATAGCATAGCTGTAGTAAAATGCCAATCTTTCTAAAGCAAGTTTGATTTTTGCTTATCAACTAAGGCATGAGTGTTTTTAAATAAGTTTATTCCTTTAAGAATGAAGAGTGTCATTAACAATGTTTTGGTGGGGTAATTATATATAGCATTTGAAAATGAACTGACAATGTTTAGCTTGCTTGTTTTTCTGAGGAAGTTTAACCATTCGGGTTAGACGAAAAGCGCGTAACATTTTAGCGTTTAAAATAAATAGAGTGTTCTCAAAAGTTATAGCTTTTGCGGCATTTTTACCAAGTTTTTGTTTTCCTGGTTCGTAGTAGCTTTTGACTTTTATATTTTGCTATAATTAACATTTATTGTTTTGAGTACAACATTTAGGAAATAAAGAAAACTTTGATAATAATCGGTGTTGTCTAAGGTTTCATTCATTGCAGAGAAGCAAAAAAAAAAATATCAGTTACTGTCAAGCCAGTGCAGTATAACTTTAATATAGGCATCTTTTGCATATGTTTCTATATCAGTTAATTTCATACCTGCTTTATCTCAGGTTCTAATGTGATGCTCATAAGCAATTCTTGATTTGTTTGGGAATCACAAAAAGCATGCAAAAGTTTTACTGCACTTCTTTAAATATAGTTTATTTGGAAGAAAAGCTGTTATCTGTACTATGTAAAAAGATTTTTGGCAGTAGATTCATTTTTATAAACTGAAGTCGGTTTTAAAAAGTAAACATCTTTTTATTCCAAGTTTCAATCATTTTTTTATTTCTTCAGATTTTTTTCATAATTTTTGTCTTGAATTTCCACCTGTTTTTACTTCTACAATACCTAAATGTCATTGCTCTTGTTCTTATCTTCTAATATTACATTTTGGTGCTAACATTGCATTATATTTTTGTTTAGGTTAAATAATGGTTTTGTTATTGTTAAAAAGAAGGCACAAAATAATCTCAATTTTATTATTTTCTGTGTTTCTTTTAGTTAGTTGTTTATGTCAGTAATAGGTAATATCATTTGCAAACAGCAAATGTTTGAATAATAATTTTCTACTATAACTGTTATATAAATATCCATATTTGATCTAATTGCAATTGTGAAAATGTCTTTTGCTAGAGCAAACAAAAGTAGAGATAAAGGACACTCTTGTTTGTGCCTTTTTTATGTCCATGGGAGCAGATAAAAAGCTTCCAAATTTTAAATATGCTTTTATCATAAGAATACATTTTTACTAAGTATCTAAATTTCACAGGAATATCATGTAATTCCAGAGATTCAAATAAATAAGCTGATCTTATAAAGTCAAATCGTTTTTTTGTTAAGACTTATAAATGCTGTGTTTATTGTTTAATTATTGTTTATTATATTTATTAATTAATGTTAGCTTTGGTGCTTCCTTAAGTATATGCTAGGGACTTCGGAAAGAGACTGCGGTAAACAGGCCCTGTTTCTGTGTTATGCAGACACACACCACATACCCCATACCTGTCCCTGTGTTGTCACAATGTTTCTGATTTGTCTTTTTGCCCTTCCTACTAATTCAAGGATAATTGTAGTCTGTCATTAATCCCAGATATCAGTGTTCCACACTTCATATTCTTCTGTAAATACATGGTAGTGTAGCAGCTTTTATACTAGTGAGTTTCTAGGGACCTAAACCTTGTCACTGCAATAAACAGAACATGCTGGAGGGAAAGATTCCTGTCTCAGAGACTTCCCATACTCTGGAACAAACTACCTATCTATATCAAACAAACCTCCTCATTAGCACTCTTCAAGAAAAATCTTGATGATTGGATGGGAGATGGGAAATTCACCCCGGAGATCACTTCTGTGGCTCTGCTTGACAAAGGCACAGAAAAATAATTTTCTTGGGTGGCAAAAGCCAGGGTACCATTTGACTAAGCTTATATAGGCCCTAGGGCCAATAGCCTAGTACCTACCTATGAACGTATGAACCTATAATAATTAAAATCTGTCTCTGACATTTTTCTCACCATTAATTTTGGCATTGTCTTTATTTCTTGCATGTGAGGTTGATAAGTATACTTAATGTTCCCTTTCCTCTCCCTTGTACATAATCACTTGTTGCAGGCATTGAATAATGCTTGAAATACACATTATGGATTAAAACGTTCCTGCTATACTAAATTATCAGTTAACTTAGTGGGTTAATGCTTTTGTTTCCTGTGCCAAGGATGCAGGGTTCAAAGGACTCCCTTTGCAGTTTTTGTACATTTATTTTGTCTTTTTTTTCATCCCACATCATTGAAGGCAGAGAGGACTAATATGCTGTGTTGGAGGTGGGAGGATACAGTGTTGAAATCCCCTTTAGTGCATTTAAGGCATGCTACTTACTGTATTCTAATTACTGTAAGTTCCTCACACCACATTTTTTATTTATGTGCCTTTAAAACATGCCATGCATTTTTGTAATCATGTGCATTTAAGATATGCTATATAGAGTATCCTTGGTGTCTGGTATTCCTCCTGACCCATATCTTTAGAGTTCTCACTGTTGTGTAATGATTCCCTCAATCCCTTGTTATGTATAAGTGATATTAAGGCACAATGCTAAAGGTTATCCTCAGTGGCTAGTCTCTCTCCCATTCCACATCTTTACAGTTACCCATGGTGGATAGTGTCCTCACCATCCCATGTCTTTAGAGTTATCCTTTGTGGTTAGTAGTCCCCAACCCACATCTTTAGATATATTCCTAGTAGCTAGTGGTCCCCCTATCCACTGTCACAGTCATTGCTCATTAGTCTTGGGGTGCATAAAGTATGACAGCCAACACCAGCCCATACACACACATTTATCATACACACACATGCGCAGACACACGCATGCACACACACACACACACACACACACACACACACACACACACACACACACACACACACACACACACACACACACACACTCACTTAACCACCCTACTGTCATCTCCCAGTCAGGCACACACTCACAGATACATTCACACATGCATCTCCTCACATGCACACACTGCCCGAGCACTAAACTCCCCAGCATGTACTTCTGCCATGATGGATGAACACAGCCTTTAATCTATGTTCACTGCCACGGGTGGCCAGGAGCTGCCATACTACTTCAAGCAGCGTTGTGTAATTGTATTATCATAGGCAGTTCTGGGGAGAGAGCACATAGCTAATTAAAATATTTCTATCCACAGAATTGCTCATTAGCTTGGCCAAGCAAACAGCTCACCACAGTGCTGCATGCCATCAAGCAAAAGCACCCAGCAAGGCTGTGTATGATTATGGCAAGGTTACAGTGAGATGTACATATCATGTACACCTCCTGGTAAACTTTATTAATCCAGTTTGTGTGTTTGTTCATTATTGATGAAGTAAGAAACAGAGAGTTTCAATCAATCTGTGAAATAGATATGAATATTTTAAAATAAATATTTAATAAGACATTGGTCTATATGCTGGACATATTGTGAGGTCGGCTTTCCTCCAAAATTGCTGAAATTAATGAATATTTCCAAGAAGGAGGTGTATTTGAATAGTAACTAAAACCTTGTGGAAGAAATAATCTACCTTCTATGAAAAAAATTTTAATAAATCTGGAACAATTCAATCATTTACATGAGCTTTTTTCAACTCTTTTATTTTATTTGTGACTTCTTTAAAGCTTACAGTTTTAATGAGATTATGTTTAGCTCTATTTCTGTAATTTTCATGATTTCTTTCTTATTAGCAGAATGATCCATTTTAGAATCATTGAATTTGCAAACATTACTATTCTGGCTTAATCTACCATAATAGTTCATGAATTCTACTAAAATTATTTATGTTTCTGTCGTTAATTTATTATCTTTTGCACTTCTAATTTCTATGATATGATTAATTCTTGCAGAAATATTTGATCGTCTAATTAAATTATACATCCAGCTGGGTGACATTGACGATATTTTAATTTCTCTACAGCTAATGCAATTTTATATGAGAGGATTGTTTGATATTTCTGATTTAAAGAAACTACTTGGGAAAGAAGATATTTCTTTATCTCATGAAATTTGGATTATACTATATGGCGTTTATTGTGCATGCCTAATAATTTCCTTTTCCACTGTTACATTTCCTTATTATACCATACGAACACTCTGTCATATAAATAGACTTTCAATGAGTCCTTAATCATTATTTTTCTTACATCAGCTTTGCTACCATTCTTCATAAGATCAAAGATAATTAGTATATCCTCAAGCAATCCTACACAATTTCATGCTCATTTGTGTAGGCTTGCTTGGGAATTTATTGTTTTTTTTTAATTTATTGCTGTTTTGTTATTTTGATTGAGTAAATATCTTGGAATTATCATAACGAGCAATAATTTTTATGGTTACTTACTATGCTGAAGGTCAAAGCATTATGATATGAGAAGGGACAAGATACTATTTTATTTTTTATGTCAGAAATGAAATAGTGTGAGAACAATATATTATCTATTCTAGACTGGGATCAATGGCATAAGAATAATATGAGTAATGTAAAGGATCATCATCCTTCAACTGACACATATCTTTTAGATTGGATAGATCCATCCATTTTCTTGATGTCTTTGCTAAGGTTGATATCCTAGATTATTTGGTTTTAATTGTTTCTGCCTTGTCAGTAATACACTTACCAATCCCCCATGTTAGGCCACCTTTTAAATTATTAAGAATAACTTCAAGATGCAGTTTAGCAATTTTAGCACCCATTTTTGGGAACCAGTATAAGTTAACCAATATGCACAATGTAATGTTGTATTCTATTACCACCATAACAAACATACTATCTTGATTCTGTTTTAGAAAAATAATTTTGGCCACAATCATATTTTTATCAAAATAAATACCTCTCTTTTTTGTTAAATGAGGACTGAGCTAAAAATCATATGGGAAAATTTCCATTTCTCTTATCAGATAGATTGATATGTATTTCTTGCAATAAATGGCTTGGGTTTTATTTGTTTTTATGCACATAATATACATTTTGCATCTTTATGCTAATATTCAACCCATTGACATTCAAAGACAAAAAGTTTAATCCATAAATATATAATATATTTTTTTGTAAGTAATGTCATTATATAACTCTTAATAGGCATATTTTGATATTGAAGGCAGGTTCTTTTTTTCTAGTTTCCTATCACTTTTTAGTAAAAATCCACTTGAGACAGCAGATTTCTTCACTAGTGCTGCTACTTTTTGGACATCTTGGATCCTTCCTCATTGACTTCCTTTTTGTATTACTAATGGTACTGTGGCAGTGAGGGACAAGTGTTGGCTTGCCCATCCTGGATAGGATGAGGTGGTCCCTTTCTGCTGATTTGCAGTCAACAAGCAGAAACCTGTAGGAAACACAGCAGTAAAGGACATGTGAGCTTGGTTTGATGAAGATGGCAATCATTGCTATCATTAGCATGTGTATGGAAGCAGTGATGTGAGTATCCATGCCAGTTATCATGTGGCAAGGTTAGGGCCATTTAAAATGATTTCATATATTGCATTAAAGGATGAGGTAAGGGATCAAACAACCTTATTGGCTGCCTGGATGATAGTCCCTTTAGTTTGCTCTCATCCAAGTGCTGGGGATAACCAGCCCACTGGAATTAATAGCTATAAGACTGATGGGAGGGAGCTTGAAGTTCAGCAGTCTACAGTGAAAGCAAAATAGTAAAAAATAAAAATAAAAATAAGCAAGAATAAAAGTTATGATGTGTAACTAATAATAATATCCTTTTTAACCAGGCAGACCCACTGGACAAACAATCCCTTTGCAGGTGTGATCTGAGAGCAATGTCTGGTTAAGTGACTTACTCAAGGTCACACAGTAGGCAAATGAGGCCAGCAAAAATTAAACACTGTACTACAGGAGCTGTAATTCACAGTCTTAACCCTCTGTATTAACTGCTAAACATGGTGACTAGTAACAACTACATGGAGAGTGTTTTAATCATCCAAGGCATTCATCCAGATCCAGGAAAAAATATATGATGTATGGTCTAAATGGAGCAGTTCCAATAAACAATACTACTGAATTTTTTTTTAGGTATGGCACAGTACCTATACAAAGTAATTTAAAATGTATCTGAAGTATCAATACCTCTAAGAAAACCATCTGGAAAGTATGTTCTGTCAAAATGGGAGGTGCCTCAGTAAAGAAATGTTTGCTTCGAAAAAAAAAAAACATAATGACTGAACTGCTAATATTATAGAAGTATGATTTCACCAGATCAGCAGGGCTGCAGCTCAATGCAGACATTCTGTAATTGAACCAGTGCTCCTGAAAGAGGGTCAGCTTGTTTCTTATGGCAACAGAGCTATTATGGATGCTTATTTCTGATATGCTTTGATTAAAAAGGAACTGATGCTGCAGTATGGATGCTACAAATTTTATGATTACATTTATGGCAGACTTTGCACTGCAGAGTTTGACTACAAGCTGGTGCAAAGCATATTTTGCAAACCACTACACAAATGTCCACGATATCTGTAGAGGATGTTACAAACCTAGCAAGGAAATTCATATTCCAGATGCATTGCCAAAAGCATACTTCAGTGCCAGAGGTTCAACAGGTAGCACACTCTCCTTAAATGCAGGAAGATTTGGGGTTCTATTTCCACACAAGATGTTTAGATTCATTATCCAGTTTTGTGACTGTAGTACAGCATACTGGGGTACTTATCCATTGGATGAAATATTAACCAAGGTCTTCTCTGCTTGAGTTGGTGGTAGCATGGGTAGATGTAAAAGATCCCATGGCAAGCATAAAAAAGAATAGGAGACTTTCCATGGTGCACTGGCTAAATTTCCCTTAGTCTGTTTGAACATCAACTCAGATCTCTCCTGAAAATAGGCCAATGTTCTAATATGACTTAACTGATCAATAAAACATAATAAAAATATTTGAAGGAAAGTGGAGGTTGTATCCTGAACCCTGATTTATAAGTCATGCCAGTTGTTCCTTATGTCCTGATAAGAGAAGATATACTACACAACTATGCATATGATACTAAAATAACTTGGAAGTACAAATGCTTAAAACATGGTAATGTTATGATGATTAAGTCATACGAAAGGAGCTTCATAACCAAGTTAACTATATTACATTTTCTGTGATGAAATTAAGCCAGAAAGGCTTTTGTTCATATTTACTGGAGAGTCTATGCAATACAAGGAGTGTAATAAAATGCTGGACAGAATGACAAATAATAACACCAGGATAAGTGGCCTTTGATTAGATTGAATTTACATCATTAGTGGGAAGAAATCAGTTCAAATACTTATTCCTACCACCTTTGAGTGCAAATGCAAAACTCAAAGGGAATTCACATACTATTACAGTATCAATTTTCAGAGATTTTACATCAGGTTCACCAGTAACAATATTTATAGCACTAGTGCATTTATTTATCCTCTGACACCATTCTTTCTATCTCCTTTATTTTGATTGTTCTAGCATGGCTTCTGCCACAAACAATAATTCTAAAACTTGGTGCTTCCAACTGTCTCTACTCCTTAGTTAATTTGTCAAAATATCAATTATCTCCTTTTTTAGTGGAGCTTCATATTATACTAACTCCCACTCTGCCTTAATCAATTGGAAGTTAGACCATGACTCAATGTTAAACTCTGGGGGTGACATGTCCTTCCCTGAGGCTTGTATTTCACACCCCTCTCCAGAATTTGTCTTTTTCCCTACCATCCCTTGACCCACCCTTTGTAAGGAAAGTAGGAAGGAAGGAGAAGACTGTTTGAAGATGCTACAGAAGGGTGGGAAGTGGAGGGTAAAAGGGGCCCTTATTGATACAAAAGGCAAATATTTATGCATGTTTTGATATGTACTTCTAGAAGAGAAGCAGACAACAGAATCTGAAATATGTGCATGGCTATCAAAACATGCAGAATATATGCATTTTGCTGTAATATAAAATGACAGAAAACATTACTTTTTACAAAGAGTATTACTATTGGTTATTCTTTCATAAGAATGCACCCATGATATGACTAAGATACTTGCTGAATTTGTCAGATTGAAAAAAAATAAAAAATATACATTTTTGTGAAACAAATGGGAAAATCAAAGCATCCAAATTCCTCTATAAGACTACTAGTGTTACCTATCAATAAACGAACATTTGTCTGTAATGACATATAACATTACAATACATTTCTCAGAATACTGTAGCATTAAATGCACTTAGCTGATAGTTCCAGCTATAATGGCACATATACATTTCTATCTTCTAATAATGTAGGTTACTAATCATCAATCTAGACTGGATGGGGTGGGGGTTTAAGTGCACTGAAATGTTTGGCAGAAATAAATGGAATTTTAACTTCTGCAGTAGTGTCAACTCAGTGAAAAAGTATTTTAAGCAATTATTGTACTCAGAGTAGTCAATATATATTCATTATAAAATACACAATGAAAACAGAACATTGCAAAATGTCTGATTGTGGCAGTAAAGGCACACAACTAAAGCCACCCAGACCTGGGTTTGAAGGACTACAACTCTGTTCCTCTTTGAGATTTCACTATGTAACTTTCAGGTAATACCAAAATGGTGCTCAGCTTTGGAACACACCCAAGACTATAGTTCTAACCACATTTGTTTTAAGTGCAACACACCACTATATTTGACTTCACAGCTTTAGCTGCTTGAAAACATGGTATTTTGTTATAGCATATTAATAAAGAATATGTGAAATAAGGGGAGTGTTACTGCTGACTGCTGATAGATTGATAATTTAATAAAAAGTAACTTAGGTCATTATTTTACTTAGCATACTGAGAATATTATCACCACAAAAATCACAAGAAAAACTGAGTATAATGCAAAATATCAGACTGGCAGTTGAAGGCATGTGAACTCAAGGAAAAAATATAACTCTGTCCATTTTTGAGATTTCATTATACAACTTTCATGTAATTACAATAGGATATTTAATGACAAAAAATGCACTTAGGACTGCAATTCTAACAACATTGCTTCCAGTACAACATACATATGAACTTGACTCGATGGTTTTAGCTCCCTGAAAGCATGAGATTATACCTGTAGCATATTGCAAATGAAAAAAATATATATTCTTCTAGAATGCTGCAAACATACTGCGCATATATTTTGGGCATTAGATTTACCCAGTCTTTTGTGTAGAGGTCAAATAGCCATTGTGGAAACCAAACACACAGCAACAAAAAAAAACTCTCTGAATTGCTAGATTTACAAGCTATATGCCAGAACCTTGAAGATAGTTCGCAACAAAACTTGCTGGGAATTGTAATAAGATACTTTGTCACAAAGAACATACATACTGTATGAGTGAACTGTGTCCCTCCTGACAGGGTGCTGTACCTTTGGCTGCGAAGGAATGATAAATATAATGGTCATATAGTTCTTTGACAGATACTAATCTCTTCCAACAAATCATATCGATAATCCATCAAATGAGATGCTTTAATAACCATTGACTTTCATACATCAGCTGCCCTCAGCACTTTTGTCCAGAGGTTTAATAGCCCTCAGGTGGAAAGCAAAAATTAGTGCTAGACTGTGATAACAAAAGCCCCTGGAACATTGTATTTGCTAAATGTATGTAATAGTCCTTAATTCAGTTAAACCTGAAACAGTTCAAAATAAAAAAATCAGGGACTTCTGCTAATACACACACTGTTCCAGTGAAATATCCTCCTAATGAGTGGGTATACTACCTTTAACTGTGGAGGAATCACAAAAATATGTTAACCATATAGCTCTTTCACAGATACTACACATCCTAAACAACAATATGAATAATTTATCAGAAGTGAGCCTGAAACTGCTGTTTGCTTTTCTAAAGCATCTGCTCCCAAGCTTTTTTTTGCAGAGGTCAAATAGCACTTGGTTGGAAGTGAAGTACGGTGCCAGACTATGACAACAGATGCCCACTGAAACACTTTATTTACTAGCTGTGTTTAAGAGGTCCAATAACATTTCCCTGATGGCAGTTCATAATACAAAAAAAAATCAGAAACTTTAAATAACGCACTTTGGTACAGAGCACATGCATACTGATCCAGTGGAATGTGTCCCTTCTGACAGGGTACAGTATGTCTGACTGTGAAGGAATCACAGAAATGTAATGGATATATTGCTCTTTGACAGATATTGTCCTCCAAGAAACCCTATCAATAACCAATCAGAAGTGACCCTTTAACTGTGTTTGCTTTCACATATCTCATGCCCCCAAAAATGACATCCACATTCTGTATTCTTCTAATGTCAAATTGAGAGGACAATATAAAATAATAACAGCCATAGCACCATACCTCAAATTGCTGCTTTTAGACACATGCAATGAACTCTAACAAGCCAGACTTTTATTTGACCTTTTACATGTAATTATCCTTTGTTGCGTCATGCACCATACTTTCTCTCCCTTTCTCCTTAAAGGCAGCCATCTTCTATATTCTCATCTAATATTTGTTTGTGAAGAAAATGAAAAAAATAGTACAATAATGTGTTTCAACCTCTTGCTCTTGAACACATAAACATGCTGCTGACATTGGTTACTTGAAGGAATTTGGTCTTATTCCTTTGTGTACATTGTCTTTTTTACTGGCTCCTCTTTCATAAAATTCTTTTAAGTCTTCCCTTGTGTGGGACTGCATCTTCTATACCCCCTAACTAATGTTACCATCCTCCAAGTTGACATTGTTTATTTGGAAGTGAAGCCAAGCAAGGCAAGTGCACAGATCTCTCTCTGCACATTACAAGTAACCATTGCCCGCATTCTGTATCTCCCAAACTAGCCCTGTCAATGACTGTTTTTCATAACTCATGTAATTGATTTTTGCTTTCCTATGTAGCCTGTCATCCCACTAAAGCCACTTATGGCAAGCACCTCTCATGTATGATTGCTACAAGCTGTAAAATAACAGATGAAATAATCTACTTCATTTGCAACTATAGGGCATAAATAACAGCTGCAGCAATCAATTTCATTTACAGCTATAGGGCACATCACCCCCATGTGGACTCTTAAATACAAAAACAGTTCAAGTGTATGATGCTGTGGGCAGTGTATACTGTTACTACTACCTACTGATCTATTTGGATTATTTTCAGAAAAGAATATGAAAAAAACAAATGTTTACCACAAATGTATTTCAGCTTGGAGCTGTCAATGTGTTATGTCACTCAACTAAGCCACAGCAATGACAACTTGATTTTGATCATCCTAACAGGCCTCTGCTTTCATCCACTTACTGGTCCTCTAATCACTTCTGGTGATCAGCTATATTATTACAAAGTGCTTAATAAGGTTGCCACAGCAATGTAGATCAAGTTGTTGTGCAGGGTCAATAACTGTGGTTTGACTTTTACACACAGCCCACCAAAAATGTCCTTAGCCACAGTTTTCAGCCACTTAACAATCCAGCAGGGGAGAAAAACAAAATTATGGGGAGAGGTGCAAAGGCCCATAATCAATGACAAAGTTGAAGTATTCTACTTATTTTGTGTACTTAGTTACTAGAATAACAGTTTATATTAGTATCCATTTTCTGAAGAATATCTATTCTGTAACTCAAAGTCTGTCATTATTTAGTGTCAGTTACTGTCAGACTTTGACAAGAAATACTAAAATTAAGAAGTGAAATCAGGGACTGCTAAGGTGTATGAGCTGTAACCAAGCCTAGTGTGTCAGTTTTGGAAGCCTCCATGGCCCCGCTGCATGAAAATAATACACTATATGACAGAACAGCAGTCTGACACTCACAAAGCAGCTAACTGTGCTAAAAAAAGAAACATTTTCTAATTTGTGCTATATTTTAATCTAAGCTTAAGGGTGAAGCAATAATGTTGACTATCCAGAAATGAGAGGATTGTACCAATTCATCTTGTACTATTCAGGAATAGGAATCCCCAACAATTTGCCAGAAAATCACATTTTTTATCAGGAGCAGACCCAAAATATGGGAGAAGTAAGATCACATACAGGAGTGGCTAGTTAGACTTCCTCCTGGTAAGGAAAGTGCACTGGGGTAGAATCAGAGACTGCAAAGTCATCTTTGGTGAAAACATTGGCCCACAGCATAAACCACTGGTTGTCACAATCAGTTTGCAAACAATGGTCAGAGAGGGCTCTAAAGTCAACAGAGACTAGGCTGAAGACATGAAAGTTAACTGGAAAAAAAGCACAAGAGTTCAATGAAATACTCAGGGATCTAGTACCTCAGAAAGAAAAGGAGACAGATGGAACTGAAGTAAAATGGCTGCACCTCAAAATAGCATGTTTGAGACAATACAACCGATATGTAGATGAACCAGATATGGAAATTAGGCACACAAGGAAACCTAGTTGTGGAGTACAGAAATCTAGGCAGTCATTTAAAGAAAGAAGCTGTACAGGAAAAAGTGAGAGGTAGAAAAGATGGACCAGGTTAAAAAGGAATACTGGTTGGCTAAGAAAGAGGCTAACAGAGCAAATACAATAGAAAAGAATAGGACAACAGAGGCACTCTTCCAACTCCTGGAAAGTGACTCAGCAGATGTTACAAAGAAGCTACACCAGGTTGTAAGGCAAAGACAGAAAGATAAAGACAATAGTCATCAGACACCCTTCTTAAGGGATATTAGCAACAACCTGCTCATCAGTCCACAGGACATCAAGGACAGATGGAAGGAATATTTTCAGCAGCTTCTGAATGAAAAAAATCCCACAGAAGCTGTACTTCTCCAGCCACAGTCTAGAATGAAAGAATTGGATGAAAGGATTTTAGCCCACCATAGAAGAAGAAGAAGTAAGAACACCACTAAGGAAAATGAAGTCATGGAAAGCAGCAGGCTTAGATGAGGTCATGGCTAATATAATTTTGGATAAATTAGGGGAGAAATGGCTCCACAGAGTACTCATAGCAGTATGGAAAGGAAGGCATGTCCCAGATAACTGAAGAATAAATATTCTACTGCCAATGTACAAGAACAAAGGGAACATACACAACTGTGGGCAGTATAGAGACCTCACACTCCTGTCACACAGCATGAAAGTTTTCTAGAGGCAACTGGTAAATGAATACACCGAGCAATAGAAAGTAAAATGGCAGATGAGCACTTTGGATTCAGATCAGGATGCAGCACAACTGACTTGATGGTTGCAGCGAGACAGACAGTTAAGAAGCTAGAGATGAGGAAAGAGTCCAGCTGGACATTCCTAGACTTGGAGAAAGCATATAACAAGGTCCCCACAAAAGCTGATTTGGGCAGTCCTGCAATAATTTAAAGTCCCAGAAACATTGGCAGAATTATTGCAGACTATGTACAAGGACCTAATGACATAAGTAAAAACAGTGTTCGGTCCCACAAAGGGTTCAAAGTGGGAGTGTGTGTGCATCAGGGTTCATCTCTAAGCCCAGTGACATTCATACTGGTGATGGACTTCATTTGCAAACAGGTTTGAGGAGACAGATCAACAAAGTTGCTGTATGCAGAAAATGAGACAATACAGGAAAAATCTGAACAAGAACTGAATGAAATGTAAAGCTGAAAGCACACAGGATGAAAGTGAGTACAGATAACACAGTTACAATTGCAGCAAATGGTGAAAGCTAGACGTAGTTTGGCTTAAGCCAACTGGCATAGGGTAGTCTGTGACAGAAGAATGCCAAAGAAGCTGAAAAGTAAGATGCACAAAACAGCAGTGCAAAAAGTACTGCTGTATGTGCAGGAAAGCAGAAGACAATCTGGTGAAGATTTGTAACAGGTAGGAAAACAGCAAAAAGAAAGGAGGCCATCCAACAAAGTTATGGGTGGATTATGTGAGAGATAACATGTGATAGTCAGGCATGACTGTTGAGGAAGGTAGGACAGTGGCATTGCATTGAAAGAGATGGTGATAGATGATGAGACACCTCAGCCTCATGTAGAAAATGGGAAAAAAGGGGTTGTTGATGGTGATGATGATGATGATGATGATAACAATACAGACAGTGATAGTTGTAAGTATTAACAGTTTATGCATTGAACTTCTCCAACTTGAACAACTTTTCAGTAACCATCTGAAATTCCAAGGCTCATTACTGCGAGTCCCAGAACTGAGAGACTGTCATTTCACTGAGTATCCCCTTTTCTCTGAGGCAGAGACATAGCTGGCTCAACTAGTGCCCTGTGCCAATCCCACAGATTAGCACTCCACTCCTTCACCTCTTCAAGTGAAGAGCACAAAAAAAATCTAGAAAAAAATGTCTTTGGATTACTCTAGGAAGATGATAGGCCTTCAAAAGTAATTCAGCCAGTTACACTCCACCAAATAGATTTCCCCCAGGCCTCAAGATAAAACAACCCCTACCCCCAGAAAAGTCTCCTTATCCATCACTTCATCATTCTGCCTTCCTTCCAATACTTGGTATAATCCACCAGGCCATGTGCCTGCAATTAAAAAGTCAAGGCTATAGAATGAACCCTTCTAGTTCAGACTACATCACCTGGTTTCCATCTGTACACAAAACAGCTCAGAGTAGTCTCCAAGGAATATTACCAACTCTTTTGCCTTGCTGAGCACAGGAAATCCTCAAATACCCTGAATGTCACATTGAACACATTCCATGTGACAGGCATTCGAGAATCCTTAATCAACTGAGCTGCTTAAACAGTCTATCCCCACTTCCACCCCCCCCCTGCCACAATTCACCAAGGACAGCGGTGTGTTGACATTCCACGATAAGAATTAAATTCTAGATTATGCACAGCTGTAAGCAAGACAGACTATCAGTGATAACATTTACTTCACCTGGAAAATATGTAGTAAAAGTTATACTAAGCAATACATATTGGAGTATAAAACATCTTAACATTTTCTGTACCCTGTCTTATATCAAGATTTATTTGGCCAAAACATGAATGACTGCCTGTTTGCACACTACTTCACCCTTTCCTTTGGCTCCAAGTACACAGTATATTACTTGATTCACACACACACACACACACACACACACACACACACACACACACACACACACACACACACACACACACACACACACACACATACACATAACCAATAAAATAACCTTTATTAGCTGCCCACCTCTGTGTGTAAATTAACCACTGCATATCTCCAAGTCCTCCTTGACTCACTTTAGGATTCTCACCCTGTGATATTTCTGGAGCTTGTCTTCTGGAAATACCATAACTGATCTCATAAAAGTCCCTCCAGATCCCAGTGCCCTGCTTGCAGGTTTAAGAATAATTAATAGTGACGTAGCCTTCCATAAACTGCACTTCTCTCAGCAAATGAAGTAAACATTCATATTCTAGACCTTAGCTTGTCCTTAGACAGCCTAAAGGTCTAACTGTCACTATTTATTTATTTTCAGTTGTAGAAAAATCAATTTCTTATTGGGGCCATCCAATTTGTCAGCTGCTAACAGCACGTGTACTTCTCCATACAGCAGCTGCATTATCTTGAAGCCCTCATGTGTGGTATTCCTGCCTTCTATGATGATTAGAAAATTATCAAAGTAACATATTGTCCTCCTCCCTGGGCTCTCCACTCTCTCCCTAATTCAGTCAAGGCTACACTATATTTTTTTCAAAAGTGGCACAGGCCACTAAGCAGCCCATCAGCATGGTTTTATAAAACAGATATTTACCTTTGTGGAACAATTACCAATTCTGACAAACAGGCAACAGATAAAAGCTGATTTTACGTTCAATTTCACCAAATATGTTGTGAGTTCATAGGTTCATAGGTTCATAGGTAGGTACTAGGCTATCTGCCCGAGGGCATTTATAAGCCTAGCCAGAGTGTGTCGGCTTTCGCCACCCCATTGATTAATTAACTGAGCCTCTATCAAGCAGAGCCAATGAAGTGATCCCAGGGGTGTATTTTCTCTTACCCATCCACTCATCAAGGCTTCTCTTGAAGAGTGTTAGTGAGGGGCTCTGCCTAATGTAGTTAGGAATTTTGTTCCAAAGCATGGGGAGTCTCTGTGACAGGAATCTATCCCTCCAGCATGTTTTATTTATTGTTGTGGCGAGGTTTATCTCACTAGAGCGCGTGGCTCGCAGTGACTTGGATTTCTTTAGGTGGAGCATGTCCATCAATTCTGAGTTGGACATGGCTTTGTAAGTCAGGCAGAGATCACCTCTGAGTAAGCAATATGCCACTGAGTACAGCCGGAGTTTTTTCAGTCGGGCTGCATAGGACATATGTTTGAGACCAGTGATCCTCTTGGTGAGGTGCTTTTGTGGTCTTTCCAGCTGTTGGAAATGTCTTGTGAGGTACATCCCAAATGGGGCATTGTACTCTATGATGGGTCTGATGAGTGATGAGTAGAGGGGCACTATAACCTCTATTTCTAGATGCAAACCGCTTAGTAATTAGATGGACCACATAGAAGGATTTCCTAACTACTTTGGCAATATGATTGTCAAAGGAGAGATTACTATCTACCTGGGTCCCCAGATCTCTTATTACTTCTTCTGTATTAAGGGGGCTGCCACCTATGTGGTAATTCATGGGTGTTTTGTTTTTCCCAAACGGGATGACTATTCATTTTTTGGCATTTAGCTTGAGGCCATCTCTTTGACACCAGGTGTCTGTCTCAGTAAGGCCTTTTTGAAGGATGTCCGTGTCAGCCAGAGAGTCAATTATGGCTCCCAGTTTGCAGTCATTGGTGAACTTAGTTAGCCACAGTCCTCCTGTGGTTGCCTGTACTTCTGAGAAATATATGGCGAACAGTAGGGGTCCCAGAACCGAGCCTTGCGGGACACCACTTGTGACTGGTTTAGAGTCGGACCTGGAGCCCGCTATTCTTACTGTGTGAGTTCTGTCTGTAAGCCAGTTGGCAACCCATCTTGTGACATAGGGGTTTATGTTCAGGCTGGTGAGTTTTTCTATAATACCCGAGTGAGGAATGGTGTCGAACGCCTTGGTGAGATCAAGGTAGGCTGTGTGTACCACCTTTCCCTCGTCTATGGCCTTGCTGAGTGTCTCGAAGAAGTCAACCAGGTTTAGTAGGCATGATCTGCCCTTAACAAAGCCGAACTGGGTCGGGTCAAGTGTTTGGAGGTTCCCAATGTCTTTGTTAATGAGTTCCATGATGATGCGCTCCATAGTCTTGCAGACCAGGCTAGTCAGGCTTATGGGCCGATAGTTACCAGGGTCAGTTATGGCCCCTCCTTTGTGGACCGGAATAACCGTTGCTGTGCACCATTCTATGGGCATGTAGCCTGTGGAGAGGCTGAGGTTGAACAGTGTGTTTAGGTGGGGGGTTTGTTTGTTCTGTAGTTCGTGCAAGACGCAGCCTGGCACACCATCTGCACCACTGATGCTGTGTTTTGGCTTTTGAAAGGGCTGTTTTCACCTGTGCTTCTGTGATTTCCAGGACACTACACTTTTCTGGTATTGTTGTGGACCCTTTTGAAGGTGAGAGGGAGGTGAAGTTTGCACTGAATCTATCTGCCAGGATGTTGGCAATATCAGTAGGTTCAGTATATTTTGTGTTATTTTGCACTAGCTCAGAGCATATCTGTGAGTTGCCACTTGGATTCTTGACATAGCTAAAGAAGACTTTGTGGTTATCTTTCGAATCCTTGTCTATTTTTCTTTCAAAGTTAGCCATGGATGATTTTATGAGGGACCTTAGTTTCTTACTGATACTGATCAGGGATTTCTTTCCTTCTTGGGATTTGCTTTTTTTCTGAACTAGTTTCCCCTTCTGTTGTATAGCCTGTTTATGGCAGGGGTCCACCAGACTAGTTTCCTTCTCTTAGGGAAGTGAGTCTTGGTTTTGCTAGGGATGGCACGATCCATGCATCCTTGTTGGTGCTCATAGAGTGCAATTATAAAGGATTCTGCATCTTGGGCAGTGTTATCCTTTAGCGTGGGGGCTGTGAAACTTACCACCTCTGCCTTAAATAAGGTGAAGTTTGCTTTAGAAAAGTTTTTCACTGTGGTTTCCTTGGTTGGGGGTGGTCATGGGGTGTGGACATCCAGGGTGATTAGTTTATGGTCTGATCTAACTAGTGACGGGTTGACCTCCAGTATGGAACACCTGTCGCCCATGTTGGTGATGACCAGGTCCAGTATGTTGTGGCCTCTGGTAGGGGAGTTTACCAGCTGATCCAGGGCATTTGAGATAATAAATTCCAGGAAGCGCTGAGCCTGGGAGTTTGTACTCAAGTAGTTTTCCCAGTTAATGGTAGGATAATTGAAATCACCCAATATCAGGGTGTTCGGTAGGATCTTCATATTTTCCATTGTCTCCAGAAAGGTGGAGTGGTGGTCCTGGGAGGGTGATCTGTAGAAGGCCACAATTTGCATTGCAGATTTACCCGATATTAGTTGCACATGGATGATCTCAGAGGTATCATGCTGTGCCACTAACCTGGAGGTGTGGGGTATCCTTGATGAATATGGATACATCCCCCCTCCTTTTGTGTTTTGGTCCATGTTCTGTAGCTGAAATGTGTGGTATGAGTTGTAGCCCAGTAGTGCTGGAGTGCTCTCTGGAGCCTTGAAGCAGGTTTCAGTTACTGCACAGATGTCGACGTTCTCCTTACTTAGGAGTGCTTTGAGTGCATGCATTTTGAGATTTAAACTCCTGGTGTTGAGTAGCATAACCCTCATTTTTTTATTTATGCTGTTTACGGTGGTGGGTTTGAATTTTGAGCCTTGCCTAAAAAAGGCACTATAGGGGCAGCAAGAGCCTTGGCCAGTATTCGAAAGCCAAGGGGTGATAGGTGCAAGCCATCGCTTGCAAAGCAACGTGGCTTGTCGAGCATGTCATCCCAGGCTGACAGACACTGGATCCCCTTTGAATGACACCAGAAGCTTAGCCAATTGTTGAAATTGATAATTTTTTTCTTTATACCGAGGTATCATTCTTGGTGAGGGCAGGATACTACTCAGGGTCAGGGTCATACCCACCTGGGCTACATGATCAGAGAGCTCTTCCATGTCTCTTTTCATGTAATCCAGGGAGGTACGTCTCATGTCATTCACACCAACATGAACAATGACAGAGTCATATTTGTACTTGTTCTGGAGTGACCTGAGTGCTTGTGTTATGTGGCGGATTCTGGCTCCCGATAAGCAGCTAACAGTAACCTTCTCCTTGTCCAGCCTAGTGAGTGGGGCATCAGTGTGCCTGACTATTGAGTCGCCTATTACTAGTGTGTTAGGTATGTTATTTCACCTTAAGGGCTGTGATTGTGCGGCACATTGATTTTGTGTTTTGTCTGGTTTGTGACAGGAGGTGTAGGTTTTGTGTTACCTTTATGGTCTTGATTGCATTATCCAGAGATGTGTATTGAACCTTAAAAGCTGCCTTGTCAATGATATCATTAACCAATTCACTCTTTGGGTAGACAAATGATGTAACAGCCCAAAGATTCCTGTGTGTTTCTTTTGGGAATTAACCCAAGCGGAGATATGCTAAATAGCCGAACGTGTGGCCGCTCAAATGGATCCATTATTCTGTCACCCTACAATTCCTTTTGAAACAATGTCCTAGCTATAGTTTCTTTCCCCTTTACTGATCTCTTGGTTTTGCACCCAGAGACTGTCCTATCTGTCCCATGAAGGAGAGGGCAGATTAATGATCATGCAAACCCAGATCACTCCCTATCTCCTCCATGCCCCTCTTGTCTTGCCTGCATGTCTCCTAGGATAGACATCAGACCCCCCCCCCCACACACACACACACACACACACGCACACTCCTTCTTCTTCTTCTTCCATCCATGTGTTCCCTGTTCCTACTAAGGCATATTTACATCTTCCATCTGCATTTGTTCTCTGTTCCTGCTAAGGCATATTTACATCTTATCCACATTTGTTCCCTGTTCCTACTAAGGCATATTTACATCTTATCCACATTTGTTCCCTGTTCCTACTAAGGCATATTTACATCTTATCCACATTTGTTCCCTGTTCCTACTAAGGCATATTTACATCTTATCCACATTTGTTCCCTGTTCCTACTAAGGCATATTTACATCTTATCCACATTTGTTCCCTGTTCCTACTAAGGCATATTTACATCTTATCCACATTTGTTCCCTGTTCCTACTAAGGCATATTTCAATTATGCCTGTTCAAATATGACTGCCAGTTCTTATGCTGCAAACAAATTTAACTTTTAGATAGCCTTAGGACAAAGCAATGCTGATTACCCCAAAAGTCAGCAACTGTATTTTATTTATCATTGTTATATGGGCTTGTGCATACACCAGTTGGAAGGCCCTTGGGCCAAAAGGCCTGGGTCAAAAGGTTAAGTATGAAATAACAAATTCATATAACTTTAACATTTGAGACATACAATAGAAAAAATGTAAAGTTTAAAATTATTTACAACTGAGTACAAGTTCAGACAGGCATACAGTTTATTTTGTGGCATACAAACAGTTATTTAACATATTAATAATAGTATTTTTAAAAAGTAATATGGTATGCTGATGACAAAATATACAAGTAAGAGGAACACATAATCCAAGTTATAGAAGTAAAGAGATGCAAAAAGATTTGTATTAGTTAGCTTGGCTTTCTGAAACAGTCCCATGCTAGATTTTTTGGAGGTTTTCTTTTAAGAGTTTAGTGAATGAAGAATGAATTGTAGTTTCCCTGATATTTTCAGGGTAGCTATTCCATAAAACATATCTATCTTTGAAAAGACCCTTTCAGTTTGTGCTAGAACAATCTGTTAGCATTTTATGCATCTCCAGCTAATTAACTATAATCAGGCTTTGCTGCTACAAACCTTAATATAAACTATTTTTACAAACGACCCAAAACTTCAATGCCATTTTATAATGTACATTGCACCACTAAAACTTTTGAACCTCAGACAATACATTTAAACTTTCCAACAATGCAATCACACTTTTAAAACAACACATATGAGCAATCTACTCACTCTCCCTGATTATTACCTACCTTTTATAGTACAGTCAAACTAACTTACTAAAACTTATCATTAACTACTTAATCCTATGCTTACTATGCTACCTCCAAAGCTTCTTCTATACTCTTCTTCCTGAAATTCTTATGTAACCTTTTAAGTTTCTGCTATTCTGCATACAAAACCTTATATTTACTCAACTCTCTTCTTAAACCAAAACATACAACTTATTCTACTTTTGTAACATTCTCCTTTTTGTTTATAGTACTGTTTTATCTGTCAACAATATACATGTATGGAGCTTATGTATTTTAACCACCAAAATTCTCTATTGCTATTTTTATTGAAATGTATTGCTATTTTTGACTGCGGTGGTGGTGCTGCGGTAGCGTTGTCACCTCACAGTAAGACGTCCTGTTCGATTCTCAGCTAGAGCGTCTTCTGTGTGGAGACATGCGTGAATGGGCGTACCTTCGTTGAAGGTTGTGCGTTTGGGCTGGCAACTCGGCACGTAAAAATCTACTGCCAATCATTAGCGGACCGGAGTTCCGCTGTGGCGACCCCTAACCGGGAAAAGCCGAAAGACACAACAACAATCTGTATTGCTATTTTTATTGCATTGTATATATTTGGAGCTTTTCTCCCCGGGCCTCCGCTGAGAAAGGGCAATAGTTCAGCCAGACACTCCCGGTCAACAAATGTAAAATAAAAAAAAAAATAAAATAAAAAAAATAAAAATGTTGTGCCTTCTTTCCATTAATTCTCTCTCTCCCTTTTGCTGTGAACCATCTAGCTTATTTGGCTGTAAAATCATGTGGCACAGACTGCATTTTGCTCATTCTAATGATATATACAGTATGACAGCTGACTCTTCCATTTCCTATGACGTCAACTTGTGTAAAGATGAAAAATGTCTCCTACTCTACTCCTGAATTACAAGTAAGTTCTTTAGAAACAACAGGAAGTATCTAGTTCCACTTGCACCTTGATGATATCAGATGCTTTGGAAAAAAGATAGTCCCCCGGATTCACTAATCTGCTGTGCAGAACTAAACTAGTCCTGCACGTAAGCGGCAGTTTAAGAGGAGGACAGCAGTGTGCCATGCATAATAATGAAGGCACGCCACCAGAGCTCCAAATCCTACACTGAGCATGGACGAGTGCAGGGGGCGTGTCTGAGAGCAGAGCTCTCAGAATAAACACGCCCCTGCAAAGTAGAAAAGAAGAAAGTGTAAATAAATGAGCGAAACTGCTCATAGGTGTCTGCATATCTCCAACAACAGTCCCCATGTGTTCAACAGCAACAGTACATTATGAAAAAAACACAAACCAACGATATCCAAATGCCTCTCTGCACAAAATGAGAAAAAGTCCAAAACCATAAAATAGGCATAGGCAAGGCTCCAGGTTCTTCAACTACTTTAATCGATTGAAACAAACACAAGTGCTTTCACAAAAATGCTTCTTCAGGTGTATTTCTTGTTCAATCAAACCACCCCTCTTATGCCCTTTAATCATGGTCATCTGACTCTCCATTATATATTTAAAGGTATACATTTCATATAGCAAGTAAATCCCTTTAAAAATGAAAGCACTCACAATATTCATACATATTAAAAATACATATATAAAAAACATATAAAAAAGTACATATATAACAACTACATATATAAAAAATATATAAAAAATATCATAGAACATATAAAAATATATATAAAATTCAATACAACAACTTTCTACCTACGCAATGGTCTATTTTTTAAAATGGGTCTCATAGGTATGTAATCATTGAGGCCATGCCCCACATTTGCCCTTAACCTAACTATCCATTCTCCCTCCAAACTCTCAGTTCGTTCCCTTATATCCCTTCCTCTTGGATTTTCAAAGAATTTTCCTATAACTAGGAATTTAAAATAAAGTCTATCATTGGTCTCATAGACATGCTTCGCTAAAGCGTTAAAAACATTTTTCTTCCTAATGTGATAAGCATGCTCTCTAATTCTGTATTTCAGCTGTCTGTCTGTCTTGCCCACATAAAATTTGTGGAAAAGTTGACAAGACAGCCAAATACACAACATGTATACTGTTACATGAGGCAGTAATCCCAAACTCAAACACTTCTCCTGTGTCAGGATGCTTACATTTTGTTTCTTCTGTTAGATGTACACACATCTGGCATTTCCCACATGGTTTGGTTCCCCACCTATTTCCATTTAAAACATGAAAATACAACAAAAACTACACATTTTAAATGAAAATAGGTGGGGGGCTTTGCCCCCACACCCCCCAATATGGTGGGCTGTGCCCCCCACACCCCCCTAACTATATATATCAACTCCAGGGTTGCACAACAATGGGGAGGGGAGCAAATCCCTGTTAAGTGCCTTGAATACTGGTTGTCAACTAAATGAGCTGTTGACCAAATGAATGTCGATCAAATGGTCTGTCGATCTTGTGAAGTAGACCCATATATATATATATATATATATATATATATATATATATATATATATATATATATATATATATGTGTGTGTGTGTGTGTGTGTGTGCGTAGATATACACAGATATATAGCTATGATAGGAAACAGCACACAAGAATGACATATATTCACAGGCTATGCCAATGGAAGTGAGGGGCCCAAGCAAGAATCATGTAACACATAGCATGACCTCCCCCCCCAGCTAGACAGAAGAAACATACACACAAACCCACAAACAATGTAAATAGTCCACTGCTCCCCAGACGACAGGCAGGATACAACCCGGGGGTTACACAGTGGACCCATGAAATCTAATCTTGGAACACAGACAGGAGCATCTCTTGCGGGACGCCCCAAAAATTGTCATACTATGGGAGCAAGGCAGGGCAATGACCTTTCTGGGTGGGGTGTGTACATACCCGGAATTCAAGGGTGGGAAAGCCTGATGACCCATGGGTCGACACAACGTACGAGATGGGTCCCGTGAAGTGGAGAGTGGGCAGCATGTAGTGGTGTGTTCAGATCCGACCTGCACCCAGAGTAAGGATGATGCTGTAGAGGAGGTGCAGGTGGGGAAACTATGGGTAGCTAGTTATGGGTCTAGGTGTGCAGGTGTTGGCTGTAGTGGGTCTATACGGACAGCCCCAGGGATGTAAACAAAAGTGCTCATTGGGTAGAGGTGTCACCCAATGAGCAGCCACACCTGCTATGAGTCCCACTGCAGCAAATTCTAATCTACATGGCAAAGAACGGAATAACCAGATGTAGATGTATATCTGTTGAGGTATGTGTGTGCATATCTAACATAGCTACATGGAGATATACCTCTCCCTCTCCGTAGTACAAATGTATACATACAGAGACAGAATACATATAAATACCCACATATAGATATATCCATATGTCGTTAGATATATATATATATATATATATATATATATATATATATATATATATGTGTATAAATATATACATGTATGCATACATATACAGATATATCTGTATATAGTAATATATATATATATATATATATATATATATATATATATATATATATGTATATGTGTGTGTGTAAATATACACATGTATATAGCTAGGATATGATACAGCAGTTACAAATTACATATGTTCACAGGCTGTGCAAATGGGGGTGAGGGGTCCAATCAACAAACGTGTAACAAGTAGCATCAACCCTCCCCCCCAGCTAGATCGGTGAAACATACAGACACACAAAAAAGTAAACACACCACTGCTTCCCAGGCTACAGGCAGGATACTACCAGTTGGAGAGACCTGCCAAGTCTAGTCTTGAAACAAAGACATGTATGTCCCTTGTGGGACACCCAAAGAATTCAAACATTTTTGGGCTTCCTGCCATTCACTGATGTCGAACGGCAGGCCACGCATGTTCCCAGTGCACAAGGTAGGGGAAGAATGATGATCCATGGGGTGAGACAACATACGTGATTGGTGCAGAGAAGTGGGGAGTGGGTACAGTGTACTGATGTGGTCAGACCCGACCTGCACCCGGAGTAAGGAACAGTGGCGAAGAGGATGTGCGGTTTGGGAACTATGGGTATGAAATTATGGGCCTAGCTGAGCAGGTGTTGGCTTGAGTGGGTCTATGTGGACCGCCCCAGGGATGTAAGCAATAGTGTAAATTGGGCAGGGCCGCCGCCGAATGGACAGCCACTCCCACTACTAGTCCCACTGCAGCACAGTCTATTGTACATGGCAAAGAACGGAATAACCAGATGTAGATGTACAACTGTAGAGGTGTATGGGTATATATACCCATACCTACAAGGAGTGAAACCTCCCCCTCTCCATAGTGCAAATGTGTACATACAGAGACAGAATATAATTAAATACCCACATATAGATATATATATATATATATATATATATATATATATATATATATATATATATATATATATATATGTTGATAGACATATATATATATATATATATATATATATATATATATATATATATATATATATATATGTCTGTGTGTGTGTGTGTGTGTGTGTGTGTGTGTGTGTGTATGCATACAAATACAGATATATATATATATATATATATATATATATATATATATATATATATATAGAAATATATATGTATATATGTGTGTAAACATACACATATATATAGCTAGGATATTAATTGAATTATGTATTTAAATTACATCTGTTAACCGGGTAAGTCTGGCTGAACTTTTGACTCATTTACAGCAGAGACCAAAGGAGAAAATCTCCTTCGGGCTAGAAAACAATTATTTATTAAATAATAGTATACAGCAGATATATATATATATATATATATATATATATATATATATATATATATATATAGATATATATAGATAGATATATATATAGATATGTTACACCAGTTAAGGATTACATATGTTCACAGGCCGTGCCAATGGGGGTGAGAGGTCCAATCAACAAATGTGTAGCACGTAGCATCAAGCCCCCCACCTAGACAGGTGAAACATACAAAGACACAATAGACGTAAACACACCACTGCTTCCCAAACCACAGGCAGGATACTACCAGTGGGAGAGACCTGCCAAGTCTAATCTTGAAACAAAGATATCATTGTCCCTTGTGGGACATCCCAAAAATTAATGATCATCGGAGTCAGTCCCTGAAACGATTTATCTAACCAGGCTGTATACGTGCACGGACCAGTAGGTTGTGCAAGCCTGATGACCCATGGGTCGAGACAACGTACGACATGGGTCCTGACACGTGGAGAGTGGGCAGTGTGTAGTGGTGTGGTTAGACCCCACCTGCACCCACAGTAAGGATGAGTGCTGTAGAGGAGGGGCAGGTGGGGGAACTATGGGTATGCAATTATGGGCCTAGGTGTGCAGGTGTTGGCTGGCGCAGTTGTATTCGGACCGCCCCGGGGATGTAAGGAATATTGTGAATTGGGCAGAGCTTACGCCCATACCTCTCAACTTCTAAGAGCAAAACCACTGGACAGAACCTAAACCATTGGGGGACAAATAGGGACGGAAAGCACATATTCCACTTACAACCTTAGAAAGCTGATAGAATAATAGGCTTTGCATTAGCATGACTTGTCTGAAGGATGTGGAGTCTTAAACCCAATTACTTGTCTGTATTTAATGGCATCAGTTCCCAGGTATTTGCCAGACAGGTGCAGATTGTAAGACAAACACACCAATATTATGAAGCAAACTCTGGACAGGCTGTGGATTCTGTACAGTCGACAAGCATGCTTTCGCCTAACGAGCAGCCATTCCCAATATGGGTCCCACCGCAGCACAGTCCAGTTTACAATGCACAGTACGGTATAACCATATGTGTTGTTGCATAACCCACTACACAACATCTATGAACACATGGTTGCAACACCCCACTGTAGGCATGTAAGCTGATGTAATAGGCATCACAAGATATTATTGTAGTCCTCACTCTTACCCAGGGGTGTGAGTGTCCAATGCAAACAAAAAATGCAGTGCATATGCACAGCTGTTGTCATAGACAACGTGGCCAGCTGTGGACCTTCCCTGCAGCCATCCTGCAGATCCCTGGATAATCCCCCTACTAACACCCCCCTTTGTGCCCCATGCATACCATGTACCTATCAGCCCCTGTTGCATTTCTATTAATGTCTATGGGTACACGTAGGTGACACCCTCTTCCCCCACTATATTGCCAGCATCTGGAACCCCAACCCACATGTAATATCACAGCTGTCCCACAGGACACATGTAACTAACACATGAAGGAACACCACAAGCACACCTGGAGCAGCACAGGCTCACCACCTTGCGAACCCCCCCACCTCACACTCTATACCACTACATCAACTAATGATACCGACACCTCTTGTCCTGCCTTGCATACAAATCCCAACATCCGACATACCTTCCCTATTGCACCCCATCCAATTATACCTACGGGCTACTATACAGTTACAATGTCACCCCCACTACCTACCTACCTACTCCTTAGCTATTCGCCTCTACTGTACCACACAGGTATGGAATAACTACACCTACCCTGAATACCTGCATGTAACCTATCCAGACCTGTGAAACAGGAATCCAACCTCACCTTAAACTGACCTTTGTCAACAGTCATACCTGACATGTAAACCTCACCAAAGCATTGATAATAGTGACAGTTTAACGTAAACTAAGCATGATTAATGGGGGACGTAGCTATGTTATGTCTGTTACCCTCTATGAATGTGAGCACCCCAGTATTAATTCGGATACGTAGCTGGGGTCAATGTGGAGCTCTACACCCTGGGCCACCACAGACAATGGACAATCATACAGTCCGAGTGTCCCGGTTGACAGATGTGAACAAAATGCACGATGTTGCACGTGTGTATGCATGAGCAAGCGGGTGTAAGCCTGTTTGGCCGCCGGTATGCGAGTACCACACTGGTGAAGAAGCAATGTAGAGGCTAACGGAGTGCAAGACGCCACAGCCAGAGGTCAGTAATGCTGTGCTTCATGCAAACAAGCGCATACCCACCTACAAATGTTCTACAGTGCCTTAGTCACTCTGTAGCCAACAGCTGTTGTTGTGGCCATTAACAAAATAATCTGCACTGCCAGGTTGTAAACCCCTGACCCTGCACACTATAGTAGATGTGAGTTCCACTAAGCCATAGCGGATACACATTCAGCTGCTGTGATCACAAACACATCATTCAGCACAGGCATCCAACAGTATAGGAAATGTATATAAGTGTGTAGATTAATTCCAGAACACACGTCCATTGCTCAATCACAGTATTATGAGAAGTCTATGTGCAGCACAGAATAGTGCCTGTCCAATCATACTGTGAGAACAGTAGTCCTGCATAATACCGAAGGGAATAATGATATACAGTGCACACCATGGGGGTGTGTGAGCATGCTTTATGCCCAGTATGTTACACCTGGGGCATTGCTTCTGTGGAACCGGGAGATGAGGCTGGCCAGGTGTGTGAGCAAACTGCTGCTACACAATACCCTGGCAGGATGCTACCAGTGGGAGAACACTGTAGACCAGCTAGGTCTACTCTTGACACAACAACAGGTCCGTCCCTGGCGGGACGAACCAACAATTGTGGGTCACATCGATGTCACCACCAGTATCGGAGGAGGATCAAGGGAAGGCTGGTATGTATGTGGACTAAACGGATGAAGAGCCTACAGATGCTTGGGTGGGGACAGTATACTGGAGGTGTACTGAGACGTGCAGAGAGGGAAATGTGTGGAGGTGTGGTATGGCAGGGCTAGCAACCAGGGAATGGATGGATGCTGTGTACATGGAGCTCGGGGGCTGGGGGAAGGGAACATGGGTATGTCATTATGGTAGACATATGCAAACGAAGCAAAACAACAATAGTGTAGTGGCCAGAGCATCCGCCTAACGCACATGCATTCCCGGGTCGAGTCCCACTGCAGCACATCCTATTTTGCATGTGATATTCGTATGTTAACTTACTAACATTTATATTTGCACAGGAGTACTGCCTTAAATGCACATGTAAAGTGTCATAATGACTAAGGCACTAGTAAACATGTGTAAGCTCATAACAGCAGTTGTATGCATGGATAAACAGTTGTGTGTGTACGTGTATTCGCACGGGGGTAAGCATTGCCTACATAGATTGAGCGAAGTAGATGCTAGCTGAGTGTAAGGAAACGCAACCCGAGGTTAGCATTGCTTAGCTCTGCACAAACCTGCACACACCTGCGTTCGACCGCTCACATATCCCTAACTCACTCTGTATCCGACAGCTGGTGTTCTGCCCTGAAACACAATATGCAACCTCTGGAAGGCCCACACCCAGGACGCTGCACATCATACACTACGTGATTTACCATTAAATCATGACAGATGTACATAACCACTCATTCCACATACATATCATCCAGCACAATCAGTCAACAGCACAGGGAATGTAGTAATAACACACCACACAACCTCTTAATGCATGAATCACGGACATAGTGCGCCATAATGTGGGCACATATAGGGATATCTGTCATATCCTGCTCTAATACACTTCAAATATTGCAAGTTACACAGTTATATGTGGTAGAACACATATATTGCTGGAGATGATACGTCTGAAACACATATGTGTCGGCACGAATGACTGACCTCAGTCCTAAGGTCACCCATGTCAATTGCCAAAAGAATGAGGAACAGGCCACACATATAGGCCGAACATGCATGGACATATGGACAGCTATACATCTGTAAATGTACAGATAGACAGCTATAGGTATATATATATATATATATATATATATATATATATATATATATGTATGTATAACTCACAAATAACCATATAACAGCAATTGTACATAGATAGATTAATATGTTCAATGTATATATCCATATATATATATATATATATATATATATATATAAATATATATATATATATATATATATATATATATATATATATATATATATATATATATATGGATACATATACATAGCTAAAGCTATATCAATGCCCAGTTCTTTCCCTCTATATATGAGGGTGTAACATATATACTTATGCAGATATACATACATATATATATATATATATATATATACAGATGGACATGTGCATATGATTTCCACATGGGAATGGACTCCTGGCCCACTCCGTACTACATAACAGACCATGAGCACAGTTAATGGGGGTGGGGGCACAAATGAGGGACACCTGGTAATTACTGCTATGTAACTCCCCCCCAGCCCTAACGGATATACTGTGCAATCCAATATCCAGCACATGCAGTACTTGACAGCAGGACCCACCACAACACAGCTACAATGCTCCAACAGTTATCCATGTCACCTGTACATGTCAGGCCAATATCTGTAACATTTCATGCAGATATGCCGTTGTAATGCAGGGAATGTACTATGTTGAATGGCTACACATTACAACGGTACAGATATGCACACACATCCATACATTGACAATCATGTGCAGGTGTGTGTGTGTGTGTGTGTGTATATATATATATATATATATATACATATATATATATAAGATATATGGGATATATGGGTACATACACATATACACAGACAAAGGGTATTAGTAGCCATACATGTGTAGCAGTAGTGGGGACGTACTGGGTGCAATGTATATCCCCAGCCACAAGCCCTGTAACCGGTACCTGTGACATGTGTGTTGTGGCAACCAGCCCCACAAAGGAGATACTTACATTGCACATATACCCACTCACAATTCAAAGGACATGACACGACACACAGGTATGTATACACAGACAACCTTTATTTGTGTACCATACAATAATGTATGCCATTACTGACAGCACATGGATGTTGATGCATATAACCAGTGATGGATGCAAGGCCTACACAAAACAGTAGATGCGGACAGTGTGGATATATAACATACTATGGTGTCCAGGCTAAGCCCTTCAATTCATACAACAGTTGACAATGGATTTGCCTGCACGATACATAACAGTCAGCAATATCAGATGTAGTTCAGCAGCCTCCAGTTATACCCTGTAGTCAAGCCCTAGAGGGACATTCATTACTTGTGGTAATGTCAATGTATCTGTCACATGTATAGTCCCTGGCTAACAAATGTTGTGGGTGTCCATGCTATGATTGGGATGATAGTAGGAATACTAGCAGTAGTTAATGATAGGTCATTACCTAACAACCTCTACCCGTATAACAGCAGGACAAAGGCTAACATATATGTGGAGGACAAAGGCAGGAACACAGGGCCATACCCACAATATTGCAGTTACACACCCTGGAACATGCTGGTGTTAAAAGATGTGTTGCAACATACCCTTATGCAGGCATACAACATCAGGTACACAAATGGATGTAGCCATGTACTGCTAGCATGCAACACACACACACACTGCCAGTGTAATATCTGACACAGGATCTGTGTGGTGGACAGACAACACATGATAGGCACACCTCTGTCCAGCTAGGGGATAGGCCCACAGTAGTGAGCTATGCAGATAGACTGTAGTCCAAGGTAAATTAGTATGTACGCATAAACACACCCTGTAACATCAGTACTATGCAAGGCATTACACCACTCTACTCACAGTCTGTCTGTATGTCCCGATCTTCCTACATATATGTGGCTGCCCTGAATGTGCAGGTTCTCTTGTAAGAGATACTGCTACCTGCTGTCTGTAACATTGATGCCCACACACAGGATGGATGTCTATCACACAGGGAATGTACAGGGAAGACGCCCACATGATGTAGGGGTTCATAGTGGGTGGTTGTCGTGACAGTGGTAATTGGAAGTACTACACATATATACTCAGATATGTATATATATATATATATATATATATATATATATATATATATATATATATATATATATATATATATGGCTATCTGGATAAGTACATGTCCATATTGTCCCACCATATGTCCTGGACATGGAGTGTAGCCCTACCCCGGCCCCTATAGTCCCAATGTAGTAGTGCAAGGGGATGTCTGGTATGTATAGCTGGTATATTAATAGACATTTGCTACTGTCATTGGGATTTTTGTCACAGACATGGTGCGTGTGGAAGGTGACATCTGCTCATAACATGTGTGCCATTGGCTACTGACAGACATTCTAAGATTATCATGGTACAGTACCTGCATATATATCAGGCTTGACAGCCATGTCACAGCACAGGGTAGGATACACCTGTGTGACAATGCATAACCACAACCAATGTGAACACAGGCACAACCATATATGGTACACTAGCATAATACAGTATATGGACTATCTGTCCTACACCATCCTCATACGTGCCACTCACAGAATGACCCTACATATACTGGGCTGCTACACAGTCTGGTCTGATGGCTGTCTGTGGTATGGGACATGTGTGTGTATGGCCCTATACACATGGAAGGTAAAACAGTACCATACAGTGGGGCAGCATGTAACAACAGATAGAAGGGGAGCTAGAACAATGACATCTACCACAGTCTGTACACAGGCCATAGTACATTTTAACAATACACACACTGCCGACATTCACCATCACTACACAGACCTCAGTACTGTACAAACATCCACAGAATTTCCAGGGTATGGAATTAAGTGTAATCTCTACTGTACATGACATGTGTAGCACTCTGATATATCACTGGCATGTTATCAGATATGATGACACTATTTACGGTGCACAGCATATATGCACCACTTCATGCATGACATATGTACAAAGGTTGACAGAAGTGTGGCTGACAGCACATACACAGGGCCAGTATAGACATGTTGCTGTGATACCCTCATTAATCTACCATTGTAACAGGGTTTATTGCAACATATGTCCAATGAGGGATATGTAGTCAGTAAATGTCACGGCCTTCACCATCAACAGACTGCAATCCTCACACTACCTTCTGCATTCCATGGATAGATGCATCATGGCTAACACATGACACCAAAGGGACAACACTGTCCAGTCTGTAGATGAACCTGCAGATGGGGATTCCTGATATACATGGAATTGACAGGGCAGGTATTGCGACATGTATGACAGGCATATCCAGGCGAACACTGTTAATACAACATTACTTCATATGCAGTATAGCAGCAGTTCTTAGTCAGGTCAAGCACATCCCCTTCCTGTTTATTGCCCTCTTCCGACAGTGTATGTTGTTAGATGTAAATCCCCAACTCATCTGAAATGCTGTTTGCCAAACGACAGTTCTAGCTCCTGCTCACAGTGACAGACAAGGGCCAACACCACCAGGATGTTCCCAGGTATTGGAGTGCATTTCCATGCAATTGGCTATGGGAATGTTACCAGACCTGTTCCACATGCAATCAGCTAGGAAAGGGCTGCAATTTGTACAGTGACAATCAGCTGATCATGAGCATCACATTAAATACACATGCTGCTGCCTAAGCAATGCAGGTGTGGCCTTCCACATCTGCCAGATAGGGAGTGGGGAGGCAGACAGAGCCGAATACTTGTTAGGGAGGGGTGGGAGGGTAAAACCGATGCATGTTTGTGTCACACACCTACCAGCACAGGGTATCAAACACCCGACAGCTATGTAGTGCTATCACAGTTTGATGCTGTTATTGGATGCGCCACATGGGTTATCTGGTGAGGAGCACTCAGAACATATATTTGATGGTGAGTGACATCTGAAACAGGGATATGGTAGATATACAGTAGGTGATGTACACGTGCCTGTCTGCACGAACAGGTGCCAGCATCAGCACAGGCACGCTCACACAGGGGCAAACATATATTAACACACTTGGCAGGCCCAGGAGTGCAACCCGTCACTAGTGGGATTGCCACAAAACATCAATGTGCAGGCAACACATGCATCACACGGGTGATATGGAGGTCGTATGGGCAGTGAGTATGAGGGGGTGTCAGACATAATGCGGCATGCTTCACTGTGCCTTGGGGGGAGTAGTGCATGTGGATGTGGACATACAGACCATACAACACACACACGAACACACAGGGTCCAGTTCAGACATGCATAGGTGCATGTCTGCATGGGTGTGTGGTGGCCAACAGTGTCAGCAGGCTATACAAGGGTAAGCAATGGGTATACCTTGGCATCAGCCCATATGGCAATGGTCTGCATTGTAGCACAGGCCTGCAGCTTCTGCATTTGCCCGCACAGGTGGGTATTGCATCCATCTTCCAGTCACCAGGGTGACTATTGTGTGTGGCCAATGCTGTCCATCACTTGCCATGTATGCGTTCCCTAGTCCATGACTTGGATGGTGTCTAGGATGTGCACACCTCCCACATGCATGTACAGTGACATGTGGAACTGTACCTGGGGTGTCTGGCCCATATGTGAACACAGCTTATCATCAGATTTGCCAGTCTTGCCCACGTGTGGCAGGGAGTGGTACTGGTCATCAGATTTACCCTGCACCTACATTGATAGCATGCTAACAACATTTCCTGATGTCAGTGTCATCTGTCCATACAGGCCATGTTGTCAGGCATGGTATGTCCGTTGTGAGTCACATGTGAAGGCACAGTGGGTTTGCTAACTGTGATTTGCAGGCCTTGATGTCACATGTATGGGTATGGCTTAGCACCCCAGCCTCTCAGCCATTTACATCTGTTATCCCTGTATGGTTGACATTGTGATATATAGTAGGGCCACCATAAATGAAATTAGCAAAACCCCTTCACATTGCCCACAGACTCACAACCACCTCTACACAGGATACGAGTTACAAACAAACACACACACACACACACACACACACACACACACACACACACACACACACACACACACACACACACACACACCTGTCATATCTGGGAGTAGAACCCCTACCTAACTAGTTTACTACAGTACAGCACTATGCAGTTATATTATGTGCCATGGACATTACTGAAGTATGTCTTCCCCCAAAGGTGTATTGCACAATTAATAACATCAGCAGGACTACCAAAGTAGGGCATTTGTAATGTACTGTGAGTGAGTAGCCTATAATGCATTGCTCCATACACAGACACTGAGACACACATCACATCCAGAACTGGCATGGATGGAGAAAGAACACTACCACCGTTCTAACATTACAGCAGTACGCAGTTACAGGACGTGCTACGGCGATTACTGGGCTATCACATTTCCCAGAGGTGTACTTCTAGGTGAGTGACATCAGCAGCCTTGCCAAACTAGAGTATTTATATTATATGGAGTGTGAGTAGCCTAAAAAGCATTGCTCTCTACCCAGTCAGACACACACACACGCACACACAGTTGCCAGGGCTGGGGCTCGAACACCTACCTAACTAGTTTATCACACTACAGCAGTACGCAGTTACAGGATGCGTTACGGCGATTACTGGGCTATCAAGTACCCAGAGGTGTACTTCTAGGTGAGTGACATCAGCAGCCTTGCCAAAGTAGAGTATTTGTATTGTATGGAGTGTGAGTAGCCTAAAAAGCATTGCTCTCTACCCAGTCAGACACACACACAGACTCACACACAGTTGCCAGGGCTGGGGTACGAACACCTACTTAACTAGTTTATCACACTACAGCAGAATGCAGATTACAGGATGCGCTATGGCAATTACTGGGCTATCATGTTCCCAAAGGTGTACTTCTAGGTGAGTTACATCAGCAGCCTTGGCAAAGTAGAGTATTTGTATTGTATGGAGTGACTTTGGAGGAGGAACAACCTGAGCCTGCCCCAGTAGGCATACTCGGCATGCCCCCTTCTGCCTACTGGGGCAGTCTCAGGTTGTTCCTCCTCCGAGTCACTCTGTACTTGTACAGGCAATGGCACTGGTGGGGGGCTGTGTGGCCCTGCCCCATGCTGTTCCTGCTGCAGCTGTTTCCACAGGATCATATTGTGTAGCATAGCACATACCATTACTGTTTAGGTACATGTTGCTGGTGTATACTGCAAGGCTCCACCGGATGTGTCCATACACCGGAACCATGACCTGAACATCCCAAACACATGCTCTATTATATGTCTGGCCTGTGCGTGTGCATCATTATGGTGTTGTTGTTCACGTGTGTGTGCATTTCTGATGGGTGTCATCAGACACGGCTCCGGTGGGTACCCAGTATCCCCCACTAGGTGACTGTAGGGGATATCCACATCGGCAAATCTGTGGTACAGCTGCATCAGTTGTCATATGTGTGAATCGTCATAGCTTCCAGGGCAGCCAGCACATACATTCAGCATAATGCCCTAGGCATCACATACGACCTGGCAGTTGATGGAGGGGATGCCCTGCGGTTGATATAGGCCCTACCCTGCTCATCAGGTGGTGCTTTGATGCATAAGTGCGTGTAGTCTATAGTACCCACTACCCCATGGTAGCTAGCTATTTGGTGGAAGAGACGCATATTGCAGATAGGGACTGCCTCATCAATAAAACTATTTATGTAGGCTTTAGCAATTGGATCCATCAGAGAAGTATTACAGCATAATTTATTTAGGTTGTCATATAAATGACAGAGGTTTACACTTGAGAAGTCTCTAAACACAGAGATATTTGTACAGGAAGTACCACTAGTTTTAGAGGAAAAGATCACTGATTTATGGCCTGATTTAATGAGGGAAGATGATGCATATGGAGCTGTGCAAGAAGTGGCCGTATTTGTGATGACATCAGAGGTACTGGAGCTTCTAGTCGGATCATTTACTATTTGTACAAAGAAGCTAGTATTTATAATGTCGAAGGAGCACTGGACATGGAAAACATTATAAATCAATCAGTTTATTGCTAGATAGCTCTAGTCCCCAACTACAAAGGGATTTCATCTGTGATGTTAAGATATCAATTGTGTTCAGAAGATATATTGGGTAGTCGTAGACAGCTCAGAAGTACTAATTAATTGTGATTTGGGTTATTTGGACATCTAGGAGTTCAAATTTAGTGCCCTGAGGAATCTCTCATGAAGTAAAAATATCCTTGTTAAATACTGATACTCCCCTACAACTGCCTGTAAGGCTCGACTGTCTATAAACCTAGGAATGGGGTGGGGGGGCTTTCATTGCTTTAAAACCATGTCTCTGTAACTGTACATGTAGGAATGAGTTCAAGTTGTAGGAGAGCCTCAAGTTTAGACTTTTTTTGTTAAAATTCAAGGTGTTGAATAAAGCCACTTTAATATGTTCAAGATTAGAATTTACAGCGTTGGAATGTCCAGCAGACAGACATTCCAACCTAGTAAATTCATTTATGGTAACAGTCTCATGTAATTTCTTGACAACGTTTTGAATATAACAACTGCATTTAAAACAATCTCTGTAACTGCTGCATATATATCATAAATATGTTTTCTATATCTACACATTTAAAATTAAAAGTAAATAAGCTGCACAAAGATTTGTGCTTTCATTCCAGAAGGTGTCACTTTAAATCTAGACCAATTAAAATTATGACGAAACTGGTGCTGTGTACCATATAATGCAGAACAATTTTAAGTTTGAAAGAATGTTTTAAAATATGTGATTGAAATAACAGGGAAGGTGAATGGTTTGATGTAATGGTTATGGTCTTTACCTAATAGGTAAAAGGTCCAGGATTTAATTGTGACCTCTCTTTATTGGCTAGACTTGTAATAGTCTACAGTCTGATAGCCTAGCATTTACCTAAGAATGGTGCTTATTTTACAGTCATGTTTTTTTTTCTCTTCTTGTGTGCTGTCAGCCTTTTGTAGGTCAGAACAATGGATGTTAAATAAACCAGGTTGCTGGGCCAAATCCCTGTGGTACTGTACCAATAACCTTTACATATCCAGGGCACCTACCTCTTAAAAACGTAATGAGAACTGAACTCATCCAACTTTCTGACATGACAGAACGCTAGTTAACCTGAAGGCTGTATTAGATAAAATAATGGGGCTTCCTAAATTCTAAGAAAAATACATTAAGATTAGCCCATTTCTAGGGTATAACACATCGAGGAAAAAAATAACAAAAAAGATACTGAAACTGTTAAACTCGATATACTGTTTACAAAACCAAGCTGATACAAATCAGATGTATAAACTGATGTAAACAGTATCTGATTTCATATAAATGTCAATGATTCTAGTGTATTTGGATTTTCTCCATAATCTTTCAGGTGCAGGTGTAGATAACTGGCTATGTATAGCCTATGTGCTTTTAAATAAATTAAATGTTAACAAATGAGTCAAATACATAGGCGCTCCTACACACACACACACACACACACACACACACACACACACACACACACACACACACACACACACACACACACACACACACACACACACACACACACACATGGGCACATGCAGACTAATGTCTGTGGCTGCAATGCAGATACAATTCAGCAGTGAAGTGCAAGACCAGTTTCCAGATGGCTGAGTGAATGACATGCCACACTGTTCTGTATCATCACACCCCACTTCTGTGTTTATTTAAGGTGATTAGAGCATCTTCTGTACTACACTGAACACTCAAAGTCAGTCTTTTGAATCAGATGCCTAGGTGTCTCTCACTGCAGAGGACATTTTAATCCCTCATATGTTGCATGCTCAAAAAGTCTGACATGATATTCTCCAGCACAGCACACTAGATGGCACAATACCCAAACCCTGTGATCCTGATGTGAGACTCTATTTACTTGGCAATCATGAGTAGGATGTCAAAAAAATCATATGTTATGGGTACATAAGGGACACATTAGGAAAATGAAGTTCTCCAGGTGGGCAGTGTAGACATATCATGATTAATACTTTTCACATGTTCACAGCAGTGCATGGATATCAGATAAAGGTAAGTCAGGTATGAACACTATGGGGAATTCATAAAGGGTACAATGAGGTGTACATCTTGAGGTAATCTTTCTGAATTCATAAACGGCCCTTCCTTTTGCTGCTTATGTATTCGGAAAGTTTACTGGAAGTGTAAATATTATGCTCACCTTGCAGTAACTTTTATGACTTCTTTCTTCCATGTAGGCAGTGTCATGCAATGAGGCTAGGAAGTGCACTAAGTGTCATACTGACAGCTGTAATTCACAGCTTGCAAAGGCAAACCCATGCATGCTTACATGTGACTGCTGCTTGTTAAGGAAAATGCACTGCTTAGAGTGTAGCTGATTGCAACAATATTTAAATTAAAAACTTGCTATCTGAATGTCATGCAGCAGGCAGCCTAGATAATAGCTCCCTATGTTTGGCTTATGCCTCCTTTTGCATTATCCAAAGGACTGAACCATAGCTGTTTGAAAGTGGATTTGAGACTGAAAGACTTTTGGCACCTGTACATCACTGAATCATTAATAGTGATGTCAAAATGTCTGCTCTACTTTAAGTAGCTATCTGACAACTAGTTGATTAATGAACTTGACAGAATACTGGTCCTGACCATATATTAGACCACTGAGTAAATACTACGCTCTGTGCGTGTGCTGCCTGTTGAATATACACCATAAATGTTGTGCAGACTGCATGCATTTTGGTGTCTGTCATTAATACTACTGACTAAAGGATTTAAATCATCATGTAATAATTTGTAGTACTAAAGAGTGACAAAGTATATGTGTCATGTGTTGGTCTGCATGCAGCTTTTCTCATGCATGTTAATGTTATTGTTAAATACACAGATGTCTGTGTTTGTGTGTGTATGCCTCTGTATCGGTATCTTAGTATTTATGACTGTGTCTTTCAACATATAAGACACTGTAATCACTGGGTGTAGCAATTTCAATGATCAATGCTAGTTTTGACTTTTTTTCATTGAAATACTATATCTGTCTTTCTTGTGTCTGTTTTTTCAACTGTTGGTAATGGGTTATCCCATGTGATATAAAAGTTCTCATTCTCGATAATGCTTTGTGGTTCATGTTTCCAATGCTTCTCAGCCACTTTTATATTCTAGTTTGTGTACAATCCCCAATGTAACAGTCTTACCACATTATTGTGCCTTTCAGTATGTAGACCCTCATCCATGAGTGTATCACACCCAGCAATGAGCTATGCAATTGTTTGCAATTCTGTTTTATAAAACTTACATTAGTCTTTTTCTCCAAATGTTTCTGTTGACTTTGTAAACCATGTATGTAGCTGACACTATTGGGCCTTCATTACTAGCCTTTCATCTTTTGGTTTGAATTCACATCTCCTTAACCATTCCTGTATCAAATCTTTTTCAACATGCAGTTATTCTAGGAGTTTTCTCTATTTGCCATTATATATGTGGACTTTCCAATTTTCTTTCCTTTTCTTATATTTGTTTATTTTCTTTCTTTTGCTGTTATTAATTATTGCTGCCTGATTCTTATTTGCCCATGCCTCTTAGTACTTCATCCAAACTTGAAGCGGTTTCGCATTTCATTGTCATGGCTTCAGCTCAGCAGCAAACTGCATCCAATTTTCAGTGATCTGTTTGGTATAGTGACCAAAGCAAATCCTTTCCACTTTCATCAACAGTTTGCATCCGAACAAAGTTTCAAAGTAGGCCACAAATGGAAGCCCTCATCAAGATGAATAATATTGCTACATGCTTATCTTTAGAAGTGTTGCCTACCAAGAAAATATTTTCAGCTCTCTCAACATATGCTGATTATGACTCCATTACTATCTTAATTTAATTAACTCTTCCCAAATGAGTCATCTTTGTTTCAACATAAATTCTTTATTTGCCTTCTCACGTATTTATCTATTCATAACTCTCAACTTTTTTGTTCAAGAATCAGGGACAAAGCCAAAAATAATTGTACAGCAAAGTTTCCAAAGCAATGACAGTTTTTTAAATATTATCCCAATTCACTTAACAAGTTAATAAACTAAGAGTGGTATGCATAGTCATTACATGAATGTATAAATACTATTTGTGCTGTCCATGAACAAGGGCAAATAAGTGCAACAAAGGAATACTATACAAAGCCCCATTACACCAACAAGTGATGGCTGAAAATTAGTGGAAGCAAATTAAGTCATAATGAGATGAAATAAGAAATGATATAAAATGACACATGCTAATGAAGTCTTCTCCCACCTACTTGTGATTCATAGTCAAAGTTTTACGCTTTTCTGTACTGTCTGCAGATTTGTTATCAAAGTGAGAGTCGCACCTATTCTATCTACTTTGCAATCTGCAATTATGCTGTCACAATTCCTGGCATGAGATGCTTGCCTTGGCCAAGCCAGAATCACTTGCTTTCTGCTAAAAAGGCAGAGAATAATTAATTATAATTTTGACAATCAGGAGATAATTAATAGTTCAGATAGGACAGGGATATTGTGAGGGTCTTAGCAAGTATGTATGGCCTCCACAGAGGCACTGGGTGATGAGTGGCCTTCCTATCCCTGTGGATACAAAGGTATGGGTAGCCTTAACTATACTTGCCACAAGAATTTTCCAGAGACAGGGTGGAGACACATTGGGTATCTCACAGGTTTCTGTCATATGGATACTTCTACTTTTACTGGATATACCCTGGGCATACTTGGATCAGTACATCTATTTCCTGGTGTCACCTCAAGACTGAGTCAGGACTATGCTTGCTTTTTATGGGGCAGCACATTTCCTTGAGGTACTTAGTGGAACAGATTGCACCCATGTTGCAATTAGGGTCCCATCTGTTTCTTAGGGAGATTAGTACAATCATTGGAATGGCTATCATTCCATCAGTTGCCAGGTAGTGAGTGATACATGGGGGTGCATCACCAACATATCTGCACAGCATCCTGCCAGTACATTTGATTACTATATCTGGACACAAGCTCACACTACCACATGTTTCTGTGTGGTAGGATGCTCAGTGGACATCTTGTTGGTAAGTGGAATTAAAAAAATTCAGTTTTATTTAAGTATTTATTCATGGTAAAATGTATTGCTGAATAGTAAACCAGTGTTTCTTTCTCTTGTCTTGCTGCCTTTCTCTCTTTTTTTCTTTCAGATTATACTGGATATCCACAGGAGTCATGGGTCATGACACCAGTGAGAAATCCATTTGGAATTGCAGAAGAGACCTACAACACAACCCTGTCCGAGATCTGTATTGTCATCAAGAATGTCTTTCACTTTATGACTCTAAAGACAACCACAAAGCATTCTATAGCTATGTCAAGAATCTAAATGGGAACACTCAGATCTGCTCTGAGTTACAGCACAATGGCACTAAATATACAGAACCAACTGATATTGCCAACATCCTAGCAGATAGGTTCAGTGCTAACTTTACCCCCCTCTCACCCCCTAGAGGGCCCATCTCTATACCGGAAGAATGCAAAGTTCCTATAATCACAGCTGCACAGGTAAAAAAACACACTCTCCAAAGCCAAGAACACAGCATCCATGGGAACTGACAATATCCCAGGCTGCGTTTTACATGAACTACAGAATGAACTGGCACCCTACCTAAGTACCATGTTCAATCATAGCCTCACCTCAGGCTTTGTACCCACTGAATGGCGCACTGCAACGGTTATCCCATTCCACAAAGGGGGAGCCATGATGGACCCCGGGAACTACCGCCCCATTAGCCTGATGAGCCTGGTCTGCAAGGCCATGGAACGTATCATCATGGAACTCATAAACAAAGACATTGGTAATCTCCAAACTCTGGACCCTACCCAGTTTGGATTTGTAAAAGGCAGATCATGTCTCCTAAACCTGATTGACTTCTTTGAAGCAGTCACCAAAGCCATAGATGAGGGTAAAATAGTTCACACAGCTTATCTAGATCTCACCAATGCTTTCGACACCATTCCCCACTCTGGAATTATAGATAAGCTCACTAAACTAGGTATAAATCCTTATGTCACAAGATGGGTTGCCAACTGGCTCATGGACAGAACCCAGACTGTGAAAGTAGTGGATTCCAAATCTGACATCAGACCAGTGACAAGTGGAGTACTACAGGGTTCAGTCCTGGGTCCTCTCCTGTTTGGTATCTACTTCTCTGAAGTGCAGGCCAACACAGAAGGTCTTTGGCTAACAAAGTTTGCAGATGACTGCAAACTAGGAGCCATAATCGAAACTCCTAACGATGTGGACAAACTACAAAAGGGCCTCACTGAGACAGATACCTGGTGTCAAAGCCATGGCCTGAAGCTCAATGCCAAAAAGTGTATTGTCATCCCCTTTGGTAAAAACTCTGTACCCATGAACTACCACATAGCTTGTAGTCTACTTAATGCCGAAAATGTGATAAGAGACCTTGGGACACAGGTGGACAGTAGTCTCTCCTTTGATAATCACATCACCACAGTGGTCAG
Source organism: Protopterus annectens (assembly GCF_019279795.1). Classification (NCBI taxonomy): domain Eukaryota; kingdom Metazoa; phylum Chordata; order Ceratodontiformes; family Protopteridae; genus Protopterus; species Protopterus annectens. The sequence continues at coordinate 256,819,115 of NC_056729.1, read as the reverse complement.
GAAATCCTTCTACATGGCTCATCTCATCACAAAAGGATTCTCATCCAGAAAAAGAGGTCATTGTTCCCCTCTACTCATCACTCATTAGACCCATTATAGAGTACAACGCCCCTTTTGATATGTACCTCACAAGACATCTACAACAACTGGAAAGACCACAGAAATACCTCACAAAGAGGATTACTGGCTTCAAACAGATGCCCTATGCAGACCGTCTCAAAAAACGACAGCTTTACTCCATCGCATATCGCCTACTCAGGGGTGATCTTTGCCTAACATACAAAGCTATGTCAAACCCATAGCTGTTGGACATGCTCCACTTAAAGAAATCCCAATCCCTCCGAGCTACACGGTCTAGGGACCTAACTCTTGTCACCACAATAAACAGAACATGCTGGAGGGATAGATTCCTGTCCCAGAGACTTCCCATACTCTGGAACAGACTACCTATCTATGTCAAACAGAGCTCCTCATTAGCACTCTTCAAGAAAAATCTTGATGATTGGATGGGAAATGGGAAATTCACCCCGGGGATCACTTCTGTGGCTCTGCTCGACAGGGGCACAGGAAAATAATTTTCTTGGGTGGCAAAAGCCAGGGTACATTTTTTGGCTAGGCTTGTATGGGCCCTAAGGCCGATAGCCTAGTACCTACCTACCTATGAACCTATAAATAATCATTTTAGGTGCCTGGATGTGTCTAAGGTGCCTTTTAGTATGTCCCAGATACTGCATGCAGAATGCTTAATGCTTGTTGCATTCTGCATGCTATGAACGTGTGCTGATCTGGTGATGAAGTGACCCATGCTGTTACTGCAGCTCCCAGTTCCAGTATGACTAATGGTGATCAGTCAGCAGCAGTAGTAAGGGACCCCATGCAGCTGCCTTGTGTATGGCACATGGCTACGCAGGTAAATAAGCTGTATCTTATCTTGAATTATAGACCATGTCATTCAGGTTAGTGTTTCCTTTCTTGTAAAAAACAGAGTATAACTGATGCATGCAGTAATATCTGTGGCTGCACTGGGTGTTGCATGTTCCACTGTAACTGCTCATCAGACATTTCTTCTCATCTTTAAATAATATTTTTTTTATTTCAGAACAGGTACTCATATTGTTGTTTGTAAAAGTCATTTGAGTGCTCACAGACTCCTGTTCAGTGATGTCTTTGAATAATCACATTTTTAACTGTTTTGCACAATGAACTCTAGTTAGGTCGTGTGCCTGATTATGTACATACTGAATGTCTTGAAGTGGTACAATTAGTACAAAATATTGCTTCAGTATTTAATCTTGGTTCATACTTTGCAAGTAAATGAAAATACATTATATTGTTTTTTTTTATATTATACGACTGGCCATTAACATTCAAAAATGAGCATGCTGATTGGTCAACCCAACCTGTTGTAAATCGAGCATATACTAATAGAAAAAAGTCCGGTTGCCTGGACTTTCTTCTATTAATATATGCTGTAGCTTTTTTAGTTTTCTTCAACGTAAAAAAAACCCAATAAAATAAAAAAATTAAATGAAATTTGAAATCCATTCAGTCTGGAGGTACAACAGAGAAAATACAAGGAAAATCAGGTACATCATGCAAAACTAAAAAAACAGACATGTTTTTTCTTTTATTTTCTCTATCTCATCTCTCTCATACTTCCGAAGTGCCTGTATTTCAAACTGTATAACAAAAAAAAAAAAAGAGAGAAGCAAAGGAGATAAAGATGTACTGCGTAAGCATGGGACGTAAGTCCCATATGCATGCACAGTACATCAAGAAAGCCCGAGGATACGTAAACAAATTGGAAGAACACCACAGCGTGATTATACAATGATATTATTTAAGAGAAGTAGTCATTGTATAATAGCAATAACCCATGGCTGGGTGTGGATAATGCTGATTTACCCATGGTTGACTTTATTTGGTCAAGGGGGTGAAGGTAAATCCAGCATTACCCACACCCAGCCATGGGTTTTTGCTATATTACACAATGCTTCCTCAGTCTGAACTCTGTTGTCTGTTAAGATACTGTACATCAGATGAATTCCTCTTGTCATGCACAATAATTTCTGGCCTCAGAGACAAAAACATCATCATTTGTGCAGTGGTGAGAGTGCAGTGGCAGTAGTGTTTGTTTACATGACAGGATACTCATTTTCCTCTTTAATTATCTTGCTGTTTCCCTATGTATTAACTGTTTTTAAGTTGATGGTAATTGCCAGCTGTAACAATGATAATGCACAGAGCATTTGTGGTGTTAATGTTATGTAGCTTTCTTTCCACAGTTTTTGTGCTTTTTATTTTACTGTATTTAATAATTTATTCCCCTTTCAGTAAAACATTGACGTGTATGTGAAGACCATATTGTAAGTAACAGAAATGTCATACTTGAATCACAGTAGGTCAAGGTCAAATCTGTCATACACATCTCCTAAAGATTGGCTAGGTGGTGGTGCAAGTGATTTTGAGGAGGGGCTGTCATGAGAGCTGGATGGTAAATTGGTTCATTGTCATGACCTTCTTGATGCAGGTGCTCCTGATCTGACAGTGCTACAGGATCATGACTGGGACCTCGAATCGGAGGTTCTGCTAGGTGTATATGAAGACTGATGTGGCCTGCAATACTTTCTTGAGAAGCTGTTGTAGTCACATGTGATCTGCCTCAAGTGTCTGGACAGTACCCCATCCTCTTTCCTTTCCAAGACTGACTCCTACATGAGTCTGGTAAGTCCTAACTAGTGTATGAATGGAGGCAGCACAGATGCTTATTTCATAGGTTCATAGGTATATACTAGGCTAATGACCACCAGGGCCCTCATGAGCTAGCTGTGCCACCTGACCCAATTGTGTCCCCATGTAATATGGACTTCTGTTTGGAGGGATATGTTAGTTATGAGGTTGCTGAGGGTTTAGTTGAGGGGGTTGTGTTCACTAGGGAATATTTACTGTCAGCCTCTGCTTAACAGAGACATGGGGGCCAGACTGCAGGTGAATTTTTGATTTCCCATTCAATGGTCACAGTTACATTTGAATAGGGTTAGAAATGGTGCCTGCTTCTCGAGGATGGGCAGCCTGTTCCAGAGCATGAGGATTCTTTGAGACACATATCTGTCACACCAGCATGTTCTATTTATGTCACAAGCAGAGTTTACATCCTTGGATCTAGTGTTTCTTGTGCTACTCATTTTGTCGATGTGCAAAAGGTCCATTAGAGCTGGATCTAAGGATGACGTATATGCCAAACATAGATTGCCTCTCAGTAACTTGTAGGAGACTGAGTATAGAGATAGGATTTTAAGGTACAGCAGCCACCCTGCAGCCATTTACATAAGTACAGGATTCTGTGAACAATTTTGCATAGGTTGCTGAGAACTAGAGGTTCAGAGAGGCATTCAGTTTTGACAAACTGTTGCTTAATAGAACACAGTTTGCTTCAGAATAGTTCCTAACTGTTACAGGTTTTGTTAGGTTTTCCAAGTTGACTTTTATTTTGAAGGAGAAAGCTTTGTGATCTGACTTCACCAGTGAGGACATGAACCAGAGTGGGGTTGCAGTGAGTACTAGGTCCAGTATGTTTGAACCTCTACTTGGAATGTGCACTCTAATCAAGGGTATTTGTGTTAATAAAGTTCAAGAGGCAGTGTATGTTTCCCAGTGTATAGGATGGTAGGTGAAGTCCCCCATGAATAGGGTATCTGGATGTTGAGTGTCTCCAGTAGGTGTAAGTAAGAGTTACTAAATGTTGGTACTGAAATACACAGGAATACTTATTTTTGCAACACCCCCCCAAAAAAAAACATTAGTACTGATGCTATACTGCATGAGGAATGCAAAAAGAAATGATTCCTTCCTGACATTCAGGTGTAATACTTCAAACAGGTAGCAACAGCAAGGCCCAGCAGCAGCAGGTGTAAGCAAGATAAAACCCGATCATTTCATTAGTGACATTGTTCCACAGTATGTATGAAATGCAACACAACTGATCTGATGTCTCCAGTGAGACAGATATTTGAGAAGAAGAAAAAGAGATGAGGAAAGAGTCCAACTGGGCATTCCTAGATTTGGAGAAAGCATGTGACAAAGTCCCAAGAAAGCTGATTTGGGCAGTACTGTGGTGGTTCAAAGTCGCAGAAACATTGCTTGAATTAGTGCAGGCTATGTACAAGGACCCAATGACTCAAGTATGAGCAGTATTTGGTCTCACAAATGCGTTCCCAGTTGGAGTGGGTGTACATCAGGGTTCACCTCTGAGCCCACTGCTGTTCATACTGATAATGAACTACATTAGCAAACAGAGGGGACAGATGAACAGAGTTGCTGTATGCAGATGATGTGGCATTAAAGGCAGATTCTGAGCAAGAACTTCACCAAAAGGATAGGAGACTGGAATGCAAAACTGAAGGCACATGGGATGAAACTTAGTACAGATAAGACAGTAGTATTGGCAGCAAATTGGGAAAATGCTGAGAACTGAGATAGAAGGGAAGATAGTAGAATAGGTTAATAGCTTCAAGTATCTGGGAGGGGGTGGTTGAGGAAAAGGGAAGTCTGAATGAAGACGTCAAAGCTAAAATCAGAGGGGCTGCAGCCAGCAGACATAGAGTGTCAGATGTAGTGTATGACAGAAGAATGCCAAAGAAACTGAAAAGTAAGGTATACAGAACAGTGGTGCAACCAGTACTACTGTATAGTACAGAAACCAGGGCAGTAAAGGCAGAGCAGATGAGGAAGTTAGAGGTGATGGAAATGAATTGCCTGAGAGACAGACAGAAAGAAGATAAAAGGAAATGAGGGTATCCAGCAAAGAGGTGGATGGATTGTGTGAGAGGAGATCTACAACAGTCAGACTTGAGTGTCAAAGAAGGCAGGGGTGTAGCAGTGAATTGTGAACACAACACCCCGACCCATACCTCTCAACTGCTCAGATTTTTGCAGAATGTCCAGATTTTCGCCTCATATTTTTGACCTGTTTCTCATAAAATTGTGGTTTCCTGGCAAATAACTGAGGACTGAAATTAGAAATTAATGACAGATATTTGACTTTCAGACTTTATATCCTTCAGAAACTTCATGCTAATGCAAAACCTGTTAGTCTACCAACTTTCTAAATTTGAAAAAGCAATATTTAAAAAGTGTCCCTATTTTTGGGCTTTCATCCCCACATTATTTGTGGCTTTGTCCAGACTTCTTGCTCTAAGAGGTTGAGAGGTATGCCCCAACCCCTTGTAGAAAATGAGAAAAAAAGGGGTTGATGATGATGATAAATGAAATGTAAATGTATTCCTTTAAAAAACATGCAGGTAACAAAACATTTTTGGTTAAACCAAACTTGCCAGTAATAACAGTACCAGCTCTTATGCCACTTCTGGTTCACTGGGTTTGATGTCTAACCCTAAAGGGAGTGGTTCTATACCTGTGAAAAACAGCCTTGCTCATACTTTCTTCATTCTTCTAGTAGCACTTCTAATAATGGCAGCATCTGTGATGGCACAGGGTCAAGCTCTGAGACTGAAATATTCTACCTTCTTAGGGGTTCGTACCTAGATATGATCAAAGCCTGCATTCATGGGTTTGACTGGAAGAAAACAGACATCTGGCAAGAGCTGAGTGAGAACATGTCATGCCTGATAGTGATCACCCACAGACACAGGTACAATGACCTACAAAAGAATAGGCCTGACTCTCTGGCTGAGTGATAGGTTAGGTGACTGTGAGAAGGCCAGTGTTCTATAGGAAGTATTTCTTTCTTTTTTTAATGTTTTGGTCATATTAAACATATTATTTTTTTAAATAAACTACCAGAATGTATTGAAGGTATTCGCTAGAAGTAATATGTGTAACTATAAATATGGATCTATATGTTATTATAAAGCAAAACAAAGCATGCACATTTACAAAAACAGATCTGCATCTTAAAGAAATAGAAACAATAAGTGAGAAGGTCACTGAAAAACCAATCAGTAAAAACAAAATGAAAACTCCAGCAAAGCTAGAATTTCCACTGAGTGACCTCCCAAACCTCTTGTGTCAGAGGCACATATGATATATGCATATGACCCTTATGAACATCAGGTGTTTCAGCTAATTGGCGACTCTGAATACCATGACTTGTTTCATCATGTTAATGGACAATTTCAGACCAATAAAGCCAAACCCCACTAGCAGTGGATATGCATATTTTGGCCTTGTTATGACCTCATCAGCACAGCACAAGCAGAGTGTTTGACTAAGCATAAGAAACACATGGCTGTTATACCCAGCTGATGTCCATTATCATTAGGGTCACTGCAAACAACAACAAATTAAAACAATAAGTGAGAAGGTCACTGAAAAAACAATCCGTAAAAATCAAAATGAAAATTACAGCAAAGCTAGAACTTCCACTGAGTGACCTCCCAAACCTCTTGTATCAGAGGAACATGGGATATATGAAAATGACTCTTATGAGCATCAGGTGTTTTAGCTAATTGGCGATTCTGAATGCCCATAACTTGTTTCGTCGTTTTAATGAACAATTTCAGGCTAATAAAGCCAAACCCCACTAACTGTGGATATGCATATTTCAGCCTTGTTATGACCTCGTCAACACAGCACAAGCAGAGTATTTGACCAAGCAGAAGAAACACAGGGCTGTTATACCCAGCTGATGTCCATTATCATTAAGGTCACTGCAAAAATATCCCAAACAACAAATTAAAACAATAAGTGAGAAGGTCACTGAAAAATCAATCAGGAAAAACAAAACAAAAACTCCAGCAAAGCTAGAACTTCCACTGAGTGACCTCCCAAACCTCTTGTATCAGAGGCACATAGGATATATGCAAATGACCCTTATGAACATCAGTTTTTTCAGCTAATTGGTGATTCTGTATGCTCATGACTTGTTTCGTCATTTTAATGAACAATTTCAGGCCAATAAAGCCAAACCCCACTAGCTGTGGATATGCATATTGTATAACAGCCCTGTGTTTCTTATGCTTAGTCAAACACTCTGCTGGTGCTGTGCTGATGTGGTCATAACAAGGCCGAAATATGCATATTCACAGCTAGTGGGGTTTGGCTTTATTGGCCTGAAATTGTCTATTAAAATGAGAAAACAAGTTGTGGGCATTCAGAATCGCCAATTAGCTGAAACACCTGATGTTCATGAGGGTCATTTGCATATATCCCATGTGCCTCTGATGCAAGAGGTTTGAGAGTCACTCAGTTGAAGTTCTAGCTTTGCTGGAGTTTTCATTTTGTTTTACTGATTGGTTTTTCAGTGACATTCTCACTTATTGTTTTAATTTGTTGTTTGGGATATTTTTAAAGTGATCCTAATGATAATGGACATCAGCTGGGTGTAACAGCCCTGTGTTTCTTATGCTTAGTCAAACACTGTGCTTGTGCTCTGCTGACAAGGTCATAACAAGGCTGAAATATGCATATCCACAGCTAGTGGGATTTGGATTTATTGGCCTGAAATTGTCCATTAAAACGACAAAAGTCATGGGCATTCAGAATCGCCAATTAACTGAAACACCTGATGTTTATAAGGGTCATTTGCATATATCCCATGTGCCTCTGATACAAGAGGTTTGGGAAGTCACTCAGTGGAAGTACTAGCTTTGCTGGAGTTTTCATTTTGTTTTTACTGATTGTTTTTTCAGTGACCTTCTCACTTATTGTTTTAATTTGTTATTTGGGATATTTTTGCAGTGACCCTGATGATAATAGACATCAGCTGGGTATAACAGCCTTGTGTTTCTTATGCTTAATTGAACACTCTGCTTGTGCTGTGCTGACGAGGTCATAACAAGGCCGAAATATGCATATCCACAGCTAGTGGGGTTTGGCTTTATTGGCCTGAAATTGTCCATTAAAACGATGAAACAAGTCATGGGCATTCAGAATTGCCAGTTAGTTGAAACACCTGATGCTCATAAGGGTTATTTGCATATATCCCATCTGCCTCTGATACAAGAGGTTTGGGAAGTCACTCAGTGGAATTTCTAGTTTTGATGGAGTTTTCAATTTGTTTTTATCTTAAAAATAGAGAATGTTTATATGATGACATAATTTTGTGTATAGATACAAATGTCTATTTATGAATAAAGAAATATATGTAAGCATGCATGTATATCTCTATAAAATACAGATGTACATCTTTATGAGTGCACTTGCAATTATTTTTTAACAAAAAAAATATTTGTATTGTCACATAATTTCATGAACAGTAGGTACTAGCTTAGTAGTTGAACTACATGAAGACTATATTTGTAAAGAAAGGATTTTGTTTGTGTAGGCCAAAAATGGTTATTAGTATGAAAATTGTATAAAACAGTAATTTTCCACAATATTAACTGCACTTATGAGATGGCTGAACTCAGTCAAGAACCACTCCCTAGTCAGAGTGGAGGTTGAGGGAAGGGGTGGGGGTTGTGTTGCCAAGTGAATGACCAGCACATAGTTAAGTAAGTTCACCAGTTGTATTACTTTTGTATACATTTTTAAACTTTCCCCTTATATGCCTACCGTTATTCCTTTCACTTGTTGCATTTTTATGTGTGTGTGTGTGTGTGTGTGTGTGTGTGTGTGTACAGGTTCTGAATATATCTAAAGAAAATTCATGGAATGTTACATAAAACTGCAAGATAGGTATGCAAACCATAACCGTTTATAAGTAGAACCTACACTGAAAGTGTAAGGTAAGATTCCAGACAACAGTTCTCTCCCAAACAGACAACCTGTGCATACATACAAAAGTGAAATAATTTGAGGAACATGCTGTCCTACTATTTCAACTTGCATTAAAGAAAATATTGCCGCAGAATGAAAATTCAGATGTGAATAAATGTTTAAATAAATAAACAGATAAATGTTTAAAGGAATAAACAGATATACTAAGGAAATTGAATAATAACTGAATTGTCTTGCAGAGTACTAGTAATCATGTCAGAAATGTTAAGGAAAAAGGTGAGAGACAAGTAAACAACAATGCTCTTATGTCTTCTCTATCTAGCCAAAGAGGAAATTAGCTGTCAACTGAATAGGAGACTTGCCAGACTGGTTGAGAGTGCTGGTAAGTATGAATAAAACCCTTGCCACAAAAAAAAAAGGTCAGGTAATGTATGCTGTTTTCTGTCTTTAACCGATTTCATTAATATATATATATAATATATATATATATATATATATATATATATATATATATGTATATATATATATATATATATATATATATATATTTACACACACACACACACACACACACACACACACACACACACACACACACACACACACACGCATACACACATACACATACACACACACACACACACACACACACACACACACACACACACACACACACACACACACACACACACACACACACACACACACACACACACACACACACACACACACACACACACACACACACATATATACTGCAAGAATATTTATACAGAATTGTAATAGAAGTGCTAAAGTGCTTTCAGTACAGTATTGCAACTAAGTCCATATCAGGCAGAGATTTCAAATGTATTAGCATTTCTTATGTTACTATCAGTAGATGCAAATGTAAACAACACCAAGACTTGAGAGCAATAGGCTCATAGTTCCAATGTATGCATAAGCATTTCACATACATTTTGTTTTTAGTTAAATAAAGATTTAATAAAATCAAATTGACTGATAATAATAACTTGAATGATGTGCAGCATTATGTGTGAATTTATTATATATATTTCTTCTTTGTCTCCTCCCTGCCCATTTCTCCCTTTTTATTATTTTAGTTATGTATTCCTTTGTCTTTCTTTATCTTCTGGTCATCTTTTTACAGATCCAAATTCCTCAGAAGCAGCCCAGCCCCATGCCTCCCAGGTTAGGGAATGTTCATTCTCTGCTTATCCAGGGACAACCTCATAGGGTCAGGGTAGTGTCTCTGGTCCCATAGGTACCTTGGCATGTGGCCTCCTGGCAGGCCTCACTAAACATGGGCTTTGAGGCATGGTGGAGGATGTGGCAGAGCAGGTCATGGACAGACACCTTCAGCCAATTGAGGATTCTCTTCAGTGGGTAGAAGACTCATTGCCCCAGATGGAGCCAACCACAGCGCCACCATAGGCCTCTGCCCTATCAACATCAGGGTCATTCACTTGCAATACCATCAGACAGTGGAAACGTTTGAGGCCGTGTGAACCGAGAAAGATTGTTGGGCTGCACATCTCTTCACCCACTTCCCACCCACACTACCCTCTAATAAAAAAAAAATAATAAAACATAGGGGGTCAATCCCTTGCCAAAAACAGAATATTCTTTCTCTCCCATCCTCCAGCACAACCATCTAGATGTTTTCCTTTTGTGTTTCCCTCGTCTTTCGTGTCTTCCCTTTTTCAGTCTTTCCTATCTCTTCCCTTTCCATTTTTTAAGAAACCCGTCAAGGTGCCTAAGAAAGTATAACCCCTTTATAAAACATTTTAAACCTCTGTATTGTTTAAATATTAATAATAAAAGCTGCACTCTCCACTGCTTGTCTTAAGTCTTTCAACTGTTATTGCATATAGCCGTGTTCATCCCCAAAATCTGAGTACATACAAACTCATATAAAGTCTAAGGCTTTCACAAAGTCCTTCAGATATACTTAATGCTTAACTTCAGGTACTTTATGTTTTTGCTGTAAGTAGGTATGATTCTGAAAATGTCTTTGCATTTACTTAGCTCAAATAACTTGTGCTTACTGTTTTTGCATATAGGCATGGTGGCGCTGTTCTTGGATAAATGCTATGCAAGTGTGAAACCTGAAACAGTTTTTCCACCAATGTGCATTTTCTGCACAGTAAGCAGTATGAAGTGATAATGCCTGGCACTAATGACTACTGTAATCCTTAGTCATATACCAGAAAATTTAAAAAAATTTGAAGGACATGGCACAAATATAAGATAAACTCCGGGACATTCTGCAAAATGAGGGACAGCTGAGAAGAATGTGTCCATTCAGTGCATAGCATGGAGAAATAACAATATGCTTGCTATTGAGGCACAGTTTATCAGCATAACATTGTGCCCATGGACAGTCACAGTCTATACTGCAGTATAGCTTACCTTTACAGATGCCTGGAACTGTTGCATGGTTGAATGGCACAGCTCAATGTACCACCTATATGTTTGGCTGTGGAGTACACAGTTCACAGTGGTTACCATTGCTGCCTCACTGCTCTTGTTACTGCAGCTTGGTTGTTGGCTGGGGTGCCTTCAGTACTGAGTCTACATATTCTCTGTCTGTCTATGCTGGATTTTTGCCAGGTGGTCCCATTACCTCAAACATCCCAAAGACATGTCGTAGGTGAACATAACATTGTTCAACTGGCACATAGGTGAGCATGCCATATGTGACTGAATGTATTTCCTGTGATAAGCTTGTGCTCTGTTCAGCAATAGCATTACTGGCTTGTGCCCTCTGAGTGCTGAAATCTACTTTAATTCTCCTATCTGTGAAATGAGTTAAGTGAATTGTCACATAATTAATGAATTATGAATTTTAAGTAGTGAAACACTGTGAGTTGGTGAGCTGATATTAGCTTTTGTGAAATTAGGATCATGACATAGCTGGCTTTTACATTTTTAAATGAAGAAACAGCAAAAAAATAAAAAGCAACAAAATTCATAAACTCATGTATCAAAAGAAACCAAACAAACTGCTCTACTCCACTCCACTGTTTATTCCATCATAAAATCTGGTACCTTGGCCATTTCCCTTCACAACTAACTTCTGTGTTAGCAAAGCCCTTTTTTAATCGAGGGGTGGTAATTATTTAAATAAATTATTAGAATTAGAAACCAAGTTAATATTAACTTATGAAACTATGGCTTCAAGAGGCTTAAATCAGGAAATACATGTTTTTATTTCTGAATAATTGATTAAAGAATGTTGTAGTTTTGATGTTGTGTTTAGGTGTTTTTCACTAATGTATTGCTTAATTTTCTATTAATGTATTGATTAATTTTTTAATTGTGATTGTAATTGGGTTCTGCACATGTATAAAATGGAAGGCTTCTCAATTGGATTTAGATTCTGTGAAGGCTAATGGCCATAGTACCAGATTTTATGATGGAATAAACAGTGGAGTGGAACAGTTCGTTTGGTTTCTTTTGATGAATGAGTTTATGAATTTTAAATTTTTAACACTAAATACTCATTTCAGGGATTTGATAAGACCTTTTAATGTGTGCTGTATGTCACATTTTTTTCTAAAGTAGATCAAAACCTGCTTGTATATTACATAATAAAATGCGTTATGAAAGCAGGAAACACAATAGTCTATGCATCATTGATTCATATGGTTGTCACACTCTGCAGAGAACTGTGTTTTCAGATTGTGATAACACATCTATCTGGCAGTGGCATATATTCAGTACAGAAACTAGCCTAGTAAAAATGTCTGCATGATAGACACATTGTTCTTAATATCAGGAAAATGTATTTTTGTTTAAACCATAGAAAAGCAAATAACAGGCAGCTTACTAATGAGTTTTAGGGCTATGTGTTCCCCACCCTCTGCACAGCAGCAGATCACTGAAACTTGTTTTTTAACATTCAGAAACATACCGGAAATTCTGCACTAATGAGGGTCAAAAGGATTATTTTGTTAATAGTTGATGGGCAACTTACTTACTCCAAATCTTTGGGGAGTGATCACATTGCATTTGCAAAGTTTAGCAGATACATGGACCAAAAGATTAATGATACTACAGACAGAGCTGATGACAAGGGCAGGATTTCCCATAGTCCAAACACAGAAATGGAAATAGAACATCAAGACCTAACATTTTACTTTGACTTTTGTGTCTAGATTCAGATTATGTGGGCTATATGTCATATATGCCATAAAATTTTGAACCAAAATGCAGTCTAAGCTGCAAACCACATCTTACGTGGATATACTTGAAAATGTTGCCACTTTTCTAAGCCTAGTATTATCTAGTTGAAGAATACTTTTTGTCTTTTGGATTTTTATTAGCAAATCATCTGATTCTGGTCAAATAAGACAAACATTATTTCATCTCATATCATTCTTATGTTTACAAATAATATTTTGCTTCATACCAACATTGCCCTTTCATCTAAGTAGCCCCTCTATAGTATTTTTTGTGCAATGTCTTATGCTTTCTTGACTGTTATGTCATGTTAGGCTTTGAATTGCATGTTAAATGCAATTGCTTCACTTTATTCTACCTGTCAGTCATTTTCTTTTGAAAGACTGATGCCATATGCCAATTTGCTGTGCTGCCTGCATCCTGTATATGTAAAGATAACCCTTTCTGTATATGAGAAGTGGCATTGTGGGGCTTGAAAGTTTGCTTATTTGACAACATCCAACCTTTGAATAGCAAGTTGTGATTGTACCTGAATAGCTTGCACCTGACTCTAGTTTTTAGTCAAACCTTTAGACTGGCATAGACTGAGTGGAATAGTATCTCTGTGGTTAGTGCTGCTGTCTTTTAGCTACAGGAGCCTGCAAGGCCCAAGGTTCAGTTCATGACTTCTGCTTGTTCTTTGTGTAGAATTTCCAGGTTGGCTGCATAGAAATTTTTTATTAATACATGCACCAAAGAAATACTGTTTAGGATTATTCTACAAAACATTCCTAGAATTGTAATAGAAGCATTTTATCCTTTTGTCTAAAGGAGTATTTGGCTGAGTGAGATTTATTCATCAAGTGAAATGAAATAAACAATATGTTACCTTTTTTATGTTTTAACCAGATAATTACCCATCTGAATCAACCTTTTGAAGTCATTGTGGAAACTACTAGGGTAGAGATGATAACAAATCCATAAAGAAAGATTCAAATGTAGTGAAAATCATAAAAAAGTTTTAAGACAGTGAGACAATGCTGCAGAATTGCAATTTAAATGGCTATTCTTTTCTTTATGGTTATTTTTCCCACTGTGGTTGCAGACCATTGAGCCTGTTCCATTGGAATTGAGATTAATTGTTTCTTAGCTATGGCAAGAGCCTTTCAGAGGGACTTTCAGTTAGATAGACACTATGGAGTTTGTGTTTTCACTGGCATTCCAGAAATGACAGTATTTTTTATAAGTCCAATACTCCATCTCTGATCAGGTGAGTGGGTTACATGCATCATCATAGGGAATCACAGTGACATCACCCTAGGTGTGCACACTGCCATATAGTGACTATGAGGACTACCAGAAGGCAGTGGCTTAGAGTGCATAAGCCTGATCCTGGGATGTACCCTGCAACAGCACCCCTCCTCTAAGTGATTGTGTCTATGTGTACCATTCCCCTCATCACCCCCACCCCCTATGATGAACATGCCCATCCTCCCTGCCATGACATCAAGTCCCCCAGCCTTAAAAAGAAATCAGGTGACATGGGCCATAGTCAGTGCTTTATCTCTATACCTCATGTAGCTATCATGCGGGGGGGGGGGGGCGAGAATGATGTGTACTGTTACTGTGATTCACTTTTCACAGTTTTTTTTTTCATTTGTTAGATTTTCTCTTGAGTGATACTTAAATACTCAGTGAAATTCATGGGCCTTTGCCTTTGTCTGAAAAGATATTAAGGCTGCATAACCTAAAACACTGCTGGTGATTCCCTGCTGGGTGAGAAAACGTATATTTTTTGTCTTTGATAGAGTTGCTTTCTGATACCTGCTCCATTTTGTTTTCTGTTTAAAGTAATCTGCTTGGCCTGGTGTTTTTGCTTTATGTGAGAGGTACACACTTAAATAATCTAGGCTGCACATTTCACTTTTTTTCATTGTTTAAATTGTCTCTTGAGTGATACCTAATGGTTAAGGTGTTTGCCTTACAGACACAAGGTGCAGGGTTTGATTCTCACAATAGATACTGCTGGTGATTCCCTACTGGGTGAGGAAACCTATATTTTTTTTGTCTGACTGATAGAGCTGCTTTCTGGTACCTGATCCATTTGTTTTCTGTTTTAAGAAATCTGCTTGGCCTGGTATATTTGTTCTATGTCAGAGGAAGACACTTATCTAGGCTGCACATTTCATGTATTGTTTTCATGTTAAATTGTCTCTTGAGTGATACTTAAATACTCAGTGACATTAATGGGCCTTTGTTTTTGTCTGAAAAGATTTCAAGACTGCATAAACTAAAGCACTGTGGTGATTCCCTGCTGAGTGGGGAAACTTATATATTTTTTTCTGTGACTGATAGAGCTACTTTCTGATACCTGCACCAGGTTTTTTTTCTGTTTTAAGAAATCTGCTTGGCCCGGTGTTTTTGTTTTATGTGAGAGGTAGACAGTTGAATTATCTAGGCTGCACATTTCACATGTTTTTTTCATTGGTTAAATTGTCTCTTGAGTAATACTTAAATAGTGAAATTCTGGGCTTTTGTCTTTGTCTGAAAACAGCATGCCCACACAAAAGCACTGCTGGTGTTCCCTGCTGTGTTGATCTTCTATTTAAAATTGGTGATTTTAAGCTGCCCACCACTACTGTAAATTGATCTTAATAAGATCTTCTCTTTCTACATTGCTGTTGATATCCTGAATTATTTATTTGTCTTTCCTTGTGCTTATATTGAAAAAGTGCATTTTGCCTTCCATTGTCTGTTCTACTTGATCTGATTTCATTATCTAGCTAGCTTCTGGATAAAGTAGTATATTTTACACTCTAGCAAACACTTGTTTTTACATGAAAACAGTTCAGTGGATTTTGCATCTAGTGCACTGAGAGGTAGCCTGGTCTGTTTAGGTTGGGGAAACACATGAGATTTCCGAATGTAGTTTTATTGGCTGGAGGGTTTATTAATTAACTTATCTTGTTTTTAGTGCCTTTATAAATTCTATACTATTGAGTGTCTCTTGGCTCATTTATTCAAAGTGAAGTACTTTTATTGAATAATCATACTTTTATAAGCTGTTTAAAGAGCATTGCTGTATTTATATCTTTAAGTTTGTTTGTGGTAGCATTTTATACCATTTTGTTTCACTCTGGGTCCTTTACTGTACTTTTGCATTAGGAGGACTGGGATTATTCATCTAGTGGCAGTAGATGTTTACCTGGTCTGGAACTGGGAAATACACAAAAGGGCTCTAAGTATTTTTTGCACTTCTATGCACTTGATTTGCACTGTTCTGATACCTAGATAGCATAGAATAGATTCAGACCTGCTGAATCTAGCCTGTTATTGATGCACTTGGAGCACTAGACCAGCCATCTTACATTAAGAAGGGCTTCCCTGCCCCCTTGTGTCAGAAGAATGTGGCTCCAGCCTTGTCTGAGCTGGGGCACACTGGAGGAAGGTTCATTGTGTGCTTTCCTATTCGTAGATTAGCTTAAAAGTGCTTTAATTTCACCTGCATTTAAGTCCAGTGTTTGCACATTGCAGCAAACCATGCAATAGGGGTTAGTGGTGTCCTGTACAGACACAAATGCCTTGAAACTCAATTTTTCCTTACACATATGTCAGTGAACCTCCCAAGCTTCTCTACTGCTCTACTGGTGCACTGAGCAGAGTTGCCACATTTATCATCCATAGCCTTCAATAGAACAAGCACATTTGTTAGTCCTAGCTCAAAGACTGGTCAAATTAGCCCATTCCCTTCCATAATAATATATACAGTAAATATCTGCTATAATGGATGGGCAGTTTCCCATCATTTCACTGGCCAACCTGATTGACATGGGCATCCTCAGGCAATGTAGTAATTGCCTCATGTATACTGACAACCACTTACTCCTAAAACAAACAAATACCCTATGTGAGAGATGTAATTACACTATGAAATTGGAATCAACTCTCTCACGTAACAACAAATCAGACATCAAACAGGTTGTCAGCACACACAATTCACCTCTCACACAAAATGAGGTCACAACATATAAACCCGCATATGCGGAGATACTCACTAGAAGCCTACCAAAAGATCAGAAACCCCCCAAACGTAAACCACTTGCACGCACTGCTATGCAAATAGAAACCACTACACATAATAACACATACACCAGTGTCTCAGTAAATAAACCCCTCACCCACAGTGCCTGTTTTAGGAAATGTCAAAACAACAACATTTCTGAGATAACAAAATCCACTCGAGACAAACTCAAGGTTCTGCTGCTTAATGCTAGGAGTCTAAACAAGAAACTGCGCTCTTTGGAAGCACTTATCACCTTGGCAGATGCTGATGTCTGTGCAGTCATGGAGATGTGGTGCAAGGCCACGGAGAGCACCCCGGCCATGCAAGGCTAAAATGCCTTCCACACGTTTAGACCTCAAAATGAGCATGAAAGAAACAAAGGTGGAGGTGTATCCATCTTCATTAAAGCCAAGTACACCTTGAGACTGGTCAAACAGTACGACTCTCTTGAACTACTCCATGTCCAATTAACTATGGGCAAAATACACTACCACATCATTGCTAGCTATAGGTCACCCACCATGAACCAAGGAAAAACACACTGCCTACCTGCACTTATTGGAGTCACTCACCATACAGCCCAACACCTTAGTCATGGGAGATTTCAAATATCCTTCCATCAACTGAGTGACATACATGAGCATGAATATGCTCGCCCAGAGGTTCCTGGACTTTGTCAATACAAATGCTCTGGAACAGATAGTTTGGACCCCTACAAGGGGATCAAATGTCCTAGATGCAGTGCTCACCAACATGGGGGAGTCACTGCACTCCCCATGTGTGGTGTCCTCTCTGGTAAGGTCAGACCATAAATCAGTCTTGTTTGAATTAACTGTTGAATCTGTCACCACTACAGGAGCAAACAAAACTAAAAAACTTTTCCAAAACAAACTACAGCCTATTAAGTGATCATGTAAAAAGTTTTAGACCCCCGACAATCACAGACAACAATGACTCCTATGTAGAAGTGTACACAAATGCCCTGTATAAACACTTATGCAACTGTATAGACTCAACTGTACCTGACCATATTAAAATCAGGTCCTTCCCAAAAAAAAAAAAAAAAAAACAAGCCACGCTGGTGGACCACAAGTATAAACAGGTTATATAACAAAAGGAAGAAAATGATGTCTAAGAACAAAAGGGAACTGACTAAGCAGAGGAAGAATTCCCTCCACAGCTTGAACAAGCAAATCAGAAATCTTGTAAAGTCCTCTAAAACTAATTACAGAGCTGAAATAGCATCCCTAGCTAAGGATAATCTTGAGGTATTCTTTAACGGGTTAATATTAGAACACCGAACATTTGAAATGTCGGGTGTTCTAATATTGACCCGTTTTCAGCAAATGCTGAAAATATCGAAGTAACAGGAAACCGAATTCTTTCCTAGGGAAAGAATTTGGTTGTTCGTTTCTGTTGCTTCGGTATTTTCAGCACTCTGGTGGAAAGTTACGGGTCAGGTTCAGGTAAGTGTGCAATTGTGTGGGTTAGGGTGGGTTAGGTGAGTTAGGGTTAGGGCGCGGGTCAGGTAAGTGTGCAGTTATGTGGACGTGTGGGTTAGGGCAGGTTAGCTGAGTTAGGGTTAGGGCGCGGGTGAGGTGACTGTGCGATAGTGACAGACTTTAGGGTTAGGGTTTGGGTTAAGGTAAATGGATAGTTAGTGGTGTTTGTATAGTTTAGTGTAGGGTTAAATGTTAGAGTTTAGGTGTATGTGTGTGGATTGCTGTTTGTTTGGTGTGCTTGTGTTGTGTGTATGTGTTTTGGAACAGAGATTTTTTTTCCCTAGGAAAAAATTCACTGTTCCGAATGTTCAGTGTTTTTTTTTTCGATTGCTAGGGTTCTATATTAGAACACTCTATATTTTGAATGTTTGGTGTTCTAATATAGACCCTCTTTAACTATGTCTGAAATCTAAAAGGGAATGACCAGCTATGTGCCAAACTAGTAGTAGATGATACCACTCATACTATACCGGAGGAAATTGTCAACCTGCGAACTGATAGATTTAGCGCAAACTTCATTCCCCTGTCCCCACCAGCCATGCCTCA
This sequence comes from Protopterus annectens, assembly GCF_019279795.1. Lineage (NCBI taxonomy): Eukaryota > Metazoa > Chordata > Ceratodontiformes > Protopteridae > Protopterus > Protopterus annectens. The sequence goes on along the minus strand of NC_056729.1, from coordinate 256,800,161 downwards.
GAGCATACCTGAAACCAGTCCTCTGCCTAGTATCTCTAGAGATCAGGTCATATCTTCACTCTCAAAGGCCAAAAACATGGCCTCAATAGGACCAGATAACATCTCAGGTTGCTTATTAAGCAATCTAAAACAAGACCTGGGGACCCACTTGGCATTCTCTTAACCATAGCGTGAGAACTGGGTTTGTTCCAGCAGCATGGAGAAGTGCAGCAGTAATCCCCTTGCACAAAGAGGGGCCATCAACTGACCCTGGAAACTATAGACCTGTAAGTCTAACCAGTCCCATCTGCAAGCCCATGGAAAGAATCATCATAGATCTTTTCAACAAGGAAATAGGTGAGCTTCAAACTCTAGACCCAGCCCAGTTTGTCTTTGTTAGCTTATTAAACCTAGTAGACTTCTTTGAGAAAGTCACTGTAGCCCTGGATGATGGTAAGACAGTGCATACTGCCTATTTAGACCTAAGGCTTTTGACACAATCCCCCACTCAAGTATCACTGAGAAACTCTCTCAGCTGGGGAATAACCCTTACATCACTAGATGGGTAGACAACTGGCTCACAGACAAAACACATAGTGTCAGAGATGGTGACTCCACCTCTACCAGTAGACCCATCACCAGTGGTGTACCACATGGAGCTGTGCTGGGCCCTTTACTGTTTGGAATGGAATCTATTTCTCATAATTCTAGGCTAAAGTAGACAGCCTTTGGCTTACCAGATTTGCTGATGATTGCAGACTGGGTGCAATCATTGAGTACCCCAACAATTTTAACATATTACAGGAGGGGCTAACACAAACAAATGACTGGTGCCAAAGCCACAGTCTAAAACTAAATGCAAAAATGTCCATTATTATCCCCTTTGGCAAAGTGGAATTCCCTGCTTATTACAATATTGATAGCAGCCCTCTAAGTTCAAACCCAGTAGTGTGAAATCTGGGAACACAGTTGGATAGCAATCTGATGTTTGACCACCAAGTTTCCACAGTGGTAAGGAAAGGCTTCTATGTTGCGCATCTCATACGTACGGGCATCACATCCAGGTCTAACGCCACCATACTCAACCTCCATCAGACCATTATTAGAGTACAATGATCCCTTCTGCATGTACCTCACTAGATACCTGCAGCAGCTGGAGAGACCACAGTGGTTTCTCATGAAGAAGATACAAGGCCTCCAAACCATGAGTTACATGGATAGATTGATAACCCTGTCACTGTACTGTGTATCCTATAGGCTGCTGAGAGGTGACTTATGCCTGGCCTACAGGGGAGTCTCTGACCCTGCCCTGATGTAAATGTTGCACATCCGCAAGTCAAATGGCACAGGAGTCACTCACTCTGGGGTCTTAACCTAGCCTATGACATTAACAGAACATGCTGGAGAGACAGATATATCTCTCAGAGACTGCCACTACTCTGGAATAAACTTCCAATTCACATGAATGAGCTCCTCGTTGACCCTATTCAAGCGCAACCTTGACAAATGGATGGGAGACTGCAAATTCACTCCAGTAATGACACCCATGTCCCTCCTGGACAGGGGTAGTCAATGTTTATCATAGACTTGTTCTGCAAAATATGTCCATCTTACCAAAGACAATTGAGGCAACTCAAGATTAACATGGCTAGACTTGTAAGGGCTCTAGGACCGCTAGCCCAGTAACCTCCTATAAATGTATGAACCTATAAAATGAATTATTCTGTGATGACTTACAGTTAACTGCAAAATAGTTACTGCCTCAGTTAATAGTACATGAAGAAGAACCAAAATGAAATATAGAACAGTATCTGCAAGAATGGCCCAGAGTAGAAAATCTGAAACAAATGAGACAGTTAGAGACAATGCCAGAGTGGTATAATGGATGATGTAATAACTACAAATAGTGAACATAACTTAGAAGATCAAACCTAACAACAATATGATGGGGATAGTGCAGACATTTAGTATGATATCTAAGCAAATGTGATAAAAATCAAAGTTCAGAAACCAAAATGGCAAATGTAATAGCAAGTAGGCAAATGTCTTCCAACAGCTGAGTCAGCAAGTTTTAAATAATGGTGAGTGAGCATATCAATTGTGAGTTTAAAATCTAAGCGATAAATGTATACGTCATAACAGAACAGAAACGTGAGATCCCTTTCATGAATTATTTAGATTCTATGCTTTCCAGGTTCTTTCTTTTTGTAAGAATGGGATGCATCAAAATGTCCAACATATCCACCCTGAATGAAGTAGAAGTGAGACCAAGGCTGAACAAACCGATTGTGGTACTTGACATAACACATACAGACCAGTGAGTTCAACAACTGAGTATGAAGGAGATATTATCAACTCAAAATGAAAAGCACTTCCATTTGACAGCAAGCGTCTGCAATGTGAAAGGTTTCTTGGCTACCTGCAGGGTATCCAAAATATCTGCTAGGAGACTGAGTGTGGTAAATGTGTCTATTAATGAAGCCAGGCTCTGAGATGGTGGTCATCATCTTGCAGTTATGAAGAACTGCTGTCCAGCTGTCCTAGAATAATATGCTATGGCCCGAGATGCCAAAGAACTTAAAAAAGCCTCTTAAGCCCCCAAAGTGTGATCAAGAAGAGTTTTGTCCTTGGCTTTATGAAGATGGCAAGGAAATGAGGGATGAGAAGAAAGGGGGGAAGGCATCCCAAAACCCTCCTGCTCAATCTATTGAAAATATATCCACCACCTATTCTTATATGCCATTAAAATACAGCAGTGCCTGAGAAAGATCACATTCTCTCAGAGTGTAAACAGGATGCTCTTTGGATTGCCACATGTCTAGAGAAATCTACTGAGTAATGCTGAGATAAAGGCACATAGCTGTTTTGTGTAGCATATAATCTGTCTGAAATTATTGAAATTCTGTGGAATATGCACCACCATCAGAAAGATTATCCATTTGATGGCCTACTACCAAACATCCATAACTTCATAGCTTCTTGTTCAGATTCCAAACTACCACCTGTTTGTCTAAATTCTTATAGAAGTGGCCAGACTACACAAGACTCCTTGGAGCATTCAGCCCTAGCAGCACATCCATCAGTTTCAGACTTGATGTTCAACTGCTTCTTGGATATTTTCCTTCCCATCAGCACCACAATCAACTTGAAATGGTATCTCCACCCCACCATTGACATATCTGTTATGAGGTAAAGCACCGAATACAATGGAAACATGCGAACCATCTATGGATTGTTGGCATGGATTTTCTAATCTGAGGGTGGTAACAAGAATTTGAAACTTGGTGCAGATACAACAGAGAGTAATGTAACTGCAGCTCTTGATAATGCAGTTTTCATTTGAAACCCTCATATGGAGCTGTGTCAGTGGGATGGTAAAGAGCCTGGTTGACATTAATCTCTGGAAGTGGAAAAAGGAAAGAACTGAAGTACACTTCTGTCTCACAAACCCAGAAAGCAAGTATTTTTTGAACTGGTAATCATCCATATTGACTGTTATCACAGTACATTCCCAGCTAGTATTGGAAAGGGGACTTCTATGAGGCTACCAAACAACTGCTACTCATCAAGGTATGGGAATGTGAAGGAGCTTTTTGGTTACGACATCCCTCACATCTGCCAGTACTCTGTTGGAAACCCTGGAGATAGAAGAAAGACCAAAGGAAAGCATTTTGCATTGTAGGAGGAAGCTCACTTTACCAATATGCAAACCTCTGATCCAAAGAACCATCTAGCACCACTGAGGCAGTAATCGTTTCAGGGATAGGAATATGATTACATGAAATATCATATTTAAGGCATTGTTGCTCAAGTTTGCTAAGATCCAGAGTAGAGCAATTACCTCCTCCAAGCTTCTTCCAAGTTAATAAGATATGTCTCAAGAAGTAACTTTCTTATTATTAACTGAGCATAGGCACCATTGTTTCTATGTTTCTACAAGAAGAAAGGAATGTGACTGCACCAGCAGCTTCATTGAATCTGACTTACCTGCAAGTGAAACTGCTGTTGGGGAAGATCTAACTACTCAAGCACATATACTTTTGGATGATGAGGACTCAACTATCCAGGGTATTTTCCTAGTCAGGGCATATTCAAAGAATGAGATTTTCATGCAAAGGTCATGGTAGATAGTTAGGACCATTGCTGTTTCCATTGTGGAGCAGGCATATTGTTAGAATTCACAAGCAGACCAGTGGAAAACAATATTGCTTAATAGTTGAGCAGACACCTCTGTCTCTGCTAGGATCTCTTTCTCCCAGGTGCAAAGACATGTAGGGGATGAAGATGAGGAATAATAAGGATTGCATATGTCTTCAACAGCTGACAATTATTTACCTCTTTTGTAGATCTTCTTTAGACCTGCTGCAAAGGTCCAACAGAACTCTACAAAGAGAACTTCTCCCTTGAACGGTGTACATAGAATGGACTGAAGGAGCTTCTCATGTAAGGAGATCCATGGCAAGTCATTCTGTGCCAGCTGACATCTGTGGAAACTGTCCTGGTTATATCTTCAGTCAATTGGACTAAGTATATCTGGAGTGGGTTGCTATGAGATAATCTCCCAACCTGTAGGGTGCAGGGAGACCTGCTCCCTTGACGAAATATTTTTGTCAAACTTGTAATCAAAAAAGTAGAAAACTGATGATACCTTGTCTCATAAAAGTGCTGACAACCATCCTTAATGGTAGCCAGAAAGGGGGATAAACTAAAAACTGAAAGAAGAAGAAACCACTGGTGTGGATAAGTAGGGGTCAGTCAGTTCGTGGCTGATGGCATTAGAACCTGCCCTGATCCATCTTCTGTCTGGTTGTTCACTGTGTATCAGGTTTCTCTGTTAGGGAAGATCACGTGTAGCTTGAGTCTGTCTTCCTAATTGCAGCTGCAATGGTAAGAAAACATTGATCCAAGGCATTTGGTGCCAAAGAAGACACTCAGACATTAGTTGAGTTCAGTTCTTTTATTTAAGAACCTGTTTTATTTAAGAACTGAATTCAACTAACATCTGAGCATCTTCATTGACTCCTCCTGCCTCGGATAATTGTTTTCTTCCCACTGCAGCTGCAATTAGAAAGACAGGCCCCATCTACAACAGATCCAACATAACACAGCAACTAGATACACAGAGAACAACCTAACAGAAGATAGATACAGGTAGGCTCTAATGCCAACAGTCACAACGTGAGTGACCCATACCTACCCTTCTTCTTTTAGACTTGTAATCAAGGTGTAATGAAACCAGCCATAAGTATCATGTTATAAATTTACTGTGTGTCAAAACAAGTACAGTGCAAGATGCTATCCTGTAAACTATGTTTGATTGTCTACTTCTCATTACTTTGTCATTTTATAAATTATAGTACTAAAAACATTGACAGAACCCTCTCCTATTAAACTAGTTGAATAATTTTAATAGTGTTACTAAATACTATATCTGATATAAGCAGGACTATAGATGAGATTCAGAAAATTGTTTTGGTTGTACAAAAGCCCATTACATTTAAAGTAAGATCACTCAAGTGAAATGCAACTCAGAAAACAACAAAATGAGGTACTGACCTCATATGTTAATATCACTAAACAACAAAGTGAATGTGGTCACTTTACAAGCGTATGTTACTTAAAAGATATTTAATAGTCAATGAGTCACATTATACAGATATCCATTTAAGGAGAGTACACCCACCCTGAGATTCATTAACAATTGTGTAGGCTTTGCATGATGGCTACACGATTATAGTGTGTTAGTGCAATGACCAGCAGTGCTCATTGAATATGCATGCTGCTCTTCACACTACATAATTCCAAGACCATTTCATGGCCAACAGCAATGTTGGTAGCCATAAAACGGTACTAGGATCACAAGCACACAAAGTAAACAAAGCTGTTTGTCAGTAGACATAAGTGTTATACAAGCACATGCAGACAGCTTATATGAAGTAAGGGCACATTGTTTAAAAGAAGTAAGATGCAGGTGATGTGAAACTGGGGAGAATGTTCATAGAATACAATGCCAATAGTGCAGGCATAAGTATGACGGGAGGGTGAACGGAGAAAATGTACTCATTTAATGCATTAAAATGTGATGATGTCACAAAGAAACATTTTTCAATAGAAAGATGTCCATATTGATGGTAATAATAAATAATTCTGTTTACTCTTGTATATCACTTAAAAACAGACATGCTAACAATGAATTTGAGAGGGGCACAGTGCAACTTTGTAAAAAAGGCTAGTAAATGTCATATTAATGTGGATAACATGCTGAGCTGAGATAATATTTAGCAAGGACAGTGGATACATTATGCGCCATTTGCATACAGTGCAGTTATTGAATATGAAATGAATATACAGGGAATGTATGTGCAATAGACTGTAATGCTATATCCTCCGTTCTACCCATTTTAAATATATGTATAACTGAACAGGATTGGTGTTTGTGTGTTTAATGTATGTTTTAGATTTATTTAGATAGTGGGGTATATTAAACTGACATGTATAACTGACATGTCCCTAGATTATATGTTTTATATACATATGCACAGTAACAGTAATAAATATAAAAATCAAATAAAAAATGATAACAAACAAATGATGAGATGAGATGACATTGTTGTACTTGTTCAAGTTTCTGTTTGTAAAAGATATTAGACTGGGCATGCTCACAAAACATTGCAGTGAACACTGCCATAACTGAATAAGCAACAAACAACTGCACATATATTATTGCATTATTAATAATAATATTAAATATAAAAAAGAAGAATAACAACTGTACTTGTTGTTCAATACATGTCAAAGAAATACATTCTTGGCTGAAATTGAGCGGCAAGCTATGTGACCTGCTGACAGTACATGTGTATGAATCATATGCATCACAATGAAAGTCTTAACAAAGCTGTGGTTTTACACCTATGTGCACTTATTATATGTGAATGTGTTGCAATTTGTATTGAGATTAGGGTGTATGAGATTTTCCCTTTCTCCCAGTTTTATTTTTATAACTATTGTTGTGAATGTTTGTATTCACAGCATTAGCATGCAAGTGCATTATAATGCAGTAAGTGTCAACCAGTGTGGGTTTTTGGTTTGATGTGACTGATGATAAGATACTAAGAAATGAATTATGAGATGTGCCATGGTGCCAAGCACAAAACAAATGTGGTATGTTTTATTCTTTTGACATTATGACATCAGGTTATTTTGTTGCTGTGTACCTGTTTATTCTTTAAAATTAAAATACTATTGATGTTGATGTGTCACTGTTTCTGGGATATCTGCTGTTGCACTGTATGCACCGCGCCAATCATAAATACAATATGATAATACATGAGTCAATGTATATATCTAAAAGATATCACCAGCATAATGTCATCCATCACAACCACAAATGCATACAAGCCATGTGAAATACATGCCGAACACCGTCATAAAAATCTAAGAAGGTCTTGTTATCGAGCCTTATGGGAAATCATCTCATCCATTAACAGTTAACAAGTTTTAGGTGAAGACAAGAAGAGGATGTGAAAAGAAGAAACATGAAATCAGGATTGTAACAGATGAACAAATGGAGAAGGGCTAGAACACACAAGAACAAAACCACAATTGGACAGAATGAATAGTAATACAAGAGCAAGACAGACTACCTAAATGACTGACGAGACTGAACATGCACTGATTGAACAATGCTCACAGTGAATTGCAATTGTACACTTGTGACAGTACACATTAGATGAACAGACATGAAGTGAATGCTATGACATGATATGATGCATTAGATGCCATCTACACATCGCGCAAAATAAAAATGACACATGGACAGTCCCAAATGCAGATGCCTGGGACAGTTTACAATCCAGCATATTCAGTACCTTTAAAAGCTGAACACACAGTATCAATAGCCTTTAATGGGTTAATTACATTTTGTGTTTGATGTTGTGGTTTTTTGTTTCATGGGAAAAAATTTTGTTTTCAAAACTAACATGATATTTATACACACCTAAAACAAATATATAGGTAAATCTGCCAGTAAACTCTACGATAGAAAGGAGTAGACAGACATAAGCACAAGTATGCACACAACTGTATTTTACAACTACACACTATTGAACCCTACCCCCAACATTGTATGAGAAGATTGGAGGAACAGTCAGTGTGCCAAGGAGGGAGTAGTTTGCCAAGTAGTTGCAACAGTGTTGTTTTGAAATTACTGATTCAGTTATGGATGACCTCTGAGATGTTAATGGAGGGATGATGTAAATGAATGAGCATTCACAATATCCAAAAATGGATTTGACACAATGAATTGAGATACACCATTCCATGCATAAGCTAGCACAAACACACACACACACACACACACACACACACACACACACACACACACACACACACACACACACACACACACAACACACACACACACACACCACACACACACACACAACAGCCAGAGTGCACAGTATTATCCATAGTGCCACAGTGTAGAAGTGCTTATAAACAAGACACAAATTTTGCTAGGAGTGCAGAGAAGGTGCTTTGAGAGGGAAGTGACCTTCAATGAAGAGTTTGACTGCAATTTGGACTTACTAAAATTAAAAAAAAATGGGAGCTGGGTCTGAAATACAGTCCTTAAGTACATGAGAAATGTTTGGACTGATCTGCAGACATGACAAAGTTGTTGAGACTTTATTTCCTACCTACACCCTTACACACACCACCTACATTACTGACCCAACACTAGACAAAGAACAGAATAAAGGCTGATTGCTGAAAAGCCTGCAGATCAATGATAGACTCAGATTTACCCACTGGGAAAGACTCTTATGCACTTTTGCATAGGCTATCAAGTTGTGGATAAGACTACATAAAAGCCTTGTTACCCGAAAGGAAGTTGATATACCATGGAATAGTCAGAATATATAATTACTTCATAAGACATAGACACCCATAATACATTACACACATAAATTGAACCTCATGGTGAGATATGGATACATGCCTAGAGGTGAGGTTAAAGAACAGCAGACTTAGACAAGTTTGCAATGTTCAGTTTAACTAGTGCAGAGTGGAAGGTCTGTTAGAGAAGGGAGAAAGTTGCAGGGACTGTGCAAGAGTGTGGCGTGTAAAAACAAGAGAAGTAATTTGCAAACATTTAACTTGAGGGGTGTTACGCACATTGAGCAATGAAGTGGTAATTAACATTAGAAATCTGAGGAGCATATGAAGCAGGTTGTTTGCTGAGCATACTGTATGCATATGCACAAAGCGCACATATATTTATGCTGTGCACTGTATGGTTTCATAACATACGACAGTATGCTTTGCACTGTTAACAATGTATAAAAGCTTAATGAATCAAGCAACAACCAGCAACAGAATGTTTACCTATAGGCGCGTATGTGCAATCTTTGAGAAAGAGGACATCTTACTGTTTACAGTCGTAGGCAGATAGTAATGTATCATGTAAACTGTGCAGCACATACTATATAAGACAGTGTAGTCAGATATAATACAATGTTGTGCCATTATAATACTGTGCAAGAAAGGAAGAAATATGTGAGGTAAAAGTGTAACAGATACTGCGCATGATGTCGATCCAATGTAAGTGTATTGTAGAATCAATCAGACACACACACATGGAATAGGAATGAACACAGGGAAAGAGGACAGGTAAAACATGTCAATGTACAGCAGATGAGAGCATGTCAATGTGCATGAGATGTATGTGGAATCTAATCATATATCAACATGATACAGTACAAAACTGAACACGAATGTGATATCAAGCTGAATACACTATCATAACTATGATGATTTTGTTTCTAATATAAGCATCTGAATGGAACAATGAGAAGGTAATATATGTGATGCCTGAATGATACAAACAATAATAGGTAAGTGCTTGACTGTGCACAATATTATGTGGATATGTGAATAATGTAGAGGAGTGCAGCAAAATGTGGGAAAAACAATTTACACACTCTACCATCTGGTAGACAACAGAAGAATGAACAATGGACAATATCAGGATAATAGCAGCAACATCTCATGACACTACCTCTATGTCTGAATGTCTAAGCACCAAACAGATCCTGTATTACTGGAGGTGTGTTGGGAGGAGGAAAATAGTGAGATTATGCTGTGCCAAGTAATTAGCAGAAATGTATAATTACTAGCACCATTGCCAAGTGCCAATTCTAGGAAATGAATCTTTGAGCTCAAAAACCTTGTTTGCTTGCCCCAATTGCATCCCCCACAAAGGGAACTATAGACCTATAAGTCTAACCAGTCTCATCTGCAAGGCTATGGAAAGAATCATCATGAACCTTTTCAACAAGGACATAGGTGACCTTCAAACTGTAGACCCAACCCAATTTGCTTCTTTATGGATAGATCATGCTTATTAAACCTAGCAGACTTCTTTGAGAAAACCCTGGATGTAGGTAAGACAGTCATACCACTTATCTTGATCTAGCTAAGGGATTTGACACAATACCCCACTCAGGTATCAATGAGAAACTCTCCCAGCTGGGGATTACCCCTTACATCACTAGATGGTTAGGCAATTGGCATACTGACAAAACAACCATTTGGCTGCTATGAGATTAGAACCTCTACCTATCTAAGTACACAGACTAGAGGACACAGTGCTTAATGCAAGCCTTACAGGACAAGTCTGACTTTTAAAAGGTTGCAAGATATTTATAGTAGATGACACTATCATAGGATGTTTGAGAGAAGATGTTGGGAGGCCTGAATGAAATGGATGTGTAGGCATGTACAACTGTCAAAATACTGGCATTCCATGGGATTGTATTGATGACTGCAGGATACACAATTATGCTCCTTTGACTAGACATACATACATACACACACACACACACACACACACACACACACACACACACACACACACACACACACACACACACACACACACACACACACACACCAGTTGATAGCAGTGAGACTATAACTGCTACCTAACTAAATATACAGACTAGAGAACTCAGTACTTAACACAAGCTCCATAACAAAAGTCTGGCTTTTATAAGGCTGTAGGACAATTTATTGCAGTTGACATCATCATCATTTCATATCTGAAATGGATAGCTAGCCATGTACAGCTGTCAAGATATTAAAGATCTGGATGTTACCACATTGATGATTGTGCAAAGTGTAGCATTTGTCATTGTGTTTCCAATGTACAAGTATACATTTAAAAGACAGGATTGCAAACTATTTGTAAACAGCTGCCCACATTACTACAAGTACTGGAAAATCTGAAAGTCTATTGTCATTATAAAGATGTGCATGGTATATAAGAAAGCCTTCCCTTTGTTTATGTTTTTACATGTTCTTTCATGGCATAAAGATTAAATGGACAGTAAACATAAGTAATACATGCTAATGTAAACTTTCAGTAATGCACTGCCAAGCAGCTGGTTAGCACAATTAAAGGCAAAGTGTTTGCGCATGTGAAATGTGCATTTCTACTGCTTTCCCTGCTTTCTCTGTTAAGCAACAAGCAAATGTGAGCCTTTGCCTCATTGATACAATTATGAGAGTTGTGAGTACTGAGTGTATAAAACACACCTGCTGATTAGCTGACTCTGTAGCAGCAGGTGTAAATGCATTGACATTTTCTTTTGGAGCCCAGATGATATAGGGTTCAAATCCAGGTGAATCTAATAGATTGAAATATGTATTTATAATGCAATGAAATAATTCTTTATTCTATATTCACTATGTGTTACCTTAGCGCAGCATGTGTAAGTGGCATTGCACAAAGGTAACCACACCACTCAAGAGCCATTCAATGTCTCTAGTCATTGGTGTCAGATGCCAATCTCTGTGCAAACAGGAGGACAAAAAGTGAAGGGCTTCATTACTTTTCTAAACTTATGTATACTGTGTGTGATTCTATTTTTGGACCAGATTAAAGGTGTTAAATGGGGTAGATAGGAAAGTGGTGAAAAGGGGGGGGCAATTGGGGGAAGAGAAAATGGAAAGCAATATAGGAATGTGAAGGAGAGAGGCAGGAAAGAACCATAGCTATCCACTTCTTTAACAGTGTAAAATGAAAATATGTACAGAATATTGGCTGAATTTGGACTGTCAGCTCAACAAAGAGAGGTGGCAACAACACAATCATGTTGTATTGCCAACTCAACCTAATCAAGTATGTCAAAGAAGACATGTGTGGGAAGTGGAGAGTTAGGTATAGGACAATATTTTTTTGGTGGGACAGGAATGTTGGATAAGGGACATAGGTATTTCTGGGTCAGGTGAGTAGGGTTGGTGATGAACTAAAAAGTGTAGCATTACTCAAATCAGTCAAAAACAAGCAAGTGTAATGCTCGCAGCTAAAACAAGAAAAATCCTCATTGTAGAATGTAAACTTTTATAACACTACAAAGTCCAACATGAATTAAGTACTTTCATCCTTATTAATTCTGGACTTCTTCAGAATAAATTAGAATGAAGAGCAGTACACCATTTCTAGACCAGCACAGCATAAAACAATAATTGAATAATTGATGAGTATCCAAAATCCTATTACTTTTAAAAACCTCCCATTGTCTGATCGTAAAACCCAATAAAATCTGTTCGGCTCATAAAATGCTATGTGAATACAATAAATATACACCACAATAATCTTTAAAAAGATTAATAACAAAGCTTAAAACCTTATTGTTAAAAAATTAAAACACATTAAGTACATTAAAAAATATTAAATACCTTGTGCAAAATTGCATAAACAAATAATGTGTCAAAAATTCACCAATCGTAGACACCTCATATACAGAAAGACTTCATTTGTAACAGGGTTTGAATAGAGAGTTGTTCATTGAGACCAGGTTCATAAAAAGCATGTAATCTCAGTTGCCATTTCAGTTCTAATACCTCCAATTTAACCCTCATGTCCCCACTCCAGGCTTGTGCCTTATTATATCTAAAATACCAAACTGAAACTTCTTAAAGGTAGTGCACATCCTAGAATGCTTAAATAAAGCATTTGTTCTCATTATCTTTTCAGTTTTATAATTGTGCTCATAAATACACTTTCTCAAACATCTCTCCATTTTTCCGACATAGAAAGAGGGACAGTTTGAGCACTTGGCCAGATATATTACCCCCTTAGTCTGGCAGTTTCCTTTATACAAATCTACAAATGAATGTAAATCATTTTCCAATACCAAATTTTTAACTTCCAAAATATAAGGGCATTGCGGGTAACTTCCACATTTAATTGTCCCACCTTTATGTAAGTTATTGTAAAAAGGTCTTATTTTGAACCATTCTTTTAAATTGCTCCCTGTTTTAGAAACAAATTTAGGCTCAGGCCCCAGTACTTTAAAAATATCAGGATTAGCTTGTACAATGTTCCAATTTCTTCTAATAATACTCTTAATATCATTTGTTTGGGGCAATTTTGTATCACCAGGGCCCTCTCAAAGTTGTTACCATTATTATCCCATTTATCCAAAGTAAAACCTATACCAAGCAGGGGTTTGTATAAAACACCCCATTAGGATTGGACATAGTCTCTAATATATTTTACCATTTGTAAAGGCTAACCTCTAGCTATGAGCATTTCCAAAACAGTATCTAATTCTTTAACAATGTCCTCAGCATGTGATGTCATTCTGGCTACATGAATGCACTGACCTTTAACAATAATCTTCTTTTAAGTAAGGAGATGATAACTTTTAAAATTTAAGTATGAATTGATGATTATAGGTTTTCTATATATTGTAGATTTAAATCATTTTTCAGTGTGAACTACCAGGGTATCTAAATAATTAATATCATGTTTATCGAGGTTATAAGTAAATAAAAAAAAATAGATGAGAAATTGAATAAGCTCATGTATGTCATCTTCAGTACCCTCTCACAGGAAGAAAATATCATCCAAAAATTAAACATATAACTTAATGTTTCTGAAAAATTCTGAATTAAATACTGTTTTAGTTTTCCAGTCCAGTAAAACTAAATTAGCATAAATAGAGGCACAAGCAGCCCCCATCACTACCCCTTTGTTTTGTTGGAATAGTTCCCCTTCAAAATATATGTCATTATAATTGAGGACAATAGTCATAAATTCCACCAACAGTTTAGCTCTATCATGTGAAACAGATGCATCTTTTAATATGCTGTGATAGAAGGATTCCAATCCCTCCTCTTTAGGAATAACTGTAAATAAATCTACAATGTCAGTTGTTAAAAAAATCAAACCCTTTGATCACAGTTCTTTTCTTAACCTCCCTAGGAAATCTCAGAAATCCACTACCAGATGAGGTACTATCTTATATATTGATTTGAGACATCTGTCAATGCATACACCAAAGGGGTGTGTCTTAGAACCCCTAGCAGCAACTACTCATCTAAATGGTTGTTCCGCCACATTTTTATGGACTTTGGGAATGCCAGAAAATGGTGGGGATAATAGGAAGCCCTACCTTTAAAAATGTATAAGTGTCATTAGAAATCTTTTGATCTGATAAACAATTCTCAATATATGAATCTGCCATCCTATAGGCTATATTAATTTAATTCCTTGAAACTTCTGAATAAGTTCCACTTTCATATAAATGATTCCTCATAATCTGTGAATACAATAGAGAATCGAATAACACTATACCCCCACCTTTGTCTGGTTTCATAATTTGGATAGTGTGGTCAGACCTTAAAGATTAAAATTATTTCCTTTCATCTTTATTTAAATTCTCATACCTACGGTATATTTCTTATTTCTAGAATTTCGATATAAGGTGTATAAATCATCCTCCAACGCTTTGTCGAACACATTAAGTACAGTTGAAGTAGTGAGTTGAAGACACTCTTTCTAGTCACTAATTCTTCTCCAGTTTTACAATTAATATTTGTACCGGCATGTTTCTCCTCAAAAAATACAGCTAAGTTCAATTTCCTCATAAAATACTTAACTTTGAAAAGGGAATCAACTAAATCAAATTTTTTTGTGGGAACACATTTTAATCCTTTTTGAAATAATGAAATATGTTTCTTAGAAATATTCCTGTCAGTATAATTAAATATGTGAAAACCTTTGTATGTAAAAACAACCCCCCAAAATCTATTAATATGTTCTTCTCTTCCCCATTTATCCTTCCAAGGTTGTTTCCAACTTTTGTATTGTCCCTGTCCTGAGTCTATCATCTGTGGATTCTGGTTTCCCATCATATTGGGGTACTGAGGAGGGGGTGAAAACTCTGTGTCCTATGTTTGACATCAGTTGTGTGTGTACCAGAATGATTTTTGTTAAAGTAAGACCAAATAATAAGGCCAGTATGAACACTACATAGAGGAGGATAAACAAAGCACTTTAATAAAAAAAATAATAAATGAATACAGATAAGCACTTTCAGTTAAAACCTTCTTCAGATCTAAAACAATGGGTATAAGAAACTCATATTTAAAAAAGGTATCAACCAATCAAATTTTACATTGCAGATTATGTCTCTTTAAGGCAGGCTTAATAGGAAGCTGAGCATTTAATCCTGGCAACTTATCAGCTTGCAGTTTGGTGATCCAATGTAATTCAGCAAACTCTGTGTCATTAAACACATCACTCCCTCACAGATCAGGACTAACATTTTTTTGTAGGACTATAAAAACAAAATTATGTAATGTAAACTGAATGATGTGCTTGGCTAAGGCATTATTATTAATCCTTGATGAAATATCTCTAACATGTTGAAGAATTCTTTCTTTAAAATGTCTGTCAGCTTTTCCAACATAAAAACATGAACATTCATTACAAGTTGCAATGTACACAAGATGTTTAGTAATACAATCTGCAAATAAATGCAGAGTATACCTGTTATGAAAGGTAGGATTAATAAAAGCATTCTTATTATTAATATAATGACATGCTTTGCATAACAACAGGAGACGTGTGGCAGAGCCTTTGTTTTAAATTCTTACAATTCTTAAATAAAAATAAAACTTGGTTCATCCCCTACAAGCTCTTTAATTTGGCTCTTCATACTTAACAACTTCCAGTTACTTCTAATAACTCTGCAAATATCCTCTACATCACTGGTATAAGTCATAGTAACTTTGACTTTATTTGTCTGAGAGTTAAATTGATCTTCTAGCCATGATTATCCCTTCTGACATGCTTTATAAATAGAAAGTAAGATAAACATTTTGTCGATCTTAATACAAGCCTAGTATCCATCATATTATTCACTTCTCTAGTGTGACAACCTCTAGACAATAACTGTTCTGCAAAAATCTCAGAAGCACACAAAAAGTCAGCTTATGGGGTATGCAATCTAGAAGTTCTCACTAATTGCCCCTTAATTAGGTTTCTATATGTATATCCAGGATGCATGCTGGTTCTACGCAGAAACTTATTTTTCCAACAGTTCTTACATTTTAGTTGTAAAGGTATGAAAATCTTGAACAGAAATACATATATACAAAAAATCTATTGTTTTAAAAGATGCCTGTAATGTAAATCTAAGAAAATCTGTAGTTCGTTCCAAATACATTACAAACTGAATAAACTGTTCCCTTGTGCCACACCACAGCAAAAGGATGTCACCAACAAACCTTTTATAGTATGCTATATACTGACAGAATTCATGTATGGGTTCAAGTACCAGATGTTCCTCCCAGTATGCCAACACAAGGCTGGCATAACTGTTGGCACATGAAGTACCCATTGCAACCCCCCTATTTTTGCCAAAAGATCTGTGTGTTATAAACAAAAACATTGTTCTCTAGAATAACTTCCAATAACATACAAATAGTTTGTATAGTATTAGAGCTGAAACTGCTCTTTTCTCTTAAATAGGATCTAACATTATAGGTTCATAGGTTCATACTAGGCTATCTGCCCTAGGGCATTTACAAGCCTAGCCAGAGTGTGTTTGGCTTTCACCACCCATTTTAAATGAATTTTGCTAAGCCCTTTTTCGAGGTTAGTATACTGTGCCTCTGTCTAACAGTGACACAGAAGTGATACCCGGGGTAAACCTACGATCTCCCATCCACTCATCAAGATTCCTCTTGAAGAGAGTTAATGAGGGACTCTGCCTAACCAGGACTGGAATTTTATTCCAGAGTGAAGGAAGCCTCTGAGTTATGAATCTGTCACTCCAGCATGTCCTATTTTTTTCAGTGCTGAGGTTCAAGTCTCTCGAGCACGTAGCTCGATGGGATTTGGATTTTCTGAGGTGCAGCATGTCCATTAATTCCGGGTTGGACATGGCTTTATACGTCAGGCACAGATCGCCTCTGAGCAGGCGGTATGCCACTGAGTAGAACTGGAGTTTCTTTAACCGGGCAGCATATGGCATCTGTTTGAGCCCTTTGATCCTCTTGGTGAGGTACTTCTGAGGTCTTTCCAGTTGCTGCAGGTGTCTGGCAAGGTACATCCCAAAAGGGGCATTGTACTCAATTATGGGCCTGATGAGGGATGAGTAAAGAGGCACGATGACCTCCCCTGATCTAGATGTGAATCCCTTCATGATTAGGTGGGCTATATAAAATGTTTTTCTAACCACTTTGGCCACGTGGTTTTCAAATGAGAGATTGCTATGAACTTGGGTCCCCAGGTTCCTAATTACTTCTTCCGTACTTAATGGATTACCACCTATGTGGTAATTTGTGGGCACTGTTTTTTGCCAAAGGGGATGACTATACACTTTTTGGCATTTAGCTTGAGGCCATGGCTCTGGCACCAGTTGTCTGTTTCTATGAGGCCCTTTTGTAGGATGCTTGTGTCGGCTGGAGAGTTGATTATGGCGCCTAGTTTGCAGTCATCTGTGAACTTGGTCAGCCACAATCCTTCCGTGTTGTCCTGTACCTCCGAGAAATATATACCGAACAAGAGAGGTCCCAGGACTGAGCCTTGTGGGACGCCACTTGTAACTGGTTTGGAGTCTGACATGGCTCCAGCAATTCTAACCATGTGGGTTCTGTCCTTGAGCCAGTTTGCAACCCATCTAGTGACATAGGGGTTTATATTTAAGCTGGTGAGCTTATCTATAATGTCCGAGTGGGGTATTGTATCGAAGGCTTTTGCGAGGTCCAGGTAGGCTGTGTGGACCACCTTCCCCTCGTCAATGGCCTTGGTGACTGTTTCAAAGAAATCGACCAGGTTTAAGAGGCAGGATCTGCCCTTAACAAAGCTGAACTGGGTAGGATCCAGTGTCTGTAGGTCCCCAATATCTTTATTTATGAGGTCCATGATGATTCTTTCCATAGCTTTGCAGACCAAGCTAGTCAGGCTTATGGGCGATAGTTTCCAGGATCCGTTGAGGCACCACCTTTGTGGAGAGGGATCACTGTTGCTGTACGCCACTCTTTGGGTACATATCCTGTAGTAAGGCTGAGATTGAACAGTAGTTTTATGTTTGGGTTTAGCTCTTCTTGGAGTTCATGTAGAACACAGCCCGGGACACTGTCTGGTCCCATTGGTGCTGTGTTTTTTGCTTTGGAGAGGGCAGCTTTTACCTGAGCATCTGAGATGTCAGGGGGGCAGCACTCTGCTGGGATAGATATTTGTCCTTTTGGTGGGGGGGGGGAGAAGTTTGCGCTGAACCTGTCAGCTAGGATGTTGGCAATGTCTGTGGGTTCGGTGTATTTTTTGTCATTTTGGACTAATTCTGAGCATATCTGGGAATTCCCACCCAGGTTCCTAACATAACTAAAGAAAGCCTTGTGATTATCCTTAGTGTCCTGTGCAATTTTTTCTCTCGAAGCTGGCCTTAGACGATTTTATGAGTGCCCGTAGTTTTTTCTAATACTGATCAGAGATGCCTTCCCTTTTTGGGATTTTGCTCTATCATGGAGTAGCTTCCTCCTTCTATTGTATAGTTTGTTTATGGCTAGGGTCCACCAGACAGGACACCTGCCTTTGGAGGATTGGGTCTTGGTTTTATTTGGGATTGCATTATCCATGCATTCTTGAAGGTGTTCATAGAATGCGTTTATAAAGGATTCTGTGGTCTGGGCCGTATTTTCCACAGGCCCGGGGGCTTTGAAGGATTCCACCTCAGTTTTGAGGAGTGTGAAATTTGCTTTAGAGAAGTTTTTCACTGTGGTTTTCTGGGCAGGGGGTGGGGTCGGGATGTGAATATCCAGTGAGATTGGTTTATGGTCTGATCTTACCAGTGAGGGATACACTTCTGGTCTGAAGCATAGAGCCCCCATGTTGGTGATGACAGGTCCAGTATGTTTTCCCCTCTTGTGGGAGTGGTAACAAGTTGTTCCATAGCATTTGAGTTTATAAATTCTAGGAACCTTTGGGCTAGGGTGTTAGAGCTAGAGTAATGCTCCCAGTCTATGTTTGGGTAGTTGAAGTCACCCAATATAATGGTGTTTGGAGAGACCTTCATATTTTCCAGTGTTCTCAGGAAGGCTGAGTGGGGTTCCTGGGTTTGGGAGGGTGGTCTGTAGCAGGCTATAAACTGGAAGGCAGTTTTACCCACTGTTAGTTGCACATGGATAGTCTCTGATGCTTCATGCTGTGCCACCAACCTGGAGGTGTGGGTATCTTTGACAAATATTGATATTTCCCTCCTTTTGTGGTTCGGTCCAAGTTTTGGGGCCGGAAAACATGGTATGAGGTATAATCTGGCAGTGCTGGGGTGCTCTCGGGAGCCTTGAACCAGGTTTCTGTTACTGCACAGATATCGATGTTCTCCATGCTAAGGAGAGTTTCGAGTGCGTGCATCTTGAGGTTTAGACTTCTGGCATTGAGTAGCATTAATTCAAGCAAAACAAACAGTCCTGGATAAAAAGCCTCTTCAGAAGAAATACTCATAGAACCAAAAAAACAGATGAGGCTCACCATCTATATATTACTAATGTGACCTTCTCCTTGTTCAGCCTGGTGAGCGGGACGTCAGTGTGCCTGACAATAGAGTCATCTATTACAAGTGTATCAGGTGTGTTGTTTAGTCTTAAGGGCTGTGACTGTTCGGCACACTGGCTTTGTGAGCTATGTGTTGCACGTGTTTTGTTTTGGGGTAGCGGTTTCTTGTGTGTCTGCTTTGGAGGTCTCTGCTGCTTAGGCAGATTTTTATTTAGAGCTTCCGTGTATGTTTTTGTGTGTTTATGTGTTTGGTTTGCTGTTGTGGTAGGTCTCTGTGAGACTGGAATTGTAGTGAGTGTGATTTCCTTCTCCTCCTGACTGGTTACGCCAGTACTGAGTTGAGAGAGCTTAGCCTCCAGTTTGGCTATATGGTTGCATCTCTCACATGTGTTGGAATTTGTTGGGAGGAGGAGAGGGTTGTCTTTGTACATGAGGCTGTTGTAACATTGCCTCAAGATTCCCAGATTCACCAGCTGGACCGGAGAGGAGATTGACAACTGACCTTTGGACATGCTAGAATAGTATTGGGAATTTCTTTATAATTGAAAAAAGGGCCAGTGGGGAACAAGGTACTCAAGGGGAGTTTGTGAGGGTGTAGTGCTTTTAATTTTTTAGTGCTGACTTATATAATTGCTTTAGGGAGCAAGTGCCAGGCTTTAGAGTAGGAATAAGGTGTTTATTATGAGAACTAGATCAGTTCTAAGGGAAAAAGTGAAGAGCAGACTTTGTGGAGCCGAGAATGGTTTAAACCCAATTAAGCGGAGCTGCCTGATGCTGCGCTGTGCGCAAAATCGCGCAAATCCGTGCCAAAGTGGGTTTTATACAGGGGGACTTGAAAGAGCTAGAAATTGGCCCAAAATGGCCAATAGACTACCAGATTCTTGTGCTGGGAACACTCCTCCAGGGATAGATAGGCTGCTGTAAGCTCCCCACTGCCACTGGTGAACAAAGAAGCCTCCCTTTATCCAAGAAAGGAAATGGGCAACACAGGAACTTTCCAAAAGTCCAGAATACAGCAAAGCCTGTATTTGGACTACTCTAGGTCAGGAAAGACGGGAAACAAGGATAATTTTTTTGTTTTTTTTTCTTTTTTTGTAATAAACAGCAGGCAAATGCATTAAATATGTAACACAGGCTAGCACACTTGAGTGTGTAGCCTCAACAGGTAAATGCAACAAACAGGACAAACTTGAAAAGTGCAGGTGCAAAAACAACTTTAAACAGTTTAAAACAGTTCAAGAAGCAGAAATACTTGCAGTTTAGCTAGATCAGACAGTCGCCCAGGTAGTAGCAGGAAAAAAACACTTTTATCAGGTTAGCAGTCACTCTTTTAGCCTCTCTGCTGCTAGCACCACTCTGCAGGACCATGCCATATCCATTCAGGATGACAGTGAAGAGACCTTGTATGTCAAGCATAACTAATAAATACTTAGAGTTACTAATATCATTATTGAAAAATTCAAATAAAGTCTCTAAAATGTTGAATGTCTTTTAACACAGCCAAAGAGTGCATTACAACTTTCTTTAGTTTACTTTCAACATATAGGGAGGCAACCTCTACTTGCCATTACTGGTCTTAATGGTGGAGTTCTCATATCCTTATGCACTTTGGGTAGACCTTTTATCACTGGTATTCTAGTGTGTTGTACTTGTAAAAAATAAAAACACCTCTTTCGTAATCATATTGGACATAAAGTGTCTATATTAAATCATTGAATGCTTAGAAAAGCGAACGATGATTTATCGACCCCATTTAAGTGAAAGCTTACAAACTTGAATGCTTAGAACAGCGATTTTTTTCCATGGGAAAAAAAATCACTGTTCCAAAAAAAAAACAACACTTAAAACATAACATAAAGTGGGGTGTGCCCCCCCACCCCCTACTTAAATATATCAACTCTGAGATCGCACTACAGTGACAACAATGGCAAAGTAATGGACGCGGCCAAGCAATTTCTTTCCCAGCGAAAGAATTCACTTATATGCCACTTCGTCATTTTGCCTTTTCGTTTTTTCAAGTTCGACCAAGATGCATTCTAAAGAATGCGTCTTCGATTATCTAATAGGAGCCTGGACATAAACATATCATAAAATTCACAAAAGCAATAATTTTGTTAACTCTAATTCTGTTAATACGCTCATAAGTACTATCATCCTGTAACATCTGCATCATTCTAGAATCATAATCATGCAGATGCAGAAAAACAATACTGCCTCCTTTATCTGCAGGCCTAATGATAAGTTGTAAAAAAACACCAGGCTGTAATCCCTCAACCAGAACGTCACTTGATGAACAACCCAAAAAGGCTCCAAATGCAAAAAATATACTAAAATACAAACGTGTTGCTTAGCACTTTCACCTTTATTACATCAAAGGCTTCATCAGAGTGAGTAATGATAAGTTGTTCATTACATTCTAACTCCTTCAAAGCAGACCATTATTCCTTCATTAGATTATAAAAATATTGTCTGTGTGGAATTTTTAACACCTAAGCTATCTCAAATTCACATACTCTTAAAAATGTTTCTAAATGGGAATTCAACACAGTGCTAGGTTTCCTTAAAATAGCATGATTCTTAATATTTTCATTGTTACCATATAATCATTTTAACATCACATTCCTTGTAAATAGTTTTAAATTAACAATAGTATCTGACAGTTTAGAATGAGTAGCTGGTATGTAAGTAAGTCCCTTATTCAGGTCTCTCATATCAACTTGCTCCTTATTATCCATGGGCATATTCACCACAGAAGACACTGTATCAGTACACTCACTGATTGATTGCAGAATGGTATGTGTTGATTCTATGGCAGACTTCTCTGCTCTTAGTGCATCTGATACAATAGAAGAGGAAACATTATTTAAAGGGTGTACATGTCTATCTGTCAAAAAACAAAGCATCGAACAGCAGGTATTAATGAATATGCAGTTAATTGAGCAGTTCTGAGTAAGATTGCATTACACTAGGCATAATGAAATTTGCCCTTTCTCCACTGTAGTGTGATCACGGAGTTAGTATATATAATTAGTTGGGGGTGTGGGGTCACAGCTCCCCACACAAGAAGGTTTTAATGAATGGCATTTATGATGTAATGTCATTCGATGCTTTTACCCTTAGATGAATAATCATAGACTCATATAAACTAAACAGTAGTACAAAATAAATGTTACTACACATGAAAGATTTTTACAAAAGTTTGGATTTGAACTGTCATACCAGTGAGCCTACAAAACACAGTATGGGTGTTTTATCCTCCTTTGCCACAGAAACAGCTTTGCAGTAGGAATAAAATTTATTGTGCATACAAGAAAGTCCCAAGTCATCCATAGTATTAATAAGACATATGGTAATTGTATACTTCTGAGATGTTTGTGCATGTGTTAATTTCAGATGTAGTACAATGAGTGATCACACAACCATTTATGATTATCGTTTGCAGAAATGCATCTCTGTCTTATCTTTGTATGGTGTCCATTCTTCTTTTATCTGAGCAGGAATCTGAGACATGCATACTGTAAGGCATTTTCTATTATTGTCCTTAAAACTGTGAGAATATTAAATGAGAATAATAGACAGTTTTCAACAAATGCAGGGGATGTTGGATATCACTGAACAAAAACTGAGAAATGTGTAATGCTTACTTACATTTAAAACCTTGATAGAATTAGTTCTACACTTTGTAAGACTAACCTGACTGACACACCCACTGAAGGTAAGGGAGTCTGAATTGCTGTTGTTTGCTGTTGTGTTTTCCTTCTCCCTGCCTGTAATCATTCACAATTGCAATTCATTTGTAACAAACACTGAACGAGCACCTGCTCTATGTTTACATCTTCTACATGGAACCAAGAATTTGGGATTCAACAATTCTAATGGGTTTACACCTCATTTGCATCTTCACTGTGCTCAAAGGTCTGACTCTACACTATAAAAATGTAAATGTGTAGCTAGGGAACCTGAAGGTAAGGAGACTGGTTTATGTGGGTAAGACAGAAGATTGCTATTACTTTGGCTTTATCTGCACAGAAGACTACTGATCTTGATAAGGTATGATTGCATTTTTCGTTATACACTGGATTTGCTCATATGTCACTAGAGGGAGGAAAAAAAAAAAAATATATATATATATATATATGGATCTAGGATGTTTGTCCAAATCCATAACCACCAAACACACTTTAACAAAAGCGCATTTATTGAAAAAGCGCTTTCGTTAAAGTGTGTTATTAAAAGAAAACACACTACATTAAAGTTTTAGCAGGGGACCTTCGCCCCCTGCACCCCCCATGTGGGGAGCTGTGCCCCCTACACCCCCCCTACTTTAATATTCTTCCTACAATGGGGAAAAGGGAACAGGCATACCTATGCAAAAGTGCTTTTTTGGTTAAAAGCACTTTCGCGCAAGTATGCCCAGTCATTTGGGTTTCAGACATTTGCATATTCAAGCAAACGTCCTAGACATATATATATATATATATATATATATATATATATATATATATATATATATATATATATATATATATATATATATATATATTTAGCAAATGCTACTTTTATCTGTATGAGCGTGTGAGAAGTTTACTGATGGCATAGGCATTTTTGTTGGGTCCACTTCTTAATGTCAAAATTCCACAATCGAAGCTCTGAATACTGACGCTCAAAACTTCAAGATTGCGGAATCTTGAATTGAAAAAAAAACTAAAACACAAAAACATCAGGAATCATGTTCTTTCAGGGAGGCAAGCCCCCAAGCATGCCCCACATGGGGGTTGCACCCTCGACACCCCCGTAACTTAAATATACCAACTCCGAGATTGCACTACAGTGAAGACAATGGCAAAGTTCCTGTTCTGCACTGTACGGCAATCTCCATTCACAGTTTTCAAGATTACGCAATCTCGAATTTCTGAGCATCAGTATTCAGAGCTTCAGGATTGTGGAATTTCGACATTAAGAAGTGGACCCTTTTTGTCAGGGCAGATAATCTCAGATAATTAGCCTTATTAACCTGCTTCACAAATGTTAATATTATAGCTGTTTTTCTCTTTACACTCTTCTATTGTTATTTAAGTGAAATGTAAATGTCCTATATTGTCAATGACACAGGGGTGCTAGCCTTCTGGGATGGCCCATAGATACCTTTAGAGGATTGCTGACCATAGGTACAGGTGACTGGCAATTGCATAAAAATGATTGCTCTGTGGTAAATGTGTACACATGTTGTTTGGGACAGTTTGATAGCACTTATAACAGTTCACTAATGTTTTTTTTCCTTTGTTTGGTACAAAAATATCATTTGCCTGTTGTTTTTGGGGTGGGGGAGCCAAGTTCCATTTCTGTGTTGGCACAACCAAAATGTTTTTTACAAAGATTAGCTTTGCTATTGTTACTCCTTGTTTTGGATCAAACCTTGGTTTATGTGTGACTGTGATATTTACAACCACATAAGCCTTTTTTAGATTTTAATAACTTGAAAGTTTTTGTTTCTCCAATCGGTAATATTGAAAAACTAATAATGTGTATTATATCTAAGCAGGACTTTTATTTATGCGATATTTATGTGTAGTATCCTTTTTTTGTGTTTTATGTCACCTAGGACTATGACACCCAAGTGTCCCAGTCCCCACAACCCCCCTTCAGTGACTCAGAAAATGACATGATCGTCAAACATTTTGGCAACATAGTACCTTTCTGCTTGAGAGAGGACATATGGATATGTCTAAAAGAAAGCAAATTTGGAACCAGATAGTGAACAACATGAAGGCTGTTTGCAGATGCAGCAGGGCATATGACCAGGTGTGTCATAGGGTCACTGATATGATTTCATTGGCCCAGGGGAGAACATTTGCAGTGGCCTGCGGACAGCTGGCTACTGGGAGGGCCTGTTACACAGCCACCACTGACACCAAATAAGTTCTTGCCCACTGTCAAGGATCTAGAGATCTCACAGGAAAGTGCACAACAGTATGTGATTGATGTTGGTTGGTGCTACTATTTCAGGGAGGACACGTATGTCCCAGGAAGAGCTTCCAGATAGGCTTACCTATGTCAATTTTTAAATATTTCTTGTATAGTAAAATATTGAAAGCAATAGTGACGTTCATTTAATATTTTTTTTTGGGGGGAGAGGAATTAATTATAGAGTGATACTGTTAACAACAGATTCTGGTTCATTACACATGGTCTTGGGGTGGTTGTGTCATCCAAGTTTTAGTTAAATGTATAACAATACATTGGACATATAAAGGCCCCAAAATTTCCCCCTGTGCTATTGATATTGTGATGATGGTGTCGTTACATTGTGCTTAACTTCTTCGAGGACCATCCTCCCTAGCAAGCACTGAGTCATCTGCACATGGTAAGCCATACATTTTTATTTCATTACTGATGAGCATTTCACAGAAATATCAGAAATATTAATTTATCTGTATGCGTGAGGTGGGTGTTAGAACTGTATGTGTAATGCTGTACCATCTGTGATAGTGGCACCAGTGTTAGTTTATTAACATATATTGAACTGTAGTAGTGTAGCTATTAATTTATTTCCTGTGTTTGTTGTTTATTATCACAGGTGATCCTGACAGTGAAAGTGTAGGACTCTTACCACCTGATGTCAAAGTATTGGCAGACTCTGCTGATGAAGGTGGCCAAACACAGGTACAGTATGGGAGTGCAGAGACTGAATCTGACACTGAGGCTGGTATTCAACTGTTCCCTGTAATTCCAGTGGACACAGCCAGTAGGCCTATGCAAACCCATTCCACTGAGCCTTCAGATATTGAACAGATTGAAGGTGAGACACTTGGTTAGGATAGTGTGGTTACTTTGACTTCAGTGCCTATTGACTCTGGCTATATCCAAAGTGCGGGTGAGGTGCCACGCAAGGAGTTTGTTAGGGTTGCTGGGAGGAGGCCTGCTGTTCATCCTCCACCTGGTCCAGGTGTGTCTTTCTGTGCCAGTCAACATATGTTTAGAGCCATCATGGAGGAACAGGCACATTCGAATAGGGACTCTGAGGAAATACTTAAGAGTTGCAGATGTGACACAGACTGACATGTATGACTGCCTCCATTATGTTGCCAATTCAATGGACTGGATGAATGACACATTGGGATGGGCAGTATCTGTGAAGGAACATCTGTTGGGAGGTGGAGGACATCCACAGGGATGTTGGTCAGCCACATCATCTGATGTTAGCAGATGTGGCCATGTTCGATCATGCTCCCATAATAGCATTACTTCCACTGCTCCATCAGTGGTTGAGGTGTCCACACTCATATGTAGCAGGCCATGGGGTAGTGGTCCTGGCCATACACATGAGGAGAGCTCATGCAGCAGGCATCAGTCATGTTCAGGTAGCAGTGGTGCATCTGGCCATGGGTGTGGATGTGCCAATGCAACTCCTGGCAGAGTCAGTCCTCAGGGTCAGTGATGATGACGATGAACTGTCACCTCTACCATGCATGGCTCACACCTGTCTGACATACCATGATGTAGAGCTAACACAGTACTTGGTTGTGTTCTTGCAGAAACTCACACATACATTTAATTTGGAATGCCATTACACACACACACACACACACACACACACACACACACACACACACACACACACACCAACATAACAGTTACATGGGTCAGTTGTGAGGCTTAAATCTCATTCTGTCTCATTGGCCATTAGATACTTTATCCAACTGTCTGTCTCTTTCTCTTTATTACTCACATGCACTCACTATCTTTTGTGTCAGCATAGGCTTCCTGCCTGCCCCCCCCCCCCCACAACACCCTGTGCAAATGATGATAACTGTGCCATATCCTTGTTTTCTATCTTTTGGATTCAGGGATGGATAAGTCTTTTGTCTGATGCTCAGAGTGCATAGCTGACTTAGTGCTTAGTAAATCTGTTTTTTATGCTGTTTTGCAAATTGTAATGAGTTCTTATGGGTTTTTGTAATGTGTACATCCCTCCCAAACCCTTTGACCAACATAGCTGGACCAAGCCATAAATAAAAGTGTGACAAAAGCCCAACAAATTGGGAGAGTTTTTAAACATTGTGGTCTTACAGACTTAGACAGTTGGTGGAATAACAGGTTTTGCATTCCTATTTCTACATTTGTTCTTAGGGATATGAAGTCTGAAACTAAAATATGTCATTATTTTCTAACTTCACTCTTTGATGATTTGCCATTACGAACATATGAGGCAAAAATGTGGATATTCCATGAAAATCTGTACATCTTAGACTTAAGGCCTAGTAGTTGATAGAGGACACATGCATTCACATAAGTCAGTGCTGTCACATCTTGATGTAATTGCTGTACAAATCAAACACATTATACTTACTTACATTACCAAGTAACAGTATGCAAGGATATGCCATTGACTTGTATTCCTAGACATTTATTTTACTATTCCAGGTTTAACACTTACCTTGGAAATTCAGCAGTTGCAAGAGTTTTAGTTCAGTGCTGACTCTGTCTGATGCTAGCAGTACACATCCAAACACACAGCAACATGAAATATCCAAAAAAAACACTCAGGAGGCAGTCACTGGAAACAAACTCCAACTTTTAATGGTGCTTCTGGTACCTCGGCAAACAGCCTTCAAGGAATAACATAAGCCACCAGCCATTCCTATTTATGTCAAACTGCTCCAATTAAACAATCATCTCATCACCCAATAATCTACTACAAGAACCTGCTTAAACAAAAATACTCTTAAAAAGGGGTAAATATTTTTCCATATACAATGTTACAAAACATCATATATACAGTATTATAACTTATACATTTAAATTCACGTCTAGAGTCATACCTTTAAAGTATTATAATTTAGAATGATCCTGCTTTCCATTTTTAACAAACTAGCTAAAAAATCCCCACCCCTAGCAAGAAAAGGTGTAGCCAACACACTAAAGAAGAAACTATCTATACACAGCTTGCTGCACCTGTATGAAGTAAGAGTCAATGTAATGATAGGATATGGATGAGTTGATTAGATTAGGAAAAGCTACAAATAAAAGTGCTTGCATCTGTGAAGTGCACATTTCATCCCTGCTGCATAAGAACAGCTCAGTTTAATAAAGGGAAAATGAATACACCAATGAAAATCAGCTAATCAAAAACAGCTACAGTTCTAAATTGTATTGTTTATTTTCCCCAGATATGCAGCAACTATCCTTCTCCTCCTCCTCCTCCCACTGTGATAACCACTACTAGCTATAGATTACCATATGTCTGGTCAAAAGCAGCACAAGTGCAGAAAAATGACAGAAACCACTCACTACAGATTTAAACAGCTAGACACAGCACATAAACATAATGGAATCTAGAACATATTATAAAATGATTTTAACTAATAGCTGTAGCTATACAGGAACCATTTCAAATGCAGACCAAATTGAAATCCAGAGCAGGCTGTAAATAAACTATAATTAACTGCTGTAACTACAACTTCAGAGAAAACATAGTAAACTGCAGAAGAAATGAGAGAAAAATAAAATGGATTTAAATAGGTGACTTTAAGTGCAGTAAAATGAATGTGTTATAATGTTTAGTGGAAGCAAAATGGAGTCAAAACTTTATTTTGTTTATTTTTTTAGCTTGTACAAAGGAGCACAGTTTCCAGGAGTCTTAGAATAAGGAAACAACGGCTGTTCAACTCAAGCAATATAAAATAAACAAGGAAAATAAAAGAACCAATGAAAACAGCTGAAGCTCTAAACAGTATTGTTTATCTTCCCTAGAACTGCAAACTTAGCCTTCACCCACAAGGTTAACCACTACAAGCTCTAAATAATTCACTCACTCACTCACTCACTCACTCACTCACTCACTCACTCACTCACTCACTCACTCACTCACTCACTCACTCACTCACTCACTCACCGGACCTAAACTGGCTGTTTGTTGTAACTTTGAAAGGTGAATAAAACACAGTAAATAAATGCAGGAAGACTAATTCATTTATCAGCACAGAAATTACTTGAAATGTTATGCAGATCATAAAATAAGTTCAATTAATAGATGTAACTTAAAATTCAGAAAAACACAGTAAATGTGTAGAAAAAGAACATAATTCTCTTAAAACTGATTTAATGGCTAGTCATAGAAAATAAACCACTTGAAATGGAATGCAAACTGTACAACAACTTCATTTATTTGTTGTAATTTTAAATTCATGGAAAATACAGGTAAAATGCAAAAAAATAACAAAAAACATTCAAAACTGTTTTAAACAGGTAGTTGACTTTACTTGCTGTAGAATAATGTACTTCTACTACTTTCACCAATAGCTTGTTGCACACAGGTCAACTAGTTTCCAGTGACAAGCACTGTCCTCAGAGCTGCTAACCAGATACTCCTGGCAATATTTTATATTCTGACGTCAACTGTGTTGTCATAGATATGATCGTTCAAACTCTGTCTTACCGGCTTAGTGGATATGGGCATCCTGAGGCAATGTAAAAATGGCCTTATGTTTACTGACATCCAGTTAATTCTCAAATAAACTGATATCGTATGTGAGAGATGTATTTATACAATGTTACTGGAGGCAAAGATCTCACATAATAACTGCACCCATCACACACAATTCAAAGTGGAAACACAGACCCACATATACTGAGGCACTAAAATGTAACCTTCCTAAACCTCAAAGACCTTCTAGATGAAGTACACATGATAAATGCCATCAGCAGCATGGAATGCACTCTTCCAAAACAACACCCGCATCAACACATACAGCCACATCTAATGGAGCCTCTGCTTCTGAGTCCAAAGGCAAACCACCACACAATGCAACATTCTGGTCATTGGAGACTACATTGTGAGTAAAGAGAAAGTCATAGTCAGTTGCTTATCAGGGGCCAGGATCTGCCACATTACACACTCATTCAGGTCATTGGACCACAAGTGCCACTATAAGTCATAGTCCATGTGGGTGTAAATGACCTGAGACATACCTTCCTAGATCATATGAAAAGAGACATCATGGAGCTCTTGAAATATGTGTCCAAGGCTGGTATGAGCCTAGCATTGATCAGTATTTTACCTTCTCCAAGGATGATGCCACAATAAGAACAGAAGATGACTGACTTTAATAATTAGTTTAGTGTCTGGTGTCAATCTAAGGGGGTGAAATATTTTCCAGCATGGAAGGAGATGGTTAACAGACTGTGCTACTTTGCCAGGGATGGTTCTGTACCTCTCCCATCTAGGCTTTTGAATATTAGCTAAAACATTGACCTCCCCAATAATGCCTTGTTCAGACAATGTCAAACTGAAAGTACTTCTGGCATTGCAAATCAAAACCAAGAAAATCTAAAGGTGTTTCTGCTCAATGCTAGAAGTCTAAACAAAAAGCTCCACTGCCTACAGGCTCTCCTCTCCCTAGAGAATGCTGACAACTGTGTGGCCACTGAGACATGGTTTTAAGCTGCAGACACCACATCGGCAGTGCAAAGCTATAATGCCTTCCACACATTTAGACCAGCTGCTCCACAGACAGGGACTAAAGGTGGAGTATCTTGATTTACATCAAAAATAGGTATACCTCAAGGCTGATCAGTCAGGACAATGCACTTGAGTTTCTCCATATTCAAACCAATAGGTAAAATCTCATACCACTTCTTTGCATGCTATAGGTCCCTCTCTATGACCCAGGAAACCCATAACATATATTTAAACTTATTGGAAAGACTTCCATCCAACTCAGTAACATATTCATTGACTGGGAATGTTATACAACATCAAATGCACTGACACAGAGATTCCTAGATTTTGTAAACACAGACTCCCTGGAACAGATTGTCAATAGACCAACCAGGGGTGCAAATGTAATGGATGTAGTCCTCACTAATATGAAAGAGTGCTGCATACCCCCCTAGTGTAATGTCTTCTTTGGTAAGGTCTGACCACAAAATAGTCTCCTTTGAAGTAAAAATAAAACCTGGAAGCTCAGCCAACCCTGGAATATTCAGGAACTACTCTAAGGCTAACTTCCTACTATTGATAATAATTGATATTGATAATCTGGCAAAAGTCCAGCGCCCATAAACTCTGAGAACACTGCTGCTTATGCAGAACTGTTCACAGAAACCCTATAAAAGCATGTTAATAGCTGCATAGAGGCAGCTTTACCCACCAGGAAGAAGTACAGAACTAACTCAAAAACAAGCCAACCTGGTGGAATCACAACATCAATAGGCTCTATAACAGAAGGAAGAAAACTATTGTAAAAATTAGGAGGCGTAGCACTCAGCAGGATAAAAGCACTCTCACCAAACTAAACAAAAAACTTGGAGGGCAAATAAAGTCTATCAAAGCCAAATTTGAGGCACATTTGGCCTCGAAGATCAAGGACAACCACAAGGCTTTCTTTAGTTATGTCCTCAAACTCAAAGGTAATACACAATTGTGTGCAGAGCTCATTGTTAATGGAGCCACTTATACTGAGCCAGACAATATAGCAAACCTACTGGCTGACAAATTCAGCTCCAACTTTACCCCTCTCTCCCCTTAAACCTTCCCACAGGAAATACAATCACATATACCTACCCCTGCTATCACTAGGGAACAGGTCCTTAATGCTCTCTCTAAAGCCAAGAACACTGCATCAATGGGCCCAGGCAATATCCCAGGATGCCTTCTAAATAGCATGAAACACGACCTATCAAGCCCTCTGGAATTGCTATTTAACTGTAGCCTCCTAACAGGCTTTGTTCCTCTTGAATGGAGAACAGCAGTCATCCCTCTGCACAACGTAGGGCCATCTACAGACCTTGGAAACTACAGACCCATAGGTGTCACAAGTCTCATATAAAAATCCATGGAAAGAATTATCATGGAAATCATTAATAATGATATAGTAAACTTCCAGACACTGGACCCAACCCAATTTGTTTTTTTCAAGAGCAGGTCATGTCTAATCAATCTTTCAGAAGGTCACCAAAACAATGGATGAGGGCAAAATGGTTCACGTTACCTACACTGACCTGGTCAAGGCATTTGACATGATACTCCACTCCAGCATTGTTGGCAAACTCAAGATGTTATGTAAAAATCATTATGCCACCTGGTGGATAGCCAGTTGGCTAACAGACCAGACCCGGGACATTAGAATTGGGGAGTTCTCCTCTACAAAGTGGCCAGTCATGAGTGGAGTCCCTCAGGGATCAGTTCTGGGACTAGTTCTTTTTGACATTTATTTATGTGAGGTCAAGGCCAATGCCCATGGTCTTTGGCTGACTAAATTTGCAGATGATTGCAAATTCGGAACAGTCATATAATTCCCCACTGACACAAATGTTCTCCATAAAGGGCTGACACAGACAAATAACTGCTGTCAGAGCCATGGACTAAAACTAAATGCTAAGAAATGCATGCTAGTATCCTTCAGGTAGTCATCCACCCCTGGTAAATATCACATTGACAATACACTACTAAGACTTGACCCAGTAGTCAGGGACTTTAGGACACACATAGACAGTAATCTAGCCTTTGACCATTACTTGTCTGCAGTAGTGAGGAAATAATTTCATGCTGTGCAGCTTATAAGCAAAAGTATGGCATCTAGGTGCAAGGAAATCATTGTTCAACTGTATTTGCCATTCATCAGACCTATCATCAAATACAATACCTACTTTGATATGTACCTTACCAAGCATATTATAATGTCTGTGTAGCATAAACCATACAGTCACTGTCTCATTGGCCATTCTTCTGTTTAACATATTTACAGGCATTACCTATGCCCTTCTGACTTCTTGCACCTCCTCAAAACTAACCATGGTAAGGTCTCATACTATATGATTACAATATTTGTGAACTTTTCTTTCAGTTACAAATTATCATTTAGCATTTTCATATGCAATTCTATCTGTGTGGCTTGGTGGGTTGATGCACTGGTCTACAGGTGGAATGGTCCTGGGTTCGAAACAGGGTGCAGGTCTAAATTTTCAGATCTTTGTGGTGTGGTGGATTATTGCAGTGGGCTGTAGTTGAGAGGGAGCTGGGTTTGAAACTTGGCAGCAGTGTTGATTTTTGAAGGCTTTAGTATCTGTTATTCTAAAAGTGTTTTAGTTCCTGTTTAAGGACTTGGGCTTCAGGCCAGTTATTTTACATTAAGAAGGTTTGTAGTCTACACTCTTGTGGGAGGAGAGGGCAGATTCTGCCCCTCTGAGCTGGGAATTGCTGGTTAAAGGCTTATTGTGTCTGCTTATTTGAACGGTTTCTTTCTGAAACTGGTGCGCCTTGTTTGCTGTAGCATAGACTAGATGTAGACCTGCAGAAACTAGCTCTGCTTGTATAACTTGAGCACTAATCCAGGCCATCTTTTTGGAGAAGGTTCTCCTGCACCCTCTTGCCAGTAGTGTGCAGTTAGAACTTGTCTGATTAAAGACTGCTGTAACAGGGCTCAGTTTCGAGATTTTTTATTGGTTAATTGGTTAATTTGTTTAAATCAGTTTGTTCTTGATTGCTACAGTTATGTTTAAGTGTGTATCTGTTCTCATGTGTTAAATCAACCTAAACAGAGTTTAAATATATTTAGCATAGTATGGTTACAGCTGTATCCAGATCTGTTTGTGTGATTCCTTTGTTTCCTGCTACACCATCTTGTGTTGGCCAGAGCCTGCCTGCACTTAGTGGGAATAATTGAACTGGTTGGAACTGGTGTGGCATAGGGTGTTGAGCTAAGAGCTCAGGGGCAAGGGTGATTGGTCAATTCCAGTGTTTCAGTTGTACTTTAATTTTCGTGGTATTTAAACCTAGCATTAGCATGGGTTTGTGCTTGCTTGCCCATCATGCAATGCCACAGTGCTATTTTAACCCTTTCTAAAGTATCTCAGCTGCATTTTTTCCCTAACCAGCACTCCTGTGTAAGCGAGGCCCTCATTTGCAGCTACTGTATTGATTTTATCCAGCCCTACTCACACCTATAGGTACTCTCCCCAGATAGTATCCACTCTACTATCCCTGACCTCTCTTCCACAGATTCTGATAACCATAGACAGACAACTTCCTATGGTTTCTCCTGCTAGTCTGGTTGATACGGGCATCCTGAGACAGTTTAGCAACTGTCTTATATACACAGACAACCCTCTACTACTGCAATCTAGGAACACCATACGTGAGAAAGGAAGTTACATTAAGAACCTAGAATTCTTGCTGTCTCAGTCACAAGCCAGTACATCTGGCACTGAGAAGGTTGTCTGCACAAACACTATGAACACCACACCTCTAACACCACCCATACCTGTACAATGCACTCCTACATATGTGGAGGTTCTCAAAAAAACATACCTAAATGAAAGAGACCTCCAAAGCAAAAACACACACACACACACACACACACACACACACACACACACACACACACACACACACACACACACACACACACACACACACACACACACACACACACACACACACACACACACACACACACACATCACAACCCACAGCACCAAGCATCACACATAGTACGCACACCTGTGTTTTACAGCCTCTAAGGCCCAGCCACAAACCCAATATACTAGTCATATGGGACTCTATCGTGAGACACACAGATGTTCCCCTCACCAGACTAGACAAGGAGAAAGTCATGGTAAGTTGCTTGTCTAGTACTAGAATCCACCATATCAAACATACACTCAAGTCTCATAACAACAGGTACTGTTATGACTCTGTCATAAACCATGTTGGTGTGAATGACTTGAGATGTACCTCTCTGGACTATACAAAGAGAGACATGATTGAGCTTGCTAAATATGTGTCCCAGGCAGGTATGTCCCTAGCCTTAAGCAGCATCCTACCATCACCCAGAATGATGCCTCAATACAAACAAAAATGATTGACTTTAACAATTGGCTTAGACTCTGGTGTCATTCCAAGGGGATCCAGTATCTGACAGCCTGGGAGGACATGATTGACAGACCACGATGCTTTGCCAGAGATGGCCTTCATCTGTCTCCCCTGGGCTTCAGGCTTCTGCTAAAGGCTCTTGCCTTCCCCGTAGTGCCTTGTTTAGGCAAAGTCATGAGCACAAAATTACCAACAGGAAAATTTTTTCTAAATGAAATTTAAAGGTCATGTTGCTAAATGCTAGGAGTCTTAGCATGGAACTGCGCTCATTGCAAGCATTCCTTGCACTGGAGGATGCTGACATTTGTGCAGTCACTGACACCTGGTTCAAAGCTGTGGAGAGCACCCCAGCCTTACCAGGTTACTCATTCTACCATACTTTCAGACCCCAAATGGAGGGCTACAAAGCCAGAGGAGGAGTTTCAATATTTATCAAAGACATACATACCTCCAGGCTGGTCAAATGGTATGACATACATGAGACACTCCAAGTGCAGTTAACTGTTGACAAAACACCTATTCAAATCATAACTAGCTACAGACCCCCAAGCATGACTCAGGATGTCCACTCAACCTATCCCTCAAGATTCAACCTCTACCCTGATCCTGGGTGACTTTCTAACTACCCAACCATAGAATGGAAGACCTAGTCTAGCCCAAACATGAATGTCCAGAGATTCCTAGACTTTGTCAATGCCAATGCATTGGATCAGCTAGTCAACACCCCTACGAGAGGTGAAAATATCCTAGACCTGGTCCTAACTAACATGAGTAGCCACTGTAGCAGTGTCATTCTCTTTGGTAAGATCCAACCATAAAGTGATCACTTTTGAAGTCACCATCTTCCCTGACCCCCCTTGTCAACAAAATCACTATCTAAGTACACCAACTAGAGAATTCTGTATTTAAGGCAAGCACAGCAGCTCAAGTCTGATTTTAAGAGTGTCAGAAAACACTTTATAGGAGAAGACATCAGCAAAGTCTGGTGAGGAGAAAATGCTAATAGCAGTGTCCAACATGCTGGTGTAAAATGCACTATGTAATGTCAACCAAGGGCACACACACACCACAGTTTAATCCAGTGAGAACAAAACCCCTGCCTATCTAAGTACACAGATTAGGGAACACAGTACTTTAAGCAAGCATCATAGCACAAGTCTGACTCTTACATGGCTGCAGGGCAACTTATGTTGGATGACATCAGTACTGGATGTTAGAGAGAAGAGGATGGGAAGCCTGCATGAAATTAATGTGTAGGCTTGTGTAAGTGTCATAATACTGGCAATGCGTGGAATTGGAGTGATAACTGTCAGATGCACACTCACACTCTTCTGGCTAGATAGACACACAAACATACACACACACACACACACACACACACACACACACACACACACACACGCACACACCATTTGAATGCAGTGAGAACAGAACCCGCTACTGATATAAGTACACAGACTAAAGAACACAATAGTTTAAGTAAGCATCACAGCACAGATCTGAGTCTTACAAGGCAGCAGGACAACTTATGGTAGATGACATCAGCACTGGATGTTGGAGAGCAGATGTTGGGAGGCCTGCATAAAATAGATGTGTAGGCTTGTGTAAGTGTTAAAATACTGTTAATGCATGGAATTGGAATCATAACTGTCAGATACACATGCTCTTCTGGCTAGATAGACACACACTCACACGTACACACACACACACACACACACACACACACACACACACACACACACACACACACACACACATACACACAGACACCATTTGAATGCAGTGAGAACAGAACCCCTACCTAAGTACACTGACTAGAGAACACAATACTTTAAGCAAGTGCCACAGCAGAAGTCTGACTTTTACAAGGCTGCAGGACAACCTAGGGTGGATGCCATTAGCACTGGATGTTGAAGAGAAAATGTTGGGAGGCCTGCATGAAATGGATGTGTAGGCATGTGCAACTGTCAAGACAGTCAAGTTCTGCATGTTACCAGATGGATGAGTGTGCAATGAGTACTATTTGGTGCCTGTTTTCCAATGTGCATGTATAGTTTAAGAGACAGCTTTACAAACTATATGCAAGCAGGTGTGCACAGGATCATAGCCGGTTACTAGGCTAATGGCCCCAAGGCCCTTAAAAGGCTAACCAAGTTCAACCCATGTTCCCAAGGGTGTCTGGTTCAAGCAGACACTAAAATCAGCACCTATTGCCCCTGTCCAAGAGGGACACAGGTGGAATCCCCAGGTGAATTTCTGGTTACCCATCCAATTGTCCACATTGCAAATATTTGAAAATCTGAATGTGTATCATCATATTAAAGATGTGAATGTTATGTCACACAACATTTCTTATTAATGTATGTAGTGTAGTCAATGTAGTTCTGAACAAGTACTGTGAGACAAGAGTTGCAGTGCATGGGGGGATGTAACACATGGCTGCATTGCAAATATCTGACATATTCTTAGATAGGGCCTTCATTTTTTTATGTTTCCACATGAAATTTCATGCCATGGAGATTAAATGGACAGTAACCAGAACTAATACATGTTAATACTTAGCATAGTGCAATGGTGAGCAGCAGGTTTGTGTGATGGCTGGAAAAGTGTTTGCAGATGTGAAATATACATTTCTACTGCTTTTCCTGTATATGTGTAGTTAAGCAGTGTACAAACATGAGTCTCATTGTTAAAATTATGAGAGTTAGTACTGAGTGCATGAAAAACACTTTCTGCTTAGCTGACTTTGTGGAGAGATGTAAATGCATTGACACGTTCCTTTTTGAGCTCAGATGATTCTGGGTTACAATCCATGTGTATGTAATACTTTTAAATAAGTAGTGCTACTGTAGTGAAATTATGCTTATACTACATTCACCTTGTGT
This sequence comes from Protopterus annectens, assembly GCF_019279795.1. Lineage (NCBI taxonomy): Eukaryota > Metazoa > Chordata > Ceratodontiformes > Protopteridae > Protopterus > Protopterus annectens. The sequence goes on along the minus strand of NC_056729.1, from coordinate 256,761,571 downwards.
TACTATGTTTTACTTTAGAGCAACATGTTTAAGAGGCAGTGCGCAGAGGTAAACTGCACCACAGAAGAGTCATTTACTGTCACTTGACATTGGTGCACGTTGCCCAACTCCATGCAAACACAGAGGCCAAAAAGTGAAGGGCTCCATTCTTCTTTTGGTACTCCTGTGTGTTGTGTTTGATTCTATTTTTCTGACCAGATTATAGGTGTTACAATGGGGTAGATAGGAAAGTGGTATAATGGAGAGCAGACAGGGAGAAGAACAAATGGAAAGAAATACAGGAATGTGCAGGAGGGAGGTAGGAAAAAAATAGCTATCCATTTCTTTAACACTGTAATCTGAAAGTATGTACAGAATATTAGCTAAATTTGGACTGTCACCTCCACAAAGTGTGGTGACAACAACCCAGTAATTTTGTATAGCCAACTGGACCAAATCAGGTGCATCAAGAAACTACATATGCGAAATGGAGAGCTATGTATGGACGATATATATATATATATATATATATATATATATATATATATATATATATATATATATATATATATGTGTATATATATATATATATTTTTTTGTGGCTAGGAGCCCAATTTGTTTTAATTCAGTAAGAGAGGAATGCTCGGTATGGGACATTGGTATTTCTGGGTCGGGTAAGTTGGGCAAGTGAGGAAGCAAATGTACAAACAAGACACAGGGATGGTGAGGGACACAAAAGGTTGGTGGACACCATGATTGTGGTGAGGGAGGGGACAATGCAAGCTCATGCCCACCAAACATGGAAACAGTGAGAATCTAGTCCTCACCCACAAGACTGTCATCACTGTCCCCTTACTCTGCTGGTGCTAGAGTGTTTGATGTCTTCTCCTTCAATGTACCATGAGGGAGAGCAACCTCTCCATCTGGCATAGGTGTACACCAATGGTATGATGCACAACCCCATGCACTAACCCTGGCATCTCTTGGTGGGTGATGAAATCCCCACCTCTGCCACTACTCCCAGAGGGTACCACAGCATCATCTGCCAGGGCAGTGCTACATGAGGGTCCAGGTAGTGCAGGGGCAACAGAGACAGTGCTGCCAGGTTGGGTCCTAGATGGCTGGGCATTGGTGCTGAAAGCTAGTGGAGCGGCTGAAGGCTGACCCACTGGGGCTGGCCTACCTGCTCTGCTGTGAAGCATTTAGTGATTTGTAACTGATGGATGACATGGAGACATTTTGATGACACACAATAGAAAATAAAAAAGAGATGAGGGTTGGGGTGAGAAGTAAAGAGATAAAATTAGTACCATCCTATATGACATACAATGCACTATCCCATTATACAGCTATTTTGTCTGAACTACTATATTTAAGTATACATTCCATCAGCTACAAACTATAATTACAGATTGCTTAAAGTAATCCTTGCAATGTGCATATATTGGGCATATAATTGGTCCAAGTACACTGAATACAGTTAACAGCAAGGCATTTATACAACTTGTATGGAATTTAATTTATGTAATATTATGAAGGAAATGCAGAATTGTATAATTGCTGTTCATGATATTTGAGCCAACAACCTCTAACTACAGTCTTACGCTTGACTCCTAAAGTTGGTTTGTGCTACAGATTTACACATGCATACTTGCTTTTACAGTTATGATGTGCATGATCACTCTGCTACTACTGTAGAGAATACCAAAAATCTGTCATTAACTTTTAAACCTACAATAATACTGCTTTTGTGCTGCATACATACCACTTGCTTACCTTAGTGTATTTAGACATTCAGCATGAGCATGATAATTCAACTGTATTTCAGAATTAGCTGTGAAAAACTAAGAAAAGAACAGAAGAGCATTATGCATACCAGTCTTGCCTATATTTAGCTTTAGATGCATTAACAGTTTTCCTTATTAGCATACCTACACACTGTGGGATGCCACCAGCTTGACATTCAGTCAACCACTGGTAGAGGGTATCACTCTTGTGCCTTTGTAAGTCTAGATACATCCAAAGCTATACCACTCCAAGTCACAGACTTGTAGTGGGAGCCAGAATAGTCCTCCTGCAGAAGCCTTTGGCTGTGGCACTTTACCATGAGTCCAATAAATATCCTGGACTCTTGAACACCGCACCTCTGTACCCACAACCTGACACCTTCTCCTTTAATGCCAGACATGTCTAATACCAAAAGTAAAGCAATGGCACATGATGATTTCCTGCCAATTATTGTTATTGCATTTACTGGCAGTCACAAACCCGAGAAACAATGCTAACTGTGTTTGAACGATTTCTTATCCCTCTTTGCCACACAAACAGCTTTGCAGCAGGGAACTGAGATTATTCCGCATACAACCAACTGCAACATCATCCACTGTCCTAACAAAAATTACAGTTGTTTGTACATGAATGCATTTCAAATGTAGTGCACTGAGTGGTCACACAACCATTTATGACTATTGCTTGCAAAAATACTGTTCTGTCTTATCTCTCTGGGTTTGTTGCTCATGCTTGTCTTATCTAATAAGTAATGTGAGACATGCAGTCTGTAAGACATTCTGTATCATTATCCTTAAAATGTATGAGGATATTAAATGACAATAATATCCAGTTGTCAGGAAATGAAGTGGTTGTTGGATATTACTGAACAGAAACTGTGAATGTGTGGTGCTTACTTACATTTAAAACATTGATACAATTACTTCTACACTTTGTAAGTCTAACATGACTGACACACCCACTGGAGGTAGGGCAGTCTGAATTGCTGTTGTGTGTTCCTTTTTCCTACCAGTAATCATTCACAGTTGGAAACCCTTAGTAACAAACACTACAGGAGTGTCTGCGCTATTTTTTACATGTGCTACATGGAGCCAAATAATTAGGATTCGGCAATTCTAATGAGTTCACACCTCATTTTCATCTTCACCATGCTCACAGCCCTGAATCTACACCACAAAAAGGGAACTGTGTAGAGGTACCTGAAGGTGATGAGACTTGTTTATATGGATAATACAGAAGAGGATATTACTTTTGGATATATCTGCACAGAAGACTACTGACTTTGAGAAGGTATGCTTGTATTTTTCAGCTATATACACTGCATATGCTGAAATGTCATTAAGAAAAATCTGTTAATATATATTTGCATAAGCACATGCTACTTTTATCTGTATGCATTTCTTAGAAGTGTACTGATGGCATGGGCATGTTTGTCAGGGCATTTCCCTTTCTCAGATACATGGCCTTATTAACTGCTAATGTTACAACTGTTTTTCTGTGCACAGTCTTTTATTGTTATTTCTGTGAAATGGTAAATGTGTTATATTCTCAATTACATAGGGGTGTGGGCCTTTTCGGATGGACCATACACACCTCTAGGGGAGTGTTGACAACAGGTACAAATGATTGGCAATAGCTTAAAATGGGGTTTACTATGAAAATGTGGAAAATCAAAACAATTTTCAATTTTTTGATTTAATTCATTATCTGAATTTGGTAATACAGAATTACCAAAATGTCAGAAATAGTAACCACAGAATCGACATTCAAACATCGGAACTTCCAGTGTCAAAATTCCATGTTACTGGTAACCCCATGCATATTATATATTCCAACACCCCATGCATATTATATATTCCAACCCCAAGATTGCACTGCAGTGAGGAAAAGGGTAAATTTCCCATTTGCCACTGTAGTGCAATCTGTTATCAGAATGTCAATCCCATATTAGCAAATGCATGCAACCATTCATTAATGAGGATTCAAACATTTTCAGATTGGCATTACAGACACTGGAAAACATGCATTTGGCCATCCCAGGTACAGTCAGGGGGTGCAGAGGTTGAATCTGACAATGAGGTTGACATTCAGCCATCCCCTATAATTCCACTGGATCCAGGCAGTAGGCCTATCCAACCCATTCCAGTGATCCTTTAGATATTGGACAGGTGGAGGGTGAGACACTCAATTAGAGAAGTATGGTTACTGCAGCTTCAGTGCCTATTGACTGTGGTTGTAGCCAAAGTGTGGGAAAGGTGCCACACAGGAGGGTTGTTAGGGGTGCTCAAAGGAGGCCTGCTGTCTATTCTCCACCTGATTCAGGTGTGTCTTCCCTTGCCACTGGATGTATGTTTAAGGCTGTCATGGAGGCACAGGCATGTCCCCACAGGTCCTCCAGAGAAATGCTTAAGGTTGTAGATATGGTACAGGCTGACATACTTGACTGCCTCCACCATGTTGCTGATTCAATGGATTGGATGAAAGACATGTTGGAATGGGCAGTGTCTGTGCTGGAACATCTGCTTGGAGGGTGATGGCATCCTCATTGGTATAGGTCATTCACATCATCTGCTGTTAGCCAATTTGGCCCTGCCCAATAGTGACACTACTTCCACTGTTTCATCAGTGGTTGAGGTGTCCACACTCAGATGTGGCAGGCCATGGGGTTGTGGTCCTGGGCATCCTCATGAGGGGAATTCACCCAGCACACATCAGTCATGTTCAGGTAGCAGCAGTGCATCTGACCATGGGTGTGGACATGTCAGTACAACTTCTGGCAGAGCCAGTTCTCATGGTTGGGCGTGACAACAAAGAACTTTCACATCTACCATGAACAGCTCACACCTCTGTGACATAACAAGATGTAGATCTAGTACAGAGCTTGGCTGTGTTCATGCTGACACTCACACACCAGTTTCACCTGGAAGACCCATAAAGACACACACAACAGTTACGTGGATCAGCTGTGAAGCTTAAAGCTCATTTTGTCTCATTGGTCATTTGTTACTTTAGCCAAATATCTGCCTGCTTCTCTTTCTTCCTTACACACACTCACTGACCTTTTGTGTCAGCCTAGGCTTCCTCCCCCTCCCCCATAACACCCTGTGCAAGTGATGATAACTGTGCCATATCCTTGTTTTCCATATTTTGGAAAAAGGGATACATGACGTTTGTGTCTGATGCTCAGGGTGCATAGCTGACTTAGTGCTTACTCTGTCTGCATTTGTGATGTGTTTTGCTAATTGTACCTTTGACATATTTTGGTCTTAGAAAGTTAGACAGTTGACAGAATTGAACATTTTTTTCATCAGTATTGTTAATGATTATGTGAGGGTTGTGAAGTCTGAAACTGAAATGTGTCTCATTACTTTTGAACTTCTCTTTTTAATGATTTTCCAGTGCAAAAGTATAATGCTAAACTGAGGACATTTGGTGACCATCAGTACTTTTGAGAGGTATGACCTTGTGAATCTTTGATGCCTGAGGCCTACTACTTAATAGAGGACACATGTAGTCACATAAGTCTCTGCTGTCGCATGTTAAAGTAATTTCTGTACAAATCACTCACCTTTTGCTTGCTTACATTACCAAGTAACAACATGCAAGGATATGCCATTTTTTCATATATATTAGTACACTCCAGGTTCAACACTTACCTTGTAAATGCAGTAGTTGCAACAGTTTTAGTTATTGGCCGAGTCTGTCTGATGCTAGGAGTACAGAGCCATTACATGAGTAGGTAAAGGATGTGAGCATTGCCTAACATTAATGTTACTATATGTATGTGTGTAGGATGAAGGTTGTAGCCCCTTAGGTGGTGAGTGAGTGTGGTATGCATTGCCTCTTAGCTAATGTGAGGGCATATTGAGCATTCCTAACTCTGCCAGCACCCACAACAGCTGCTGGTTCCCCCACTGGCTCCTCATATGTGTGGCTGTGCTGACCTTGCCATTGGTGGTGGGATGTGTGTCCCTTCCTTTTGTTTATCTTGCTGAAAGTGTTCCTCAGGATGATGTTATGTAGCATGGCACATATAGTGAACGTTTCAGTTCATGTATGTGGAGTGTACTGCAGGGCTTCCCCAGATATATCTAAGCACAGGAACCCCAACTTCAACAGCCAAAACACATGCTCTGTGATATTTCTGTTTTGAGCTTGTGCCTCATTATGGTGTTCTTCAGTGGGCGTGTGTGGATTTCTGATGGATGTTATCAGCCATGGTTCCAGTGCATAACCTGCATCCTCCAGCAAATAACCTTGTGAAATATCCCCCCTAGTGAACATCTGACCCAGCTGGGAGATGTGCCAGATATGTGAGTCATGCTAACTGCCTGAGTTGTCGGCACACATGTTCAAGATGATTCCCTTGGCGTTACACATGATTTGGCAGTTAATAGAGTGAAAGCCCTTCTTATTTATGTATAGCCTTCCCTGTTCCCTGGGTGGTGCCTTAATTTCTATATGTTTACAATCTATGGCACCCAGTAGTTCAGAGTAGTGTGCTACAGGGAAGAACTCCTGCATATTTGTGGCCCTGTCCTCAGGAGTATGGGGAAAATATATGTGGTCACTGTCATGTTGGAGCATAGCATTTAGGAATTGATGGAGGATCCTGGATGCTGTTGCCTGTGACATCCCCAATATGTCCTCTGTTGGTCTCCAAAAGGTTCCTGTAACTAGAAGTCTAAGTGCTACACATACCTTTGTCTCCACTCGTATAGCTTCCCCTCATTTTGCCCTGGGTGTGAATTGAGGATGACAGAAATTGCAGAGCTCCTGTAGTGTGCCGCTGTCTAACCTGTAAAGGGTATATAAGGGGTGGTATACTGCCTTTTGGGATTTATCTGATGAAGTCAGGGAAGTGCTCCGATGAAAACGCATTGTTTAATTTTGTGAAGCGTTAATTATTTCTGCTGATTTTACCGAATAAACCACTTTTTTACTGTTTTGGATCCTTTCTGCGTTTCCAATTGTTGGTTTTACTATCTAACCTGTATTACTCTACAATTTCCACGTCATTCAGATTGTGATAAGTCATGTCATTATCCACCCTGTAGCTCTCTACAATTTCTACATCATGCAGATTGTGATAAGTTAAACAGGGTCTGAAAACTCTTCTCCTTCTTGGCCTTGGTCTGTTAGCAGCAGTAGCATAGACTTCAGCCTGTTGCACATACACATGAATTAAAGCAACAGCAATCCCCTAACATAGTTTCTGTGCAGACTCCTTTCTATGGCTGTATTCAAATAGGTTTTGGAATTCACAGGGAAAACCAGCACTGAGTCTACATAGCTGCCTTATAAGTTGTTGAATAGCTCCTCCATCTTAGATTGGTTGATCAGCATACAATTCAGCTGCTAATGTTGTAATTAGCCTCCCAAAGTATTTACCTTGTTTGTGCAGCTCTACGTACCATGTAGTGTTCCTTACTGAATCCAAAACAGTATGCAATTATGTGTGTGTCGCATGTGTAGGGTTTATTGATCTGGCCGATTATCATTTTCTCCCACATGGTTATGATGACAAAACTCTCTGAATACTCCTGCCATCTGATCCATGTGTTAAAAAGTTTTGCCTTTGTCAATAGAAAAAATATAAACTAGGCATGGTGCAATTTCATAGACTGTGACTTTGATTATTTTAAGCAGTATACATATCTCTCTCTCTCTCTCTCTCTCTATATATATATATATATATATATATATGTATATATATATATATATATATATATATATATATATATATATATATATATATATATATGTATATAGACTAATATCTGTCTTCTCTTCATATGCTCCAGTTGAATCCACTTTATGTCATTAGTACCTGATATTACAAATGTGTCCATATAACTATATTTATCAGAAAACAGTTTCTCACGTTTGTACCAAATCATGGAGGTTTAGACCACTTAGAAAACTGACTATGACACTATTCTTACTCAATGCTGTGGTCTTAAGTGATATTTTAGATGTGAGTCCTCGATAAGTAAAATGCTATCATTCTCCACTTTCTATTTTTTTACACTATCCAATAACTTAATTATTTTAATATTTGAGATTATCAAGTATATTGATATATCCTTTCTTTTTAATACTAAATCTGTCTTCTGGTGGGCTACTTAGCTCTTTTTTCATTTGGTCCCCTTTTTACCTACTTTATTCATTTATTTAATTACATTGTTCTCACTTTGTTCTACACTTTCAACTTTGTTTGTTTCGTCCTCGACCCTACTCATGATATCATTTCAGTATTGCTAACTGGCAGTTTCCTCTTTCTACCTTTTCTTTTTCCTTTGCTCTTACTCTCATTTATATCCCCAGCCCTGTCACATATTTCTCAGTTGTTATTATCCTCTTTATTATCTGTTATTTTGTTAGTAATTATAACTTTTGGATGAATATGTATTTGATCACATCATTTCTATGTGGAAGGGTAGTTTTATCTGCTACGCTCTCTCTTATAGCTTCAGTATGGTCTTCATGTTTATTATCCTGCTTTACTAAACTTTCTCTTGTGATTTCAGCCTGGTCTTCATGTTCAATGTCCTGCTTCCTTTCCTCCATTATGTCTCTCTCACTGCAATCAGTGATGTTAATTACACATGCCTCAGCCTCACTACCAGCATCCACTCATGTACCATCTCCACATCCTGACTGAATGAATAGTCATTGTAATTTGAGGGGAATTTTCACTTCTGCCTTTATACAAGTCACATTTTAATGTTCTCTTTTTCTCTATATACTGTATTCTCGGGTCTATATCATTTCATCAAAAGCTTAACTAACCAAATTGCTATTTGTTGAAGTCAGTTAAGAGAAAGCTCAATTAAGTGAATGATTGCTTAAGTGAAAACTTTCTTATGGAAAAAAAAATAGTTGCCCATTCACCGACTGTCACAAACAAAACAAAATTTAAAACTTTGCAAAGTGGGGGGGGGGGGCATGCCCCCCCCCAACTAAATATACCAACACCAAGATCGTACTACAGTGGAGAAAAGGGCAAATTCCTGATAATGGCCAACCACATCCTTTCCCTGGGAAAAAAAATTCTTAAACAATCATTAGCGTAATTGAGCTTTCCCTTAAGTCAGTTCAAGAAATAGGGATTCGCTCAATTAAGCTTTCGATTAACTGATACAGACCTGTATTCTCCCTTTTCTCTTTCTATTAGCCATCATGTTTGACTCTGTATCTTTCAATTATTTAACATGTAATGGTTCTGATAACCAGTATTTCTTTTTCTTTCTATTTCTTAAACTGTTCCTAGCTGTACAGCTGTTTCCTCTACTCCTTCCTTTTGTCACTTATTTTTTTTTCTTCCTTACCACATTCACTAATTGAACTACTATGTAAAACTGAAAATGCATTAGGTGTCAGCTGAGCGCCTTCTAAGTTATTACCTAGACACTCTTTGGCATATTCCTTTATTGTCTCTAGTGACTTCTTATATTTACATACATACATATTCATCCCTAATACGCTATAATTTCAGATGTATTATGATTCAGGGTTAAGGATTCAATTTTAAGACAGCATTTACAGATATTTTTACTCCCTTCCCTTTTGATTTATAAGAGTGTTTTGCTGAATTTATACCCTTTTAGATAACCTTTTTCGATTAGATACTGAAAGGCATAATTATTCAGTGAGTCCTTTGCTAACACAAAGTTCAAATACTGAATAAAGTAGTAACCTAATGTAAAAACACCTCCTTTAAGCTGACAGCTGTTTGTTACACAAAAAAGGGTGGAAAGCCTGAAAACCACTGAGCATTTACCTCTGGCTATCAAGCCCTAATGAAATAATGGTGTAACTGTTAGTGTTAAAAGACGAGCTCTATATATATTAAAAAAAAGAAAGAAAAAAAAAGTTTTCTTTGCTGCTTAAATGTGGTGTTACCTCTGGCAATACAGCCCTACTACAATCACTGCAACAAGCCTTTATTAAGTAAATGTTTGATATGTTTATATCACATAATTCATTAAATGAAATAAAACTGTATGGCTCATGCATAGTATGTTATGGAATTACTAAAGCCAAGTTTCACATGTAGCAACTGAAAATAACACCATTTAATTTCATTGCATTAATTTGTATAAAGACTGAAATATAATTTTTGTTCACTGCAAGGAGTCATTTCAAACCTTTAAAGTAAGTGTTTCAATTAATACATAGGGATGGAAGTCAGAAAAACACACTTTTGGAAAATTACAGATAATTATACATGCCTTTAATAACTTCATTTACTATGATAAAAAGTTTGAAATAAATTGGCTTCTTTTCATCTCAGAAGTTTTCAAAAAAGCATTATAAATGTCATTCATCTTAATTTGCTGCATCTTACATTCAGTGTTTTACTCTCTTCTGCTTCACTATATATTTTTTAGGCTATTAGATCACAGAGATTCATACCTTTCAACTGTCCAGATTTTTGCAGAATGCCCAGATGTTTGACTCATATTTTTGGTCTATTCCTCATAAAATGTGTGATTTTCTGGCAAATCACTGGGATGATCTGAGGATTAAATGCACTAAATAATGACATACATTTGAGTTTCAGACTGCAAATCCTTCAGAAAATGTATGTTAACACAAGCCCTGTTACTCTAGAAACTTTCTAAGTTTATAAGAGCAATATTTAAAATCTGTTCCTATTTTTGGACCTTTGCCCCTCCATTTTGTGGGGCTTTGTTCAGATTTCTTGCACTAAGAGATTGAGAGGTATGTAGAGATTTACTGTGTAAGTGTTTCTTTGGAGGATTGTTGCATGCAGAAAGAATACTAATATTTCTTTTATTTGTACATAATTTTATAGCATATGAATTATTAGACTGTTAGAAATCATTAGCCATATTCTCACTATATAGAGGAAAGCTTATTTGTTTCATGTATGCTTGTATGATGTTTGGTATATTCATCAGAAAATAAATAGCACATATATATCTAAGCCTACTTATACCTTTATAAGAAAGTGTGTTGTATTATACTAAATGGAGTTCTTTGAAAGCTTACAGAAACCTTAAGACAAAGTTCAGTTACTTACATTTTGGGACATGGATGTATTAATAGAGTAAACTGGAGTTCTGATTCTGGAGTTCATTTGTGCTTTTTCTTGTTCTGATGTAAAAGCATGCCAGCTGTAAATTATTTAATGGGAACCTGAATATATTTTAGCATTAAGTCACAAATGTGTGTGGACACACACACACACACACACACACACACACACACACACACACACACACACACACACACACACACACACGTGGATTATTGCTGTTATACAATGACATTATTTAAGAATGAAATTGTTTACCTTTCTTAAATGATTTCATTGTACAACAGCACTTTAGAGTTACTCAATTTCTTCCAGAGCATACTGATGGACTGCTGATGCATTGCTCATGCATATGGCATCTACTTTAGCATGCATTTTCAAGATGTGGCATTGAACATCAAAATGCCAGTGACTGCAATCACACAACTGTGATCCCAGAAGAAAGAAAATTCACAGATAAAAACAAAATGTAAGCGTTTTTTTTTTTGCAGGTGAGCAAGCTCCCTAGCACCAGGCAATATGGGGGCAAGCTCCCCCAGACAAGAGAATCGGAGATGATGAGAGCATCACCATAGTGTGTTTCTATCTTTTTTCTTTTGTAATATTGGCAGCTTATGTCTCATCTCCTTTGTTCAAGAATTCTGGACAAAGTCAAAATAATGGGATGGGGCAAAGGCAGAAACAGAGAAAATGTTTAAATGTTACTGTTAGCCACTTAAAAGGTTACTGGTATCAATGTGTTTTCTCTGTACAATGATGCACTGTTTTTCATTATTACCTAAACACAAATCCTCAGTGATTTACCAGAAAATCAACATTTTTATGAGGGAAAAGGCAAAAGTATGAGGACTATTAGGAATATTGTGCAAAACTGTGAACAGTTGATAGGTATGATTACCAGCTGTGACTTCATGCTCCTGCCATAAAGCAGGAAACACAGCTTTCTGACTACTTAATGTCAAAGACAAGTATGCAACCCTCTAAGCTACTGAAATAATTTTTTCAGTATTGAATTTCTCATTAAATGACAGTATGTTCTTAATGCAATCATTTCAGTAACTATTTTGAAAACTTTGGAAAGGGAAGTCAGATAGATAGTGCTTGGTTTTGCACTACTGACTGCACCTGTGTAGGTGCACTATTGACTGAACCTATATAGAAAAAGCGAATGGTATATGTGCCATAAATAAAATGATTTTATATTTATGTGATGATAATGGAGTTTTTTTCATTTGATATTCAACTAGATTTACACATTCACGTGATTATACCAATGGCATGACAGACAAACTCATTAATTCATTCAATTTTAACATAACTGTAAGATAAGTCAACTGATGCCTGTAAGTATGTAATTACATATCTATATTTACTTTAATAATTGTAAAGCCATGTTATTTACAAGCTGTTGGAAGTTATCTTTAATTTTACTTGTCTGTCAATGGTGATGACCTCTATTTAATACATATAAGGAGATATTGCAGCTCTTTCATATATGCATTTATGCAAATGGCCATAATTTCATATTTTTGGAATTGATAAAGAGCCATGTAGGAGGAACACAATTTCATAGTTTCATCTGAAAGCTAATGACAGAATGGGCAATAATACTGCTGATATTGTATGTATTTTGTGTTAATGTTCAGTTTTGTACTGTAAGTTGTATTTTTGTGCATTTAAAAAATTAACTTTTACTCCATGTCTTATACATTATAAAATGTTGTTTACTCTAATGATCGCTATCACTTTAAAACAATACTGTGCTGCATTCCATTTACTGTTTAATTTTGTATTAACATGGTTCTAGTGAGAGTGTTGTGAGATTATGACTCGGTTTTGTCAAAAGGCTATGTGCATACCCATAAAATGTTTGATTGCAGCTTTGTAAATCTCATGTGGAGCAAACAGTTAACACAAAATTTAACCTATGTATATGCTGTATATGGGCTTCAGCAAGTTCTTTGGCATTATGTCTCAGAAGATGGCACAGAAAATGACTGACTGATAGGAAACAGAAGATAGCAACTCGAAAGGGAAGATTTTCAAAAAAAAAAAAATAAGTAAGCAGTGTGAGCCCCTCAGAGGTTAATGCTATGATTAGTCATGTTTTGTTAGAAATTCTGAATCTATTATTATGCAAGCTTCCAAGATGAACAATCAAGTTCTGTTTGGGTGAATTTACAGTTGGAGGAACACAACTGGCTGTAACTTGTTTTGATGAAACACAATAGAAAACTTTTTATGGGGGGACCAAGTCACTCGGCACTCCGTATTGTGGGCTAATTTTGTCTCCCAAATCCCTTACTTAAATATACTAACTCCATAGTTATCTAACTGCAACAAAAGTGAAAACTACCAGTGCTAGTGCTGCTATAGAAACAATGCTGGCAATGATCTTTTATGAGAAACCACAACCAGCAAGGTACAATTCATCCACTTAGGATCAACAAGTTATAACACCTTGTCCAATTTACATTCACTCAGTAGTAAGAAAGCCATCACACAATGGCTAAAGAATACAATTAACACGATAACTCAGAGATGATGTAATGATCACAGGTCGATGCTTTTGTTTTCAGAAAATCCGTTTATATCTAAAACGATGGGCAAATAAGTGGCTTATAGAACTTGATGCAAACAAGTGCAAGGTCATGGATAATACAGGGAGAAAAATGCATAATATGAGGTGGATTTGTAAGAAGACTACAGAGTAATCATTTGAGTTGTCAGGAATGAGTCCTGAAACACAGAGAGAGACTGAATGGCTGAAAGAATGGACTTAAATACACCAAGTCTGAAATGCCCATTTCCCAAAATATTCCCTTTTTTCCAAGGTATGGCAATCTCGAAGTTGGTATATATGATTGTTTGGGGCTTACTCCGCTGCAAAAATAAAGAAGTTTAAAGGAGAAGAGCAATGTTTGAGATTTGCTCTTTTCCTGAGTTTTTGATCGTTTTTGGTCTGTTTGCATTCAGCATTATGAATGCTGACATTTCAGAATATAGTTTATGTTTTTTGTAACCCCTAGTTGAAAAATTCAGTGCAATGAGAATGCAATCATTTTTAATAATGGAAAATGATGTGAAATGACTTAGTCAAGGCCAACCATCTTTCTCCCATTGTATATGACACAGCAAAAACCATATCTGGACTTCTGTATCCATTTCTGGCAGTCATGTAAACAAAATGAGCTTCAGATTGTTGATATCATTGCAGGGAATCTACCAAAACTGTGTGGGGAAGGGGTAGAGTTATAACGGCATGCTCTGAGAGCTTGGCAAAAACAAACTGGAAGAGACTATATCAAGGTGGGGTATGATATGGATACAGTCGATTTTCAGTTGTCAGGTGCAAAAGATAAAGTGCAACAAAAAAGTTAGGGGAGGAAAAATAGGCCATAGGCTCTAAACAGTAGGGATACATTTTAAAAAAGATCTGAGGAAGCACTATTTCACAGAGAGAGTGGTATGATAGGACCATGGGATACATTACCAAAGCCAAAGGAAAATATATGTCAATGAAGGTATTCAGGGCTGTCTGGAAAGATGGAAGTTGAAACAGGCTGGGGGATAGGCATTTGACTAGGGGTAATAACAGCACTCAGGTGAGCATAATAGGCTACAGTTCTTCTTACAGTTGTATAGTCATGTTTGGAAAATAGATGCAATAAAAATGTACTCCAGAAGAGGAAATAAATGAACACACTTTATTATTTAACTCAATTCTGCAACATGGTATAAAAATTACTAAACTTTAAACAATCAGTAAAGTTTTTATAAAGTGCATTATTTCCATTTCTAATGTTATAGCATATACAGGTTCATTAATCCTTTCATTTAGCTTTCTTATAGTCTTACACATATAAAAAAAATTCTTGTGATGTACAAACTGCAAAGCAAACAGTTAATATACTATTACAAATATGTCTATCTGGCATACCAAAAACATATCAAAATAACGCACAACCAGAGTAGTATTGTTATAAACAAATGTATACCATTGACACAGATCACAAGCTGCGGTAGCGTTGTCGCCTCACAGTTAGACGTTCCCCGTTTGATTCTCAGTTAGAGCGTCTTGTGTGTGGTGACATGCATGAATAGGCCTTCCTTCGTTGAAGGTTGTGCATTAGGCCTGGCAAGCCAGCATGTAAAACTCTACTGCCAATCATTAGCAGACCGGAGTTCCACTGTGGTGACCCCTAACCGGGAAAAGCCGAAAGACACAAACAAAGACACAGATCACAAGCAAAGTCCTTCTGTCCTTTTGAGTTACAGGTACATCATTAGTGCATGCATTTCTTCCTTTTTCCAAAACATACTTCATTTTAAGTCCTTTCTAATCAATAAAAGAGGAACTGTACTGAGTCTATTAATCACCAGTTGATAATCCTGTAACACCTTCCAGTTATTAGTAATAACAATTTTATACCACTAATATTTATATGTAACCAGAATGGATTGTAGAAATTCAGTTTCTCCATTAAAAAAGGTCATTAGTTAGAATTTCTTTCATCTAATACTTCCATATTATTTTCCATAATGAAAGCATTCTCATATACTTTCTCTAAAAACACAGTAAATAAATCCTGCACAATAGTGTCAAAATCTAGTTCTTCTGTAGTAAGTTTTACCATCCTAATTTCCTTACTCTTGATGAAATTATTTTTGCATGTGTAGTAAGTACACTAAAAGTGTGGTTGTAATTATTCACAAAAGTTGGTTTCTTATAGGTGGCTGCAGCGGTGCAGCTCTCTCAACCAACAAACCAATGCCCACCCCCCTCAGCTCTTCAGGAGAAGAGCAAAAAAAAAGGAATTCAAATAAACTGCATTAATGCCAATTGGCTTCCTGCAGACAGTACCCAATCCATGCCCCCCCCCCCCCAAAAAAAATAAATAATTGCGTGGCAGGTACCTGGACTACTGAAATGCAAAAAATCAGGTCTTGTCTCTGCCTGCCAGTTGTCACAGTTTATACTACACACAGAGTGGTACAGCACTCAGGTTTGACTGCAAATGCAATACTGGTTTTAAAAGCCAATTTGCATTCATTTCCCGTGTGTGTGTGTGTGTGTGTGTGTGTGTGTGTGTGTGTGTGTGTGTGTGTGTATTTTTCAACAATGAATTAAAAAAAAATCTTCAGAACTACCTCCAGTAAGTTGAAGTAACAATTTAAAGCTTTAATTTGAGCAGACTGTGCAATTATATAGAAAGACTTTGACCAGGATTCAGCTAGATTCTCTTCATCTACACTAATTGCCCAATGTTTGATGGCCAATTAGCAAGTTGAAAAGAATCTCCAATTCAGAGACATGGCAAAGCTGCATAGAAAAATACCTCATTAGTAGCTAATTTCCATGCCTCTGAATTGAACACTGTGCTGTCAGACCTATCCACACTTGTGTTCTTTCTACCAGCCCAAAGCATAGGCTCCTCATACATGAAAACACACACACACACACACACACACACACACACACACACACACACACACACACACACACACACACACACAAACAAACATGCATTACACATGTGCATGCTCACACAGACTACTTAACTGTGCTGTGACTACTGCTATAGGTGTGAGAAAGTGAATGCCACCAAAGGCAACATTCACTTTTCCTCCTTGTGTAAAAATTAGAATCTTCTTCTTCTTCTTTCGGCTTTTCCCGTTTAGGGGTCGCCACAGCGAATCACCTGTCCGCTCATGATTCTGTGAATTGCTTTGTTCAGTTAATCAGGAGCTGTGATCATTTCCTGGAAACAGCAGATGGTTAATTATCATTAACCACTCCCCCAATTACTGCATTAGTGTTCAGCATTCCCAGTGAGACCAGTTTCTGTATTGTGTCTCCTGTGAGGTAGCCATAGTGGAAATCTGGTCTTTAATCAGAAAAGCTTACTGTGATACAGAAACCTTCCTCATCACAGTAAGCCTTTGTGAATCACAGGGTATGTACCATACTAAAACCAGGTTCTTATAGTATTATTGTTTAGAGAGAGGCTACATTAGCAGTTACTGAAAGCAGTGAATGCACACATTTATCCAGCTTTGCTTTGCTTTACTTGCACAACAAATCTCCAGCATCCCTGATGCATGAACAATACCTTGTGACAGTTTATTTAAAATATGATCTAAAAAAGGCAGCAGTCTCAGGTTTTTGAGCCTTTGGTATAAACTGTAGGTCATAAATGAATATCACTTAAATTCTTGTACAGTTTCTCTCTTTTTCCCTCTCTTTATGAGCCACAGTTGACTCCTAGAGTGATCCCATGGACAGACTTCACTCTCTGTGGAGTTCACAAGGCAAAGGGGGAATAGAAATAGGTTTCAGGGTCTTTTTTCCATATGACACATGCACACACTCCCACCTATTGATGTTTTAGATTCCCTGATCCACCTACAACATGTCTTTGGAATGTGAGAGGAAAATGGAGCAAAAGTCCCGTATTCTGGGGAATTCAACCTGAAGAAACCAATAGGTCTCCATGTCTAATAAATTAGTGTGTATGTAGCCTGAAAGCACAGTCAATATATTGATATACTAAATTCACTTCTCTTCTGGTTATATATATTTAAGTTAAAGAAAAAGAAAAAAAGAAGGAAAGAAAAAAGAAGTAAAAAATCCTAACTACTAATGAAAGACAAGCTCTGGGAGTTATTAGGGATAATAAAGCTTAGATATGTGAAGGATGATAAAAGCAGCAGTATTGTTATTTTTGGCAATGACAAATAAGGAAAGTTATTGTCATGTTGAATGATGATGAATTTTATGAAAGGATAGCCAAAAGATAAGGGATTGTAGAGCAGACTCCTTTAAAACTATGCCAATGACCTACACAAGGGTGACTGGTTACTTGACATGTAGGTTTACCTCCCTATGGTGCACATACTTCTGCAGCATATGTGTGCCATGCCTCTATATTGTTTTTGTTTTGCAAATGTGCACTTAAATGTATTTGCACTTCTAGGACCAGTACTGCCAACCAGTATAACACACTTTACTGATAACTGCTTTTGCTTTTGTTTTTCTCATTTTCACAGCCTTCCTCTTTTTTGTTTGCCCTTTGTTGTCCTGGTTTTCTCCATTTCTATTCATATTCTATGCAGTAGCAACTGTAGTAGTGTGTCTCATGCATCTGTGGTGACTACGCCATGCACCTGTCTTGCTATCATTAAATGTGGCTTTCAAAGTCTCCAGACTTTTCTCTCAGCAGAATGCAGATTGATGAATGCCATCCATTGGGAGAACATGGTGGGCTCACTGGTGCTCTGAATCTAATGGGTGTGTAGGCTGCCTATAGGTGGACATCACTAAGAGATCTCACTAGGCCATGCAGCTGGTTGGAGAAGGACTGGTGAAGGCTTTTCTTGGCTGGCAGCTGGAAGCTTGCTTTGGCGGCATGTAGAATGAACTTGAATGAATTGCAAACTGGCATAATTGCAGGATCTTGAGCACTAGGCCAACAGTGACCACCATAATCTAAGGTCAGGTACAGCATCATGCAGTGTGGCAGTCAGCTGTTAACCCCATAATATCCCCTATCACAGTGTTCCCTGTTGTATTTCATTTCCCTCCTCAGTTTGTACTCTTCTTCATCACCAATTGTACTCCCTTTGTCAATCTGTGTATTTCCTCTGTGGTCCCCCATTTCTGTTAACACCACCCCATCAACCTTTGTCTGTATTTTGAATTGTTTTGTCTGCTCCTGCTGCCATCCCTGTGTTCTCTCTTCTACCCATACCTTCCCCTTGCTACCTTTCTCCTTTACCTTCATTGAAAATATAATAAAATTTCCACCCATTTCAGAAATCTATACAGTTGCTCTCTTAAACTATACAAGTCTTTGTTCCCCTTGCCCTTCTGTATACTTCTTTGCCTGCTTCCTCATTTCTGCCTATTCTATACACCCATTCCTTCCCACTTATATTATAAATTAAGATCTTTGCCATGCAGACTTTACTTTGGACTCCCCGTTGTGCTTGTAGGTGTGCATCATTGTGCATGGGAATGTGCATCATTGTAAGCATGCTACATCTATGCTACTGTCCCATGAAGTCATGTGAGTGACCTGCTAGCACTGTCCAGTTCAGTGAAGAACTTGTTCTGTTCTCACTAGTAAAGTGACTAGTTATTCATTCAGTTACTGCCATAAAACATCAGCTACTGAATTGCTAATCATTTTTGAGCCACATTGTGCAATTCTAACTATGCTATTTTGCCCTTAAGTAACTCTTATAAATGATTTTTCTGAATCTTATCCCCTGTTTGAAATCATACTTAAAGAAATAAAGTATCCATGTTCTGGGTTGATGGGATTATAGGAATGGTGAAACGGACTGACTATCTGACAGAAAAGAAAAAAATGTGTTCCCGTATTCAATCAGAAACAGTTTCACAGTTGCAGAGACATCTTGAATACTGTTCTGAAATATAATAAGGGCATAATTGACAGCTATGCTAGTTTATTTACAGGTTTAGGACTTTTTTCCAGGAGAATGCCATGCACGAATAAATGGCGATGCTGGAACACAGAAGGTATGTAACACACTGTAACAGTGAGCTACTGTACATTTTAATGCTCTCATTATTTTTATCTTACTACTGGTCAACACATGAAAACTAGAGCACACCCGCAGTGTAGTCCTAATTTATTTAAATTAATCTGTAGGCTCATTTTGTACCACTTTACTGACAACTGCACCACTATAATATTAACTAAGCAGTCAATGACAGCGGCTTAAAAGGTAGTGCACTATCCTATGGTGATGGAAGATCAGAAGGCTGTGGGTTCTATTTTCTCAGCAGGGACATGGATTAATTTTCTAGTATTGACATTGCAGAGCAGCATAAGGGGAGCTGAACGTCTGTAACATCCTTTTGATGTCAAGTTAAACTAAGCTAGGGACTGTTTTATTTACATACATACATATATATATATATATATATATATATATATATATATATATATATACATACATATATATATATATATATATATACATATATATATATATATATATATATATATATATATACAAACAGAGAGCGAGAGAGAGAGGTCTACTTGAGTAGACTGAAATTCCGCTTATTTCAGTTACCCTAGACAACACCACCAAATGGAAAAGAGGCATTTGGCCAATATGGGGAAATTTGCACCTTTCCTCACTATAGTGCGATCCCTGAGTTGGTATGTTTAGTTAGGGGGTTTGTGGGGGGTGGGGGGTGAAGCCCCCCACCTGGGTGGGTTTGACTTGCTTCTGTGTGTTTTTTACATGCTGGCCAACTGCTTCTTTTCTCAGATTAAAATTTTGATGATGTGAATATTCATTGAATTCAACATTTGGTGTTATTATTTATATATTTTTGAAATGCTATAGCTATGCAATTTACATAATTTTTAAGTTTTTTTTTGATCAGTAACACAATATACCCCCGGATTTACTAATCTGCCATGCAGGACTAAACTAGTCCTGCACATAAGCGACAGTTTAAGAGGAGGATGGCAGCGCTCCATGCATATTAATGAAGGCATGCTGCCTGAGCTCCAAATCCTACACTCAGTATGGACGAGTGCAGGGGGCATGTCTGAGAGCAGAGCTCTCAGAATAAACACACCCCTGCAAAGTAGAACAGAAGAAAGTGTAAATAAATGAGCGAGACCGCTCATAGGTGTTCGCATATCCCCACCAACAGTCCCCATGTATTCAACAGCAACAGTACATTGAAATAAAATGAAGAAACCCTTGTATTTATTTTTTTCAAAACCCTGAGTACAGCTAACCGTAGGTGCACGTGTTTGCCCATTGCTTAGCTACAGTTAAAGCAGCTGAAAAGGCTGAAGAGGATAACAAGGAATATATATATGCAAATGAAGCAACACAGCAATAGTGTAGTGGTTAGAGCATCTGCCAACGAATAGGCATTCCCGGTTTGAGTCCCACTGCAGCACATATAATTTTCCATGTGAAATCTGTATATGAACACATTTCTACATCCTTTTGCCGTATAACCTACATAATAACATTTAAATGTGAACTGGAGTACTGCATGAAATGCACATGTGAAGTGTCAGTGTCATAATGAATAAGGCACTAGTAAGCAGGTTTATACACAAATAAGCAGTAGTAAGCATGTCCAAGTGCATTTGCGCAGGAATAAGCATCGCCTACACAGTTTAAACAAAGTAGAAGCTGAGTGTAAGAAACTGTAACCGGAGGTTAGTAGTGCTTACCGTCGTGCAAACCCATTTACAACTGCTTTAAAGTGCCTTAATCACTCTGGATCCCATGGCCCATGTTCTGCCCAGCAACAAAATAAACTGCTTCTGCAAGGCTCAAACTCAGGACCCTGTACACTATAGTTACAGTAGTTAACCACTAAGCCATCATAGCAATAGATATGTATGAGGTATCAGCAAACTAATTCTCATCACAGGAAAATCAAACCAAACATGTGAACTGAATCTATGTACAGTGTGAAGTGGTATAACCTGCTACATAACATAAATATGTGAACTAGAGTACTTCAGTAAGGTCAGATGTGAGGTGTCATTGCAATAAAGTGTTGAAGTTCCCAGGAACGAATAAAGCATATATACACATGAATCAAGGATACAAACACATCTATAACATGTAATGAAGAAGACATCAATGGCAAAAGGCAAATATCATGCAAATTGAATATGAAGCACTGCTAAGCATTGCACAGCACTGCTACCCAGACTACTGGCAGGATACTACCAGTGGGAGAAACAGTGTCAACCTGCAAAGTCTAATCTTAAACAAACGCATGTTCATCCCTAGCGGGACAACCCCAAACATTCTGCAAAAAAGAGTCCTTGGGGTACATGCCATGCCTTACAGGTAAGCAAATAATGATATGTATGTTCACGGACTGAATGTGAGGGAACCCGAAGATCCATGGGGTGAGACAACTTACATGATGGGTCCCGAGAAGTGGAGAGTGGGCAATGTGTAGTGGTGTGGTGAGATTCAGATGGAACCTGTAGGAAGGATGATTGATGTGGAGGAGGGAGGGGGTGGAGGGAATGATGGGTAAGAAATTATGGGCCGAGGCATGCTGGGGTTGGACGGATCCATTCTAATAGGACCGCCCCATGGAAGTAAGCAAGAAAGGGGGGGGGCAGGAAGGTAACTGAGACATACCATTTCCCATGGCAAACACATTATGAGTAATATGTATGTTGCATAACCCATGGAATAACATATGTATATATGACCGGGAGTACTACTGCCATGAAAGAACACACACATTATATATATATATATATATATATATATATATATATATATATATATATATATATATATATATATATATATATATATATATATATATATATATATATATATATATATGTATATATATATATATATATATATATATATATATATATACATATATATATATATATATAAATATATTATACATATATATACATATATATATACATATATGACCTAGAGTACTGCAGGAAATGCACATATGAGGTGTCAGTATCATCATGCATAAAGCAGTAGTTAGGTTAAGCAGCAAAAAGCAGTAGTAAGCATATGTCAACACTAGTAAGCGGGTTTAAGGCCATACAGCCACATGTCGTTAGATATATACAGCAATATGTATATATATATATATATATATATATATATATATATATATATATATATAAACTGAAGCAAAAGGTTATCCAAACTTGTAAAAAGAAAGAAAACGGCTCCAAGATCCACAAATCGCACCAGCAAGTATGAAGTGTTCTAAACGCAAAAATAATTTATTTGTCACACCAATACAGCGTTTTCGCCAATCAAATTCGAATGGCTTCCTCAGAGAGACATATAATACGTTAATAATAACGGCGCTATTTATACATTGTACCAGCAAGCATGCTCCATATAATATACGTCATTTCCTGGCCTTACGGCTTTTTTCTCTTATACATCTTAAAGAAGTCATGACATATATATGAAATCAGTTTTAAAAGTCAGTTTTAAAAAATCAATTTTAAAAAAATCGATTGCGCAGTTTTAAAGAAAACCATTTAAAACCAGCAAATCTGGCATAGATGGGAATAAACTTTTCTATTAGTACATACAGTTCCTGCCATATAAACATTCAGCCACAAAGGGCTAAAATACATTGGTACTAAATTGATCAAATAACATAACAACTGTTACTAGGTGGCTATTGCATTGTCGCATCGCCTACCATATATTCTTTCTCCAGTTAAATCCCAAAGTTACTTTTGTATAATATTCCTAAAATTTTAAAATAGTATATGATATGAAGTATCTTCAATTAATAAAACAATAACTTTTTAGCCCCCCCAATTTTTTGCGTTGTTATTCACCTCACTATAATGTCCACACCAATAATAACCATTGGTGTGAGTACATACACTTCATACATTAAATGGTGGGACCAAAAATGAATGGGTGAATTAATACAGTTCATTCATTTTCCCACTTATACATATTTTTTCTTTGTGGATTAATGGATATGTTAAAAATTCACATATTATACCCAAAATACCACCCCCTATGGAACATGTCCAATTATTGGATTATCTAAGGTAACTTTTCAATTTCAACAGGCAAGAAATATTGCAATTATCATTTAAACCAGGGACGTTGAATGCATTTAATTTGATTTGCCATTCCAACTCCCTGGTTTCCAATCTAATAGATGTGGGCCCTCCTCTACTGCTCTGTGGGATATGGTCTATAGCTGTGAAATAAAATTTGTGTCCTATTTGTTGGTCAATATGCTTGGCTAAAGCATTTTCAAGATTATGTTTTCTTATAGCGTACATATGCTGGTAAATCCTCTCCCTAAATTTACGGTCGGTTTTACCAACATAGTACGCAGGACAACTATCACAGGTAGCAAGGTAGACAATAGACCTAGTTTCACAGTTTATCTTGTGTCCAATTGTATACTTTCTACCATTGATTGAGAATGAACTTCCTGTTTTTACACAACTACACCAGTTGCACCGCCCACAGGTAAATGTACCTTTTTGTTTAGAAAGTAAATCGTCATTTAAGTTACCTTCTAACAACGTTTTTAAATTCTTCCCTTTCCTATATACAATAGTGGGTTTTGTTCCCAACTTTTCTAATAATAATCTGTTACTGGAAATAAAAGACCAGTTTTTGTAAATAATGGAACTAATTTCCTTAAAGTCCGTATTGTATGTTGTAATGAAGCTACAGGAGTAACTCCGTGCTCCTTCACAGGCTAATGTTGAAGGAAGTTCCAAATCCATATTTTCTACATCAGTGGTATATATGGGCACCTCACTATCTTTTCTAATGTGAATTTTCAACAGTGGTGTGTAGAACCCATTCTCTCTCTTGTTCCTCACTTCCACTATTAACTCATTTATGAGCCCTTCAGGGTAGTCCCTATTTTTAAACATATCATAGAGGTGCTGGCATTCTCTATTAAAACTCTCTTCAGTACTGCACATCTTCACAGCTCTAATCAACTGTCCTTTAATAATGGAACGTTTTTGTTTGTATGGGTGTTGGCTAGAGTAGTGAAGAAATGAGTTACAATAGGTTTTTTTCCTATGTATTGAAGAGGTTAATGAACCATCTTCCAAGTTCTTGTCTAGTTTAACATCTAAATAATCCATACTAGATGTAGAAAATTTGTGTGTGAACCTAAAAAATCTGGTTGTATTGTTCATATATGTGAGGAGTTCCATTGCTTCCTGTTCTGACCCCTTAAATATCATAAAGATATCATCCAGGAATCTGGTGTAATAGACTGCCTGATTTGTATAACTGGAGTTCCCAAAAATGAACTTCTTCTCCCAGTATGCTACAAATATGTTTGCTACTGACGGACCACATGGTGAACCCATTGCTATGCCTTGTGTTTGCAAAAAATATTTTTTGTCAAATGTGAAAAAATTCGATGTTAATATTATATCCAACAGGTCCGTTACTGTGTCAATCTCATTTTTAGGGACCTCTAAATCCTTCAAAAAACTCCCTATCCACTCAATGGCTTCCAAGTGGGGTATTGATGTGTACAGATCTACTACATCTATGGTAAGAAAGTTCCACAATGGGTCAAACTGGAGTCCATTGATGTCAGAAAGGAACGCCCAGGAGTCCTTACAAATGTGAGGGATTGTTTTTATATACTTGGAAAGGATTTTATCCACTAGGCATGCACATGGGTAAGTCATAGATGATCTTGCATCTATGAGTGCTCTCATGGGTGGGTTGTAAAGGTCTTTGTGGATCTTCGGAATTCCGAAGATAACAGGGGTCTTAGGTGTAGTGATATCTATATATTGGTAGGTATCGTTGTCGATTTTCCCTGCCAAAAATAGATCACGAAAGTATCCCCTGTTCCTGGAATAGGCCTTATTCATCTCGTTAATGGAAGCAATAGTATAAGCTGGACTATCCAAAATGTGAAACATTTTTTGGATATAGTCTACATTATCCAAGATGACCAACCCTCCCCCTTTGTCAGGTTTAAACACTCTCACTGGTAAATGGCAAAGTTCATTCAAGAGAACTCTTTGTCCCTTAGAAATGTTGTATTTTAGATGTCTAATACAGTGGTTTCTGTTAGACTCTAAGTATCTAAAGTCGAACTCACACACTCTTTCAAACAAGGCCAAATCAGGGTGTATAGGTGGATTGAATACACTAGACAGTTTAAGTTTACACTCATCTTGTTGCAAGGGGGTTGAAAACAGTAGTCCCAGATTTAACTTCCGTATAAAACATTTCAAGTCAATGATAGTCTCCGTCAGGTTAAAGTGACTACTGGGTACAAAGGTGTTACCAAGAGCCAATAAATCAATTAACTCCTGTTCTATAGTGAAACTGGAGAAGTTATAGATTTTAAAATCCCCTTTAGTATATATATATAGGTATGCAGACATAGATATATATATATATATATATATATATATATATATATAAGTATATATATATATATATATATATGTGTGTGTGTGTGTGTGTGTGCGTAAATATACACAGACATATACCTATGATAGGAAACAGCACCCAAGAATGGCATATGTTCACAGGCTATGCCAATGGAGGTGAGGGGCCCAAGCAAGAAACGTGTAACACGTAGCATGACCCCCCCAGCCGGACAGAGGAAGCATGCAAACAAACCCACAAACAATGTAAACAGTCCACTGCTCCCCAGACCACAGGCAGGATACAAACGGGGGGGACACCGTGGACCCGTAATCTTGGAACAGAGACAGGAGCGTCCCTTGCAGGACACCCCAAAAATTGTCATAATATGGGAGGAAGCCAGTGCGATGACCTATCAAGGTGGGGTGTGTACATATCAGGAATACAAGGGTGGTAAAGCCTGATGACCCATGGGTCAAGACAACGTGCGAGATGGGTCCCGTGAAGTGGAGAGTGGGCAGTCTGTAGTGGTGTGTACATACCCAACTTGCACCCAGAGTAAGGATGAGTGCTGTAGAGGAGGTGCAGGTGGGGGAACTATGGGTAGCTAATTTTGGGTCTAGGCATGCAGGTGTTTGCTGGAGTGGGCCTATACGGACAGCCCCAGGGATGTAAGCAATAGTGTTCATTGGGCAGAGGCGCCGCCCAACAAGCAGCTACACCCGCTATGAGTCCCACTGCAGCAAAGTCTAATTTATATGGCAAAGAAAGGAATAACCAGATGTAGATGTGTATATGTAGAGGTATGTGTGTGTATATCTACCCATAGCTACATGGAGATATACCTCTCCCCTCAGTAGTACAAATGTATACATACAGAGACAGAATACATATAAATGCCCGCAAATAGATATATACATATGCAGACAACCATACATCCATATGTCGTTAGATATATATATATATATATATATATATATATATATATATATACAGCAATACATAAATATATATATGTATGCATACATATACAGATATATATGTTTATAGTTATGTATATATATATATATATATATATATATATATATATATATATATATATATATATATATGTGTGTGTGTGTGTGTGTGTGTGTGTGTGTGTGTAAATATACACATGTATATAGCTAGGATATGATACAGCAGTTACGAAATACATATGTTCACAGTCCGTGCAAATGGGGGTGAGGGGTCCAATCAACAAACATGTAACACGTAATATCAACCCCCCCCCCCAGCTAGACCGGTGAAACATACAGACACACAATAAAAGTAAACACACCACTGCTTCCCGGATTACAGGCAAGATACTACCAATGGGAGAGACCTGCCGAGTCTAATCTTGAAACAAAGACATGTATGTCCCTTGTGGGACACCCAAAAATTCAATGATATTTGGGTTTCCTGCCATTACACCGATGTCCAACTGTAGGCCATGCATGTTCCCAGTTTACAAGATAGGGGAAGCCTGATGATCCGTGGGGTGGAGCAACATTCGTGATGGGTCCTGAGAAGTGGGGAGTGGGTAAGTGTACTGGTGTGTCCAGACCCGACCTGCACCCGGAGTAAGGAAGAGTGTCAAAGAGGATGTGCAGTTTTGGAACTATGGGTATGAAATTATGGGCCTAGCTGTGCAGGTGTTGGCTGGAGGGGGTCTATATGGACCGCCCCAGGGATGTAAGTAATAGTGTGCATTGGCTAGGGCTGCTGCCTAATGGGCAGCCACTTTTGCTACTAGTCCCACTGCAGCACAGTCTATTGTACATGGCAAAGAACGGAATAACCGGATGTAGATGGAAAAATGTAGAGATGTGTGTGTATATATACCCATACCTACATGGAGTTAAACCTCCCCCTCTCCATAGTACAAATGTATACATACAGAGACAGAATATAATTAAATACCCACATATAGATATATACATATGCAGACACCCATACATCCATATGTCGCTAGACATAAATATATATATATATATATATATATATATATATATATATATATATATGTATATATATATATGAAAATAAATATATATATATATATATATATATTTTTATATATATATATATATCTATATATATATATATGTGTGTGTGTGTAAACATACACATATATATAGCTAGGATATTCATTGATTTATTGATTTAATTTACATCTGTTAACCGGGTAAGTCTGGCTGAGCCTTTGGCTCATTTAGACCAGAGATCCAGGGAGAAAAGCTCCTCAGGACTAGAAAACAATTTATTAAATAGTAGTATACAGCAGATATATATATATATATATATATATATAATATAGATATATATAGATCTATATATGTATATATATATATATATATATATATATATATATATATATATATATATCTATGATACAGCAGTTAAGAATTGCATATGTACACAGGCCGTGCCAATGGGGGTGAGGGGTCCAATCAACAAACATATAACACGTAACATCAACCCCCCAGCTGGACAGGTGAAACATTTGAAAACACGATACAAGTAAACACACCTCTGCTTCCCAGACCACAGGCAGGATACTACCAGTGGGAGAGACCTGGCAAGTCTAATCATGAAACAAAGACATCAATGTCCCTTGTGGGACGCCCAAAAATTGATGATGATCGGAGTCAGTCCCTGTGATGATTTATCTAACCAGGCCGTGTACGTACACGGACCAGTAGGTTGGGCAAGTCTGATGACAACGTATATCATGGGTCCCGAGATGTGGAGAGTGGGCAGTGTGCAGTGATGTAGTTAGACCCCCACCTGCACCCAGAGTAAGGATGAGTGCTGTAGAGGAGGGGCAGGTGGGGGAACTATGGGTATGCAATTATAGGCCTAGGCGTGCAGGTGTTGGCTGGCACAGTTGTATTTGGACCGCCCCGGGGATTTAAGTAATATTGCGAACTGGGCAGAGCTTCTGCCCATACCTCTCAACCTCTAACAGCAAAACCACTGGACAGAACCTAAACCATTGGGGGGGCAAATAGGGACAGAAATGACATATTCCACTTACAGCCTTAGAAAGCTGATAGAATAATAGGTTTTGCATTAGCATGACTCATCTGAAGGATATGGAGTCTTAAACCCAAATACTTGTCTGTATTTAATGACTTCAGTAACCAGATATTTGCCAGACAGGTGCAGATTGTAAGAGGAACACACCAATATTATAAAGCATAACAGCAGTAGTACGCATGGATAAGCAGGTGTAAGTGTGTTTCTGTGTATTTGCACGGGGGTAAGCATTGCCTACATAGATTGAACTAAGTAGATGCTAGCTTAGTGTAAGGAAACGCAACCAGAGGTTAGCATTGCTTAGCTCTGTGCAAACCTGCGCACACCCTCGTACAACTGCTCAAATGTCCCTAACTCACTCTTTATCCGATAGCCAGTGTTCTGCCCTGAAACAAAATATCCAGCCTCTGCAAGGCCCACACCCGGGACCCTGCACATCATACACTACGTGTTTACCAGTAAACCATGGCAGATGTACATAACCACT
Source organism: Protopterus annectens (assembly GCF_019279795.1). Classification (NCBI taxonomy): domain Eukaryota; kingdom Metazoa; phylum Chordata; order Ceratodontiformes; family Protopteridae; genus Protopterus; species Protopterus annectens. Next base: position 256,732,265 of record NC_056729.1, on the reverse strand, counting down.
CATTTCACATACATATCATCTAGCACAATCAGTCAACAGCACAGGAAATGTAGTAATAACACATCACACAACCTCTTAATGCATGTATCCCGGACATAGTCCACCATAATGTGGGTACATATAGAGATATCTGTCATATCCTGCTCAAATACACTTAAAACATTGCATGGTACACAATTATATGTAGTAGAACCCATATATTGAAGGAGATTATACATCTGAAACACGTACGTGTTGGCACGAATGACTGACCTCAGTCCTAAGGCCATCCATGTAATTTGCCAAGCGAATGAGGTACAGGCCACACATATAGGCCAAACATGCAAGGAAATATGGACAGATATATATCTGTAGACAGATAGACAGATATAGGTATATATATATATATATATATATATATATATATATATATATATATGTGTGTATGTATGACTCACAAATAACCATATTATAGCAATCGTACATAGATAAATATGTTCAGTGTATATATCCTATATATATATATATATATATATATATATAAAAATACATATACATAGCTACAGCTATATCAATGTCCAGTTCTATCCCTGTATATATGGGAGTTTCACATATATACTTGTGCAGATATACATATATATATATATATATATATATATATATATATACATACACACACACATATATATATATATATATATATATATATATATATATATATATATATATACAGATAGACATGTGTATATGATTTCCATATGCGAATGGACTCCTGGCCCACTCCGTACTTGGTCAATGGCGAGTGTACATGACTTTACTTTAGATAGTAAGCCCTGTATATAGCTTGCTTGAATGGGTTCTAGTTTAAATTGGGTTTATGGTGGACCAGATGGAGTGGAAACAGTCAGGGTTGGGGTGGAAGGATTATTTAATAGGGAGGTTATTGATTTTGGGATGCAATTGTGTCATTAGTATTGTTGGTAGTAGGAACTGGGGTAGTGGGTTTGCCAGGTTTTAGGAGGAGGTTGACTGATTGCAAGAATTTTTGTGGATTTGTTTGATATTTTAGTTGGCAAGTTTGAAAGTATATTTTTTGTCTATTTTGATTTGTTTCTTAGCTAGATTTCTAAGTTGTTGGAAGGTAATAATATTTACATGACTTTTGTTAGAATGATAGAGGGACCATGCTTTGTTTCTTTGTCTAAGTAGCTGTATTGTTTCTTTTGCTAACCATGGGAGCCTTTTGGTTTTAGAACAAATTTTTCTGGGGGGGGGGGGGGGGCAAGTTTATTTAAGATATGTAGGAAAATGTTACTAAAATATTGGACTGCATGATCTAGTTGCAAGGTTTTTAGGGGAGCCCAGTTTTGTTATTTTAAGAGAGTCTGGAAGGTAGTTAGAGATATTTGTTTTTTTATTTCGGCTGTAGCAGTATGAGATATTATTACTGCTATTTGTGGTATTCCTTAGTGGTATGTAATATTATTACTTCTTCTTCTTCTTTTTTCAGCTTTTCCAGCTTAGGGGTCACCACAGCGGATCATCTGTCTGCTCATGATTGGCAGTGGAGTTTTATAGTGTTGAGTTGCCAGCCCAGCGCCCACCCTTCCACAGAAGGTACTCACACACCCACGCACTCACACCTAGGGCCAATTTAGAGTGTCCAATCCATCTACTGCATGTCTTTGGGATGTGGGAGGAAACCAGAGCACTTGGAGGAAACCCACGCAACCACAGGGAAGACATATAGACGCCACACAGAAGGTACCCCAGCCAAGAATCGAACCAGAGAACCTCTTGCTGTGAGGCAGCAACGCTAACCGCTGCACCACCGTGGCCACCCTGGTATGAGATATTACTATTGGTGGTATTCCTTAGTGGTAGGAGATATTATTTCTACTATTTGTATTTTTTGATGGAAGTTGTATAGGTTTATACAATTAGTTGGTGTATTTGAGGAGTATGTGAGCCAGTCCAGGTTAAAGTCACCTAGTATTATTGTTTCATGGTTAAAGTTAGTGGACGCCTATTCAAGTATGTTTTCAATATTTTGCAGATTATTTGCAGGAGGGAAGTAGATAACTGTGATAACTATTGATTTATGTTTGTCTGTATTGAGCCTGGCAGTTAAAATTTCAGAGTTAGGGATGTTTGGTCGGGTAGAGTTAAGCTGAACTATTTTGAGGATTTCTTTATATAGGATGGCAATAACCCCAACACTTTTAGCTAATCTGTCCTTTCTAATGATACCATCCCCATCAAGGAGTATTTCCTCAGATGTAATATGGGGTTTAAGCCAAGTTTCTGTTACAATAGCTATATGTGGGGAATATAGTGTCATGGCTGCATGGAATTTATCTACTTTTCTTAGTAGGCTTCTAAGGTTGACATTTATAAAGAGATGGTCCGACATGTGTCCTTTTAGTGGTAAAGTATGTGTTGAGGGCATGGTAGTGACAGTGTTTGGATTGGTGGGTTGGTTTGGTTGAGTGGTAGTAAGAGGGCCTTGGTTGGGATGGATGTCAGACTGAAGTTTAATTTGAGTAAGTGAGTGCAGAATAAGAAATCTTATTTTGCAGATAAGCTAATTTTGTATATATAAAGTTTGTTAGTGGAGCTATGTATTTGGAAGTATCTTAGTGAAAAGAACAGTGTTTGAGAGTGGACAAATAGATGAGGAGAGATGTGAATGGTTAAGTTTCTTTGCCAGAGTGTAGTATATATGGGTGAGGTTGGAGAGGTGCAAAGGAGAAGATGATGGGACTGGTAGGAGAACAAATGTGTGGCGACTGAAAGTAAGACTAAAGTAGATGTGTGTAATAAGAATATCTTTAGAGAGGGCATGGTTGGAGTATTTAGCTTGGAGGAGGGGTTGGGGGAGACTACTGGTATAGTAAATAATAAAGTAGGAAAAACTTTCTGTTGTAGGGAAGACTATTAGATGGGGTTAGTGTGTTTGCTTAGAAATGATTGGTAATATGTGTTTTTATGGGTATAGAGAATAGGTGAAACTAAACAGGAAATAAAGGTGAATAGGATAATGTAGGAAATAAGATAGCAGGGGAGTAGGAGTATAGATGGGAGGAAGAGGTAATGTCCTGGTAGTATGTGCTCTCAGGTGTGAATGATGAGCTGTGGTAAGTGGAGGGAGGGAAGTCTAATTAAGTTATAATAGCCTAAGTGGAGGAGATTGTGGACTGGCTATAAGTTAGGATGAGATCATGGATTGCTGTGGTCTGGATAAATATAAATTACAGTATATTGGGGGTGGGTGGGAATGGGGATAGCAAGGGTGAGTGTAGCAGGGCCTTCAGCGGGGCCTACACCCAGGTCAGGAAATTGCCCTAGAAGACAATTAGCTAACAAGGATTTAAATAGCAGGGGGAAGGGGTAGGTACGGTGAGTAGTTTTAATGAGAGAGGAAACAAGAGAAAAGAAACATTGGCTAGAGGGAATAGTAAAAACTAAGAGTCGGAGGTTAAAAAATTAACCTCACATATACAGATATGTCGCACCTGCACTAGGCACCAACTGAGAGTCAGCAGGATGCAGACAGAAAAACAGTATAGAATAAGATAGGGAGTCAGGGGGTACTACTAGTAACAAGGTCAGGAGCAAAGCCAACAGTAGTGCAAAGTAAAAAAGGTTTGGGTGCAAGTGTGGTAAGGTAGTGAGTGTATTAACATTAAAAGTGGGAAATAGGAGTAGAGGATAGTTTTTTTTCTAGGCTGCTGAGTTCTGTGACTGCTACAGCAACAACCACCCAGTAAGTTTAACAGTTAAGTACAAAACTCTTACAAGTGGGTAAGATAGCACGTACTTAATGTGATACTCATAGATGTCCACAATACACACTGGACGAGAGGACAAAGATGGTTATGGTTGATCCAGGTTTTTCACAGGGGCTAAAATAGGAGAGCTGCTGTTGGATATATTGAGAGGCTATAACGACAGAATGGTGGGTTAATTGGTGAAAAAGAGCAAAGGGGAAACAAAAGCAAGTTTGACATATTGAAAACCTCTGCTACTTAACGTTGCAACACTATTATAGACATTAACAGCATCTCTCAACTTGTGTTAAAGGCATATTGAGGTAGGACAGTTGAAAAAATGTAGATATATTTGAGACCTCAATATTACAGGTTATAGCCTTGAGAAGTAACTACAAGTAACACATGCAACACTACTCATGCGCATTTACAGTTTTTAGCAGTGTAGGATAAATGCACAAATTAGCAGAAACAGATTTAAAAAGCTTAGATAGTAATCTAATAAGCAGTAATACAAACTGTGTGCTAGAAAGGACCTTACTAACAGCAATTACAGTGTCCGCAACTAGAACAGCACAATACAGCTTACATGTATGGTGTAGTTGTTAGTTGTTACCAAAGGCAGCTAATCACTGATACAACAGGTTATTTCAGGCAAAGAGTCTTTTGTTGCAGTACAAAATTCTTTGCAATCTTGTATCTTTAAATTAGCAACATTTAAGACAAATTTGTTCCCAATGCCAGCTAATTGCCAATAGAAGCAGGCTATACCAAGTTAACGAAACAAAAAAAACGTATTTTTTTTAGTACAATGTTCTTTGCAATCAGGTTTCACTAAAATGGCAGCATTTATGGCGTATGTATTACCAATAGCAGCTAACAGCCGATAGATAGGTTATTTGAAGTTAAAATTCATTTGGTGCAGTACAGTATCCTTTGCAAACCTGTATCTCAAAATTACTACAGATAGTTTACTTCTAAAGTATATATAACCCTTTCTGTAGTCAGTGTTTTCTCTATCTTTCTCCATTTTTGCCATGTAGCTGGCTGGCAACACAATAGCCTTAGGGTGAAGGGAAGATCCCTATCGAGCACCATTTCAAACATTTTTAAGGGATACATTTACATCAAAATTGACACGTAGAAGTGGTTTAACAATCTTATGTTGTTGCATTGCATGTTTTTCCTCTTGCACTCACTCACTCACTCAGTCACCCATCTAACGTAAAAGCCATGAGAAAATTATGGTATGGTTCACTGAGTCCTGATTTATCAATCAGGTATTTTCGAGAAAATTATTAGAAAAAAACTTAGCATCCCTCAGTGAAGCAGAGATATGCCATCCGCCCCAATACAGAAGGCTTTACCCTCTGTATCTCATTTCTTAACATAGTATCCTATCAGATTACACAACCTCATAAGAAGTTTGTAAAAATTGCTGAAGTAGTCTGTAGATCAACTGGAAATTGAGAAACCACACATATTTCCTTATTTTGTCATACTTATCTAGATATATAATTAAAATCTTTGGATTTTGTAGACTATCCACTATTTCGTCCTCTATGTATTTTGATCTGAGATCACAACTTAACAATCAGGCCTCCTTCTCCACTTCTGCCCCAGTGTCCATTTCCATCATCTTGGCCCCCAAATGCAGTAACAGTTAAGCAGCTATCCAAGTAACCCATTTACCCCCCCCCCCTCCCAGATATGAGAAAGAATTAAGCAGTGGGGAGTGATACCATTACTGCACTAAGAAAACCCAAAACAAAATTAGAGTCAGAGATGTTGCATGGAAAGCTTTGAAAAATGATCCCTTCAGTGATCAATTACACCAAACTTTTAGAGCCCTATGGAAAGAAGCTACAATTAGTACAAGTACTGCCAAAGCTACATTCCTTAGAAGAAAAAAGGAGCAAATTGGTCTAAACCTAATCTATTTTGGAAAGAAGTAAATAGCTGACAGGTGCACTAACCAGCTCATTACCAACCATGAATGGACAGCAATTCTGAAGGCACTCTTGCTTTGCAAATGACAATGCTCTTCCTCTCCACTCCACTGTAAAGGATATAAAACATAGTTTCCCATCAAATAATCCTTACCCAGATTAGAACAAGAAATCCTTCTTCCCCTGAAATGTAGCCATTAACCTCTTTTGTAGTAATCTTCTCTTTCTCAGATAATTGTTAGATAGACAAAGCCATTTCTTCCTAAATGTATTACCTCATATGCCACATACAGCAAACTGCATCTGACTTTCTTAAGGCTTGTCACTGAGGAAATAGCCAAACCTCTTGCTGATTGTGATGCCCGTGCACTGGCCCAGTAATCAAAGAGCCTCAAAATCCTCACCACTAGCACCAGTGAGGGGTATGCACATTGGGAAGGATAACAAGTACACACACAGTAAAGTACAATTTCCCTTAAGAGCACACAGAGATCACAGTCAGTCCGGGGCTAATTTCTCCCTTTCTCTCCAGATCCCCAATAAGACTCCCCACTGGCACAGCTATAGGGTACAGATCTCAGCCTAGTGGTCAAGGCAAAACCTCCAGCACTCTCTCTGTCCAGCCAGTGCTTTGCGTTCCTCTCCAAGTAGCGACACACACACAGACACACACACACACACACACACACACACACACACACACACACACACACACACACACACACACACACACACACGCACACACACACACACACACACACACACACACACACACTTTGAGATATGAGTTATATACAACACACAGACACTCTTGGGGAAGGCTGGCACGGGTTCTCCAGCTATTCCCCCTTGTCTCCAGACTATAAGGTAGAAATCACTGCCACCAACCACTAATATCAGCTACTATAAGGCCCTTCTCAAAGGGTGATCAGTTTCACTGTGCACTATTACTGTTATCCAAATACTAAGCATGATCCAGGGCTAAAGCTATTGGAGTGGCTTGGACAGTATTATCAAATGCATGCAATGTAATCTAGGAACTTAAATTATCTCTACACAAAACAGCCACAGTTGAAAGGTTTACAAATATTTAATAATAAATAATAAAAACACAAGACAATACTTATTACTTCAACACAATGACATTATAGAGCTCAGAAATCACAGGAAAATGCTTTAAAATAATACCGTAGAATAGTCTGACATAAATATAGAAAACAGCTAGACTAATCTGGCTATTTCTGTCTGTCTCTAAGAGAAATACTAAGATCTAAGATTCTACATACAGAGCAAAGGCAGAGTGCTGGTGAGTTGATGTGTTCAGATTCAGACAAAATCCACAATGCTCTCTCTTTCTCTCTGGGAAAGTCTTAAATTGATAACACAGTACTGCTGAGTCATTTCAGATTACATCATTCTTAACAGTTCTGATTTAGTTTCCCAGGCTCACAGAAACTCAAACTTTACATTTCTTAGTAAGTTGCACCTGACCAGGAAGCCACAGCAATAAAAAACATTATACATATAAAACCTTAATAATTATCTCTTAAATCAAGACAATAGAAAGAATTTTCTGGCCCAGACGTCCTGTCTCTGAGCTTGAGATCAAACAGTCATACAACGCTTGACTTATCAGCTTTCTTCTAGCAGAGTGCACTGTGGTTACATTTTTGAAGCTCAGTACAACATATAGTTTAATTATAACATATAGGTCTCTTTACATTTGTAAACCAAGCCTGTGGATTATATTAATATTTACAAATGTCATAGAATTATCTACAAAATTCTATTTAGCTAGGCTGGCAGCCTTTACATATCTCCCCCTCCCCCCTGGAGAACTCAAGCTAGATTTTCAAGTGAGCCTTGAGAAACGTTACTTGAGAACGTTAGGTCTGCATATACCTTATCCCATTCCCTGTCTTGAGAGCCTATGTGAGTTGGCATTGCCAACCCCACTGTGGTGCTGCACTGACATATCATATGCTTGCAACTCTAGGCTCCTTCTTAGCAACCTGGCATTTTGCTGGCTGGTTCATTGTAACCATGTTAGGGGATTGTGATCTGTAACTACAGTGAATTTTCTTGCATACAGATAAGTCTGAAGTTTCTGCAGTGCCCACACTATGGCTAGACATTCCCTTTTATATCATTTCTAGCATTCCTCCCTGGGGTGGAGACTATGACTGAGATAAACCACTGGGTGCTCTTCTCCCTCTGAAGAAATCTGGCTAAGCACAGCCCCCACCCCATGGTTTGAAGCCTCCACCTGCACAACAAATTATTTGCTGTAATCTGGACTGGCTAACACAGGGGGTCCTCCCAAAGCTTCTTTAAGCTTCTGGAATGCCTGTTCACATGCTGTGGACCACACTACCTTATCTGGCCTGTTTTTCCTTGTCAGGTCTGTGAGGGGAGCAGCTATGGTACTATAACTGGGGACAAACTTTCTGTAGTACCCTGCTGTCCCTAAGAATGTCCTCACCTGCTTTTTGGTAACAAGTGCAGGCCATGCCTGAATGGCTTCCACTTTGGCAGGTTCATAGGTTCATAGGTTCATAGATTAGTACTAGGCTAACTGCCCTTGCGAGCCATTTTAAGCCTAGCCAATTATCCCCTGTGAGATTCAAACCCTGTACCTTGTGTTTGTAAGGCAAACATTTTAACCATTAGGCCACCCTCTCATCCTTATCTTACCACTCCCCACTCTATGTTCCAGGTAGGAGACTTTTCCCATACCCACCTGACATTTGCTCGGCTTAATGGTCAACCCTGCCCTCTGTTGTCTGCCTAGCACCTCCCTGACATGTTGAAGGTGCTGTTGGCAGGAATGGCTATAGATGGCAATTTCATCTAGGTAAGCAAGGGCAAACCCTCCTGCTCCTGCTAGGATAAGATTTACCAGACTCTGGAAAGTTGCTGGGACATTTTTCTTCCCAAAGGGCATCTTTGTGAGCTCATACAAGCCAAAAGGAGTCACAAAGGCTGACCTCTCTCTGTAGCACTGGGATTCAAGGGCACCTGCCAGTAACCCTTAGTAAGATCAATGGTTGTAAGATACTTAGCCCCACCCAGCTGTTCTAGGGTCTCATCTGTCCTAGGCATGGGGTAAGCATCTGACTCTGTGTGACTATTCAATTTCCTGTAGTCCACACAGAACCTGTTGCTGCCATCCTTCTTTGGCACCAGCACCACTGGGGAGGCCCAGGGACTGATGGACTCTTGAATTACCCCTAGTTCCAACATTTCCTGTATCACCTCCCTCAGAGTCTGTTTGACTCTCCCAGGCACCCTATAAGGGGCCTGCCTAATAGGCCTTTGGGGTCCTGCATCCACCTGGTGCTGCACCAGGTGGGTGCACCCTGATTTCCCAGTGAACATGTCCCCAAACTCCTGTAACACTGTTTGGATTTCTTGAACCTGGGTAGGAGATAGCTGCTGGGACATTGCTACCCCTTCCATTGAGGTATCAGTCTGCGCCTCACTGAGGAGATCAGTCACCAGATCTCCCTCAGACTTCTCCTGCAATCCACTACAAATACTCAGCACAAGGGCCTCCCTATCATGGTAAAGTTTCATCATGTTAACATGGTACAATTTGTGCTCCTGCCTCCTGCCTAGCAGTTCCACCATGTAGTTAACATCACTTACCTATCTTACCACCTTGCAGGGTTCTCCCAAGCTGCTTGCAGCTTATTGTGTCTGACAGAAATGAGAACCATTACCTGCTGCCTTACTGCATACTCTCTAGCTCGAGCATTCCTGTCATACCAGACCTTTTTCTGTTGTTGGGCTTCTGCCAGTTCCTCCTGGGCCAAGTACACAAATTCCCTGAGCCTTGTCCTGAGGTTTAGGACATATGCCACAATAGACTCCTTGTGGGATTCACACTCACCTCCCACTCATCATGAATTAAATCTAGAGGTCCCCTCTCCGTATGCCCATACAGCAACTCAAAGGGTGAAAAACCTGTGGATTCCTGGGGAACATCTCTGTAAGCAAACAACAGATGGGGAAAATATTTGTCCCAATTGCCCTTAAACTGGTCGGCAAATGCCGTAGCATGTAGAGTTTAACCTCTCAACAAGACCAATAGTCTGGGGATGGAAGGGGGTGGTCTTTAGGTGCTTCACCCCACAGTACTTCCACAGACAAGCCGGCAGGTCTAACATGATATTGGCACCTCTGTCAGTCAATTTTTCTTTTGGTAAACTACCCTGCTGAAAATCTCTAACAAAGCATTTGCCACCTTTTCTGCCTCAATGGAGGACAAAGCCACTGCCTCAGGGTATCTTGTAGCATAATCTACTACCACTAGGATATACTTTTTCCCTGTGGAACTTGGAGTACTCAGAGGCCCCACAATATCCATAGCTATCCTCTGAAATGGCTCCTCAATCACAGGCAGAGGCATCAAAGGAGCTCTCACCTTGTCTCCTGCCTTGTCTACCTGTTGGCACTGCTCACAGGTCCTGCAGTAGGCCAGTAAAAGTTCTGCATAAGATGTCTCTTTGTACATTTTATGCAGATATTACCTGGTAAGGGAATATCACGGGCTATGGATAAAAGCACTAGATGATAGGCTCTAGGCACCACCAACTGCTGTATTCTCTCACCTTCTAGCCCTCCCTTAGGGGTCCCCTCTCTATACAATAATCCTTTGTCCCAGTATACAGATTCACCCTTCCCTTGAGAATCAGGTGCCTCACTAGCAACCTGCCTCAGGCCTTGCAATGTAGGGTCTGAGAGCTGAGTCTGTCTCAACTCTCTCTTAGTAACCCTTACCAGTTTCCCTTCCACTACACACCTCTACCTTTGCTGTCACTCTGTCCAAGGGAACATCAGTACCCACAAGCAGCTGTGGCTCACCTTCAGTCTCACTGTTACAGAGTAGCTCCCTCCCTAAAGTACTACCTTTCCAGTCCTGGCTGCAAGTATGTGGTCTGACTGGGTCTCCCCAGGCTACCAGACCCACATGCTTGTCTCCTAGCCTGACTACATGTAACTGCATAAACACATGGTACTGCCTCATCAAAATCCTTCTCTATCAGGACATCTACAGGATGGTAGTTTGGTACCCCTGTTGTCTCAGGACAACCTGCTATTGGCATTTTGTTTTTCCTACTTACTGGCTCCTTTACCTTTTGTTCCTCAACTTGCCTCCATGTGCATCTATATGCCACATAGCTCCACTGGTTGCATTCAAAACATTTAACCCTAGGTCCTGTACGTGTACTTGGACTAGTGTCTTCCCCTGCTACTGGCAAATTCTGATGGGGCAGTCTGGGCTGCCCACCATGGGCTCCTTTAGACCCATGAACAGCACTAGGTGTCCCTTTCCTGTGAAGGGATGCCCTGTTTTCTAGGCATAGGTCTCCCTTCTTCCCCACCTCATCTGAAGTAGCACATTGTCTATCAGCTAACCAGATCCTCATGTCCTCAGGCAAAGTGCTAAGAGCTTGTTCCCTCACCAAAAGGTCTGCCAGCCCTTCAAAAGTGGTGACCTGACATCCACTCTTGCACCTATGAAAATAAGTGCTCAGTTCAGCAACATATTCACACACACCTTCATCTGCCTTGCATCTATGCTCATGAAACTTTTTTTCTATAAGTTTCAGGTGTTAGCTTAAAAATTTCTAACAAACAATTCTTTACAGCATTATAGTTAAAACAGTCAATGTCAGATAATTTGGAAAGTACATTTCAGTTTTACCATAGAGTAAGGGTGTCAGGAACCCAGAGCCTTTGGTCAACATACATACCCTCTCAAACATATGATTGAAACTATCAAAATTATCCCCCTCTGTAAACTGTGGAAGAAATTTACTGACCTTTTGTGCTTCTGGGGTCCAGTTACTCCCTTCCCCATTACCTCAATGACTCTGGCAAAGAGCCAGCATCTCCTTTTCATGCTGCTTAACCAGAGGCAATCTCTGCTTAACATACAAGGCCATGTCAAACCCAGAGCTGTTGGACATGCTACACTTAAAGAAATCCCAATCCCTCAGAGCCACAAGCTCCAGGGATCTAAATCTTCTCATCACAATAAACAAAACATGCTGGAGGGATAGGTTCCTGACCCAGAGATTTCCCAAACTCTGGAATAGATTGCCCATACATGTCAAGTAGAGTGCCTCTTTGGCCCTCTTCAAAAGGAACCTTGACGATTGGATGGGAGAAAGGAAGTTCACCCCGGGGATCACGTCAGTCGCCCTGCTAGACAGGTGTCCAGGGAAGTAAATAGTGTGGGAAGAAATAGCCAGGGAATTGTTATGGCTAAGCTTGTATAGGCTCTAGGGCTGATAGCCTAGTACCAAACTATGGACCTATGAAACCTATGAACCTGCCTCTCCTTCTTTGCAGCTTCCATTTCCAAATGCCTGGCCTCCAGCTCAAGTCTCTTTAGCTCCAGATGGATTTTTAAGTCCACTGTAGAAAGGTTGAGCTGCCCATTCTCTGAGTGTTGTACATCTCCATGGCCAGTCTGATTGTCCTCCTGATTGCTGTTTTCTGATGTAGCTGTGACCAAAGCTGCAATCATGTCTGCCTTAGTCAGGTTTCCATGCTCCAGTCCTTTAGCCTGGCACATCTCAGCCAACTAGCTCCTTTTCAGCTTGCCATACTCCTCTGCTGACATGCTTGCTTGCTCTCCCTGACTAACTAAGCTAACAAAGGAAATAAAACAATTGTGATCTGAACTTTGAATATTCACTGCATGGCTGATTTAGAGTACAAAAACACATTCAGTGATCACTGTACACAAGCTACAGGAATTCAATGTCCACATCACTACAAGCCAAATAGTATGTGATGTGGCTAACTCACCATAATCAAACAATTAATATTTTATGTGGATATCCCACCACTGCCAAACAATTAATATGTGATGCCCATACACTGGCCCGGTAATCAAGGAGCCTCAATCCTCACCACTAGCACCAGTGAGGGACATACACATTGGGAAGGATAACAAGTGCACACAGTAATGTACAATTTCCCTTAAGAGCACACAGAGATCACAGTCAGTCTGGAGCTGGCTTCTCCCTTTCTCTCCAGATCGCCAGTAAGACTCCCCACTGGCACAGCTATAGGGTACAGATCTCAGCATAGTGGTCAAGCCATAAACTCCAGCACTCTTTCTGTCCAGCCAGTGCTTTGTGTCCCTGTCCAAGTAGCGGACACACACACAGTTTGAGATATGAGTTATATACAACACACAGACACTCCTGGGGAAGGCTGGCACAGGTTCTCCAGCTATGCCCCCTTCCCTCCAGACTATAATTTGAAATCACTGCCAGCAACCACTAAAATCAGCTACTATAAGGCCCTTCCCAAAGCATGACCAATTTCACTATGCAATATTACTGTTATCCAAATAGTAAGTGTGACCCAGGGCTAAAGCTATTGGGATGGCTTGGACAGTATCACCGAATACATGCACTGTACACTAGGAGCTTAAATTATCTCTACACAAAGCAGCCACAGTTGAAAGGTTTAAAATATTTAATAATAAATAATAAAAACACAAGACAATACTTATTACTTCAACACAACATTACAGAGTTCAGAAATCACAGGAAAATGCTTTTTCCTGTGAAAGTCTTAAATTGATAACACAGTATTGCTGAGTCATTTCAGATTACATAATTCTTAACAGTTCTGATTTAGTTTCCCAAGCTCACAGAAACTCAAAATTTACATTTCTTACTAAGTTGTACCTGGCCAGGAAGCCACAGCAATAAAAGACATTATACATGTAAAACCTTAGTAATTACAGTATCTCTTAAATCAAGACAATAGGAAGAATTTCCTAGACCAGACATCCAGTCTCCGAGCTTGAGATCAAAGTCATACAATGCTTGACTTATCAGCTTTCTTCTAGCAGAGTGCACTGTGGTTACATTTTTGAAGCTCAGTACAACATATAGTTTAACCATAACATATAGTTCTCTTTACATTTGTAAACCAAGCCTGTGGATTATATTAATATTTGCAAATGACATAGAGTTATCTGCACAATTCTATTTAGCTAGGCTGGCAGCCTTCACAGTCATATCTATAATCTCTCTCTTATGTCAGGCTTTGTCCCTCCTGCATTCAGGCATGTGTTCAAAAGCCCCACCTCCAAAGTCACCTCCCTCCATGGATTAAAGCGTACAGGCCTATTTATAACCTATCTCCTCTTACAAAAATATTTAAAACATTACTCAACAAGAATTTACGAACCTGCATTAATAACTATGGCCTCCACTGCAATACACAACATGGCCTTTTCTTTTAGCCCATTCACTGCTTTTGTAATGGCCACTGATTCCATTTACTGCAACATGAAAGAAAGGTTTATAACAGCAGGATATGGCCCGAACCTTAGGAACAGTAAGCCAAAAGCTGCTACCTGTCAACTTCACAGACTTAATTTTGGCAATAACAATTAATTGATTCCAGAGCTATCTGAGAGATAGGACCATTCATGTTTATTATAGCAACTCCCCTTCCAAAATCGGTACATTTAAAACAGGCGTACTGCAAGGATCAGTCTTAGGCCTACTTCTTTCCTCACTTTTTATTCATAATCTTCCCCGGAAAAGCCAAACCATAAACTGGTTGTATATTAATCATTCTGTGGTATACATCAAATTACAGGATACCTTTATACAACTATGCAACTGTCATCTTCTAACAAACTTCTAATTAGCTCCAAGAAAGCCAATATCACTTTCTTCTCCTCAGCTAAAAATGCTTATTTTTCCACCTATTCAATTAAAAAAACACAAATGAAATTCCATCCCCACTGTCACTGAACAGAATTATCTAGATCTTATAGCTGACCCAACTTTTTTCCTTTACCTCATACACACGCGCACGCACTCACGCACACACACACACACACACACACACACACACACACACACACACACACACACACACACACACACACACACACACACACACACACACACACACACACACACACACCCACTATCACTAATAAGATCCTGCTGTGTTACAAGATCAGTCATCTTCTAGCAGCACCTCCCTGTTTAGTGATTACAGAAAACATCCTACTGCCCAAACGTGTATAGTCTCCCATTCCTCATATTACACTCAGCCCACAACACCCATAGAATTCAGGTTGCTGAGGATAAAATCTACAGATTTGTTTTACTACCAGACCCCCTTGCTGCACCATTGTATCTGTACCTAAAAGTATAGAGCATCATCATCATAATCATCATCAACACTCTTTTTCACATTTTCCACTTGGAGTCAGGATGTCATGTCATCTGTCACTATCTGTGTATTCAATAGCACTGTTACCTTCTTCAGTGGTCATACCTGACTATCACTGGTCTTCTCTCACAATCCATCCATTTCTTCGCTGCTCACCTCTCATTTTCGCTTGCCTTCTTCCTGTCTCCAAAATCGTCTTCAACAGTCTTGTGCTTTCCCAGTCATGTGCCCAAATCACCATAATCTGCTGTTTTACCTTCTCTGCAATTGGAACTACTTTGGTTTCTGCTCCTTTGTCTGCATTTCTTCATCAGTCCCACAGTGTGCATCCTACCGCTCATCTCAGACACTTCATCTCTATCACCTCCTGCTTTCTTAACTGTTCTGCCTTCACTACCCAGGTTTCTGCTTCACACAGAATTACTGGTCTGATCACTGTTTTGTACACCTTCCTTTTCAGCTTCTTTGGCATTCTTCTGTCATACACTAGCCCTGATACTCTGCCATTTGGATGCAGCCTCTCTGATTCTAACTTTGACCTCCTCATTCAAACTTCCCTTCCCTTCTCCTCAACCACCCCAACCAGATACCTATAGCTATTAATCTTATCTACAACTTTCCCTTCTATTTTAGTTCTCAACTTCTCCAGATTTCTTATCATTTGCTGCCATGACAACTTTGATAGTACTCAGTTTCATCCCACGTGCCTTCAGTTTTGTACTCCAGTCCTCTAATGTTTGGTGAAGTTCTTCTTCAGAGTGTGCTTGTAGTGCTGCAACATCTGCATACAGCAGTTTTGTTGATCTGTCCACTCTGACCTATTTAATAATGTAGTGTATCACCAGGATGAATCCTGATGCACACCCACTCCCGCTGGCAACCACTCTGTAAGCTTGAACACTGTTCACAATTGTGTACTTGGGTCCTGTACATAGCCTGCTCTAATTCTACCAATGTTTCTGGGACTTCAAACCATCAGAGGACTGCCCAAATCAGCTTTCATGGGACCTTGTCATATGCTTTCTCCAAGTCAAGGAATGACTAGTTGGAGTCTTTCCTCATCTCTATCTTCTTCCCAACTATCTGTCTCATTGCAAACTTTGTGTCAGTTGTGCTGCATCCTGATCTGAATCCTTTCTGCTCATCTCCCATCTTACCTTCTACTACTGTACATATTCATTTATCAATCACCCTGACCAGCTCTTTCATGCAGTATGACAGGAGTTTGATGCCTGTATACTGCCCACAGTTATAAACATCCCTTTTGTTCTTGAATACTAGCACTGGAATACTAATCACAGGACAACATTTCTTAGTGCATTAATCTTTAAGGCATTATATCAGGGCTACTGCTTCCCTTTGAAGGTAAAACTCACAATATTAAAAATACATATGGACTTAGAAGCTTTCAATATAATTTGCCTTAGTGTGGCCTCCATATACATAAGCTATAGGGGAAATACACTGCTCTGTATCTGTATCTGCAATCTGGAACACATTGCTTAGTGAAGTTAAAAATAAAGAAACAATTACATGCTTTTAAGATACTGTTAAATAGCATATCTAGGCAGAATCTATATGCAGCTGCTATCATGACTGTGGTTAATTCTTCACCACAATATGTTTTAATCCAAAGAAACTCTATGCTTATCACCTTTATGATAATATTATTTATTGTGTACCTTCATATTTTTTGTGCATTTATGCATCTGAAAAGATCTCTTCAAGCCTGTATTTCTGCCAAGTTTTACAGAAAATGTACTCACTCATAGATGTTTTATGTGTCGTATCTTAGATGCTTGTTAATGTTGTACATAGGGATAGACTACTGTATGTTTGTTCTTGGAGATGGGTCATGGCTAAAAAGGGACAGTAGACCAGCCCACTTATCCAGTAATCAAATAGTAAGTAAAATGAATAAATGTTTCATAGGGAGTCAAAATTTTTTCTTAGCTATGTCCCTATTCCTCTGCATTTTGGGATTGTCTAATAGAGAAAATGTGCAGTGAGATATCTGTAACTAAATGTGCTTTATCTCTACTTTAACATTTCATGCAGGCCTGTCCTTCAAGTTATTCATGATTGCTGCCATTCCAGGCAGTGTTTTTTTATCTTCAACAGGAACTGAGTTATTAGGAAATTCCTCCGCACATCTTCCACACCTACCTGCTCAGAGAGATGAGCGGGTAAAAGCCTTGTCATTCCTCTTAATCTTCCAGGCAGCTCTACCAGCATTGGAACTGCTAGTTGAACCTGGGTCATCAGGGTTATACCTGGAGCTTTAACCTTATATTCCAGCACAACCGACCCTGCTTTTGCATTGTGCCAAAACTGCTTGAAGCTCATGGACAATTTTCTTTTAAGTGGGGCAATGATTCCAAGTGTGAGAGATGCAGATATTTCCTTAAACTAGAGGCAAACATATTCACAAATAAAATGATCAGTGTATACCCCTTTACCTCCAGAAGAACTTATGTTTAGGTGCTAGCTTGTTTGCTCCCATCTCCATTAATTCTGTTGGACATATACCTTGAAACACCTTGCCACACTGTATATACAAAGTCAGCAGGTATCAGTCACAGATAGATACATTAATAACTGAATTGCTAAATCCATCTTTGAATCCAAAATAGAACATATTGGAAAATCCCTCATAACTTGTGACTACATGATTAGACGCATTGACTCCATATTCCCAAAACTGGATATGGAGTGACTCACAGTGGTCTATCTTACCAAAGCTAAACATTAAGGATGCCACTAAGGCCATTAAGTATATCTGGGGTGATTTACACTTTGTTGTTGTTCAAGTCAGAGTGAATGGCATTGGACTCTACTCTCTGTTGGGGTGATACAGAGGCATACCTCTCAACTGTCCAGATTTCTGTAGAATGTCCAGATTCTTGGCTCATATTTTTGGTCTGCTCCTCTTAAAATTTGTTTTTTGGGGGGCAAACTACATAGGATTGAACTCACTAAATAATGACATATATTTGAGTTTAAGACTTCATATACTTCAGAAAATGCAGGTTTTACTGGAAAAGCTCATCCAGACTCTGCCACAACTTGCTGTGAGGGAAAGGTTTGTTTGCTTTTGCTATTTTGTATTTTGTATTGCTTTATTGTCTCCTCTATTTTGTATACTGTGATTTGTTTTCTGCACACTGTGTTTTACTTGTATTCTGCTTTTAATTGCACAGTATACAGATTCACAGCTGTGTCCCTTAGAACAGGTTATTTAAGGAGTTACACAGAACGTAGAACCGATCAATTAACGTTATTTATCTGTGACCTGTGGGTGCAGCTAGGAACTAAATCTTCTAACTTCAGAGTATCTACCTAAATACTTCATCCTTAATTTTCAGGGTCTACTTATTAGTTTTCTCTCAAGTGTTTGACAGTGCTCTGTATAGACACAGATACCTTGAGTGACACTTTTTCCTGCAGAAGCATTTCTCCTGTAAAAGCACGATTGAAATTTCACTAATACCTAGTTGCACACAGGACTAGTTTGCAGTGACAAGCACTGTCTCCAGAGTTGCAAATTGGATACTCCTGTCATTGCTTTATATTCTCACTCCACCTGTCTAATCAATAAAAAAGAGTCTGTTGCCATGAATATGAACTTTCTTACTATCTCTGTTACCAGCTTGGTGGCTATGGGGATTCTGAGGCAATGAAGAAATTGCCTCACATTTATTGACAGCCAGTTAATTCTTAAACAAACTGATATGGTATCTGAGGGATGTATTTACACAATGTCACTGGAGGCAAAGCTCTCACATAAAAGTACTTCTAATGTCAGTAAGGTTGCCAGTAGTACACACGCTGCACCATCACACACAATTCAAAGCAGACATATAGACCCACATATGCTGAGGCACTTAAATGTAACCTTCCTAAACCTCAAAGACCTCCTAGATGATGTACACATAACAAATGCCCTCAGCAACCCCAAATGCACTCTTTCAAAACAACACCCACATCAGCACATAGACTCACATCTCATGGAGCCTCTACTTCTAAACCCATAAGGTAAGCCACCACACAATACAACATTCTTGTCATTGGAAACTCCATCATAAGACACTGATGTCCCTCTCACCAGGCTGAGTAAGAAGAAAGTCATGGTCATTTGCTTATCAGGGGCTAGGATCCACCACGTTATGCATGCACTTGGGTCATTGGACCACAAGCACCAGTATAACTCAGTCATAGTCCATGTGGGTGTAAATTACCTGAGACATACCTCCCTAGACTATATGAAGACAGACATAACTGAGATCTCAGAATACATTCCCCAGGCTGGTATGAGTCTAGTATTGAGCAGCATTTTACCTTCTCCAAAGATGTTGCTACAATATGAACAAAAGATGACAGATTTAAAAAATTGGCTTAGTTTCTGGTGTCATTCTAAGGGGGGTGCAATATTTGTCAATGTGGAAGGACATGGCCAACAGATCATGCTGCTTTGCCAGGGATGGTCTACACCTCCCCCCTCTACGCTTTCAAATATTAGCTAAAACATTGTCTTCCCCATAGTGCCTTTTTTAGGAGATGCCAAACTGAAAGTACTTCTGACATAGCAAATCAAAACCAAGAAAATGTAAAGGTATTACTGCTCAATGCTAGGAGTCTAAACAAAAAACTCCACTCCATAGAAGCTTTCTTTACCATAGAGAATGCTGACATCTATGCAGTCACTGAGACATGGTTTAAAGCCACAGAGAGCATACCGGCAGTGCAAGCTTATAATACCTTCCACACATTTAGACCAGCTACTGCACAGACAGGGACTAAAGGTGGAGGTGTCTCGATTAACATAAAAAATAAATATACCTCAAGGCTGGTCAAACAGGGCAATGCACTTGAGCTGCTCCATGTTCAAATCACAATAGCCAAAATCCAGTACCACTTCCTTGCAAACTATATGCCCCCTTCTATGACCCAGGAAACCCATATCATGTATTTTAATTTATTGCAAACACTCACCATCCAACTCAATACCATATTCATGGGCGAATTTAATTACCTCACTATTAACTGGGAATCCTATATGACACCAAACATACAGGCACAGAGATTCCTGGATTCTATAAACACAAACTCCCTGGACCAGTTGTCAGTAAACCAACCAGGGGTGCAACCTCTCTGCATCTGGTCCTAAATAATATGGGAAAGTGCTGCACACTCCCTAGTGTAATGTCTTCCTTGGTAAGATCATACCAAAAAATGGTCTCCTTGAAGTAAAAATAAAACCTGGGCTGCCATCTAAACCTGGAATATTCATGAGCTACTCTAACAGGAACATCCTGCTGTTAAGTGATAACCTGGCAAAATTTCAAGCCCCCATATACCCTGACAACACTGCTGCCTAAGCAAAACTATTCACAGAAACCCTGTACAAGCATGTTAATAACTGCAGAGAAGAAACTGTACCCACCAGGAAGAAGTACAGAATTAACTCAAAAAACATGCCACCCTAGTGGAATCACAAAATCAGTAGGCTGTATAACAGAAGGAAGAAAGTCATGGCAAAAATTAGGAGGTGCAGCACCCAGCAGGATAGAAGCACTCTCATCAATCTAAACAAACAACTCAGAGAACAAATAAAGTCTACCAAATCCAAATTTGAGGTAAATTTGGCCTCCTAGGCCAAGGACAACCACAAGGCATTATTTTGCTATGTCCGGAACCTAAAAGGCAATACACAATTGTGTGCAGAGCTCATTGTAAATGGAGCCACATATACTGAGTCAGAACATATAGCAAACCTACTGGCCAATAAATTCATCTCGAACTTTACCCCTCTCTCCCCTTCAACCTTTCCTCAGGAAATACCACCAAATATAACTCTCCCTGTATCACTAGGGAACAGGTCCTTAACGCTCTGTCTAAGAACACTGCATCTGTGGGCCCAGACAATATCCCAGTATGCCTTCTAAATAGCATGAAACACAACCTATCAGGCCCTCTGGAATTGCTATTTAACTGTAGCCTCCAAACAGGGTTTGGGCCTAATGAATGGAGAACAGCAACAGTCATCTGTCTGCACAAAGGTGGGCCATCTACAGACCCATAAATCTCATTAGTCTTATATGAAAAGCCATGGAAAGAATTATCATGGAAAAGATCAATAATGATATAGTAAATCTCCAGACACTGGATCCAACCCAGTTTGGTTTTGTCAAGGGCAGATAATGCCTGCTCAAGCTGGTGAACCTCTTTGAGAAGGCCACCAAAGCAATGGATGAGGGCAAAATAGTTCACACTGCCTAACTTGACCTGGCCAAGGCATTTGACACAATACTCCACTTGGGCATTGTTGGCAAACTCAAAAGGTTAGGTAAAAACTCATATGTCACCCAGTGGATAGCCAACTGGCTCACAGACAGGACCAAAGAAGTTAAAATTGGGGAGTCCAGCTCCACAAGGAAGCCAGTCACAAGTAGAGTCCTTCAGGGATCAGCCCTTAGACCATTCCTTTTTGGCATTTACTTCTCTGAAGTCAAGGCCAATGTCATTGGTCTCTGGCTGAACAAATTTGCAGATGATTGCAAATTAGGAGCTGTCATTGAATCCCACACTGACACAAATCTTCTCCAGGAAGAGCTGACACAGACAAACAACTGGTGTCAAAGCCATGGACTAAAACTAAATGCCAAGAAATGCATAATATTATCCTTTGGGAAACCATCCACCCCTGGTAACTATCATATAGACAACAAACCCCTTAGAGTTGACCCAGCTGTCAGGGACTTAGGGACAGACATGGACAGTAATCTAGCATTTGACCATCATGTGTCTACAGTAGTGAGGAAATCATTCTATGTTGCACAGCTTATAAACAAAGGTATGGCATCTAGGACCAAGGAAGTCATTGTTCCACTGTATTTGGCATTTATCAGACCTATCCTTGAGTACAGTGTTCTCTTTGGTATATACCCAATCAGGCATATTCAACAATTGGAACATCCATGACGTTCCTCACTAAAAGAATACAGGACATAAGTAAAATGCCCTATGCAGATCATCTGAAGGCCCTATCCATGTATTCTGTCTCCTACAGGCTGTTGAGTGGAGATACATGCCTGGCATACAGGGCATTGTCAGACCCCACTCTGATGGACCTCCTGCATTTCCACAAAACAGACAGCACCAGAATTACCTATTCTAAAGACTTAAACCTTGCATGTGATATAAATAGGACCTGCTGGAGAGACAGGTACATATCTCAGAGACTACACCATCTCTGGAACAGGCTCCCTATCCATGTGAAGCAGAGTTCCTCCCTAACCCAATTCAAGTGTAACTTGGATGATTGGATGCGGTACATGAAATTCATCCCTGGTTTGGCACCTGTTTCTCTAATGGACACAGACAACCTGTAAACGGTTCATCTCCCAGTTCCCTGCTCGTAAATGTTTAATCTTCCAAGCCCCTGCTGATACTTATCAAGGGTACAAGAACATGTCAGAGACTTGGGATGCATGACTAGGTTTAAAAAGGCCCTTGTGGTTATTAGCCTAGTAAACACCTATGAACATATGAACACAAAACCTGTTATTCTAAGAACATTCTAAGTTTATACGAGCAATATTTAAAATCTGTCCCTATTTTGGGGTCTTTGTCCTCCCATTATTTAAGGCTTTGTCCAGATTTCTTGTGTTAGGAAGTTGAGACATATGTGCAGATGAATATGGTTAACCTCATGGATGCCCTTACCTAAGCTGGCATATCCTTTTCGGTGAGATTCCCCCATCACTGAGAGAATGGCATGTGGCTAAACAGAAGAGATAATTGCCTTTAGATGTTGGCTTAGATCATGTTGTCACTCCAGGGGGATTTACTGCCTGTCTACTTAGGATGAAATGTATTAGGCCGAGACTTGCTTTGCAGGGTATAGGATGCACCTCTGGTCAAAAGCATTAGAGTACTAAATAAACACTTTGCTGCTTGAGGGCTTACCTCACATTTGATAAAATATGAGTATGAGCTGTCACAGAGACATGGTTCAAAGACCCAGTCTGCAATTCACAAGTAGCTGACTGCATCTCTTTTCACTCAGTCTGCTACAATGACTAAGAAGGTTGTGTACCCATTTTTATAAATCAGTTTTTAAAAGTAGTGTTACAGAAGCTAACTATAAGCATGTAATACTCAACACTTTGGTTACAATAAACACCAAAAACAATAACTTTACAACAAGTTGCTATACATGTTTCTTGTCACGTCAAGAAGATGACCCTTTATTTAATGGAAAAAAAATGTACTCAGTGACCTAAAGTATTCCTCCACTGACTTGGAAAACTATACCTCAACACAATAATTTGCCTCAAAAAATACTAGGCATCATAAACTTTAATAACCTTGAACAATACAAACATTCTAACAAAGGGAAATCATTAGACGTTGTTCCGATAATAAACATCCCTTCCAGTTGTGATAAAGTACATTTTAGAATACTCCCTTTTTGCAGTTATCACAATGTCATGATGTTCTTCAAATACACCAAATCTAACTTATTAAAAAATAATACAATCTTTAATGATTTTTTTCAAACCGCCATTATGGTGTCCTGAACAATCACCTTCTGTCAGTCAACTGGGACTGTATATTTTGACCCCTTTTCATAATTTATTTATGAATTGTTCACAACTCTATACCACACTTTAAGTAACCGCATTTATAAATGTAACCATGTGAGACATAAATATAGTGATAATTCTAAATTACAGGGTTACAGAAAGAACAGATTACTGAATCAAACGCAACATGTGCACAGATTCCTCAAGCCTTATTCAACAGAGTGCAACAATGCTAGGGTTAGCTCTACCCAAAAATAACTTTCTAAAACAATCAAAAGAAGCAAACCTTCATTCAAGGTAAATACTCCTATCAAAATGGGTAAAAACAATAAGATTTTCAACAACCATATCTGAAAAGTGAAGAAGAAGAAACACAAATATGGTATGGTTGAACAAAATAATATCACCATAATATGGTTATTATCCCTTGCAATATAAATAGTACAGTTTTCCAGTATTAGGTAAAATAAGTAAGTAAATTAATAAATGAAGACAAGAGCTTTATGCATTATTGATGGGCAACAGGTAAAACTGAAAAAAAAAAGAAGTAAAGACCCTTGGAGTCCTTGTAGATGATGACCTTCCAACTAATAACCATGCAGCAGACCACTTCTAATTAGACCAATTATAGAATATTAGTCCATTCTATAAGCTACTCACATGACAACTGCTGCAACTGAACAAGGTAGAAAGGTTCATCATAAAGGGAATCAAAGGCCTTCATGACTTGTCTCACAGTAAGACTACAGCAATGCTGTCTATTCCCTGTATCTTATCACCTTCTTCGAGGAAACCTGTGCCTGACATGCAAAGCATTAAAGGACCTTTTAGGGTGTATATTAAATCAGCAAATGCTTAAAAAAGCGAATAGTGATTTATCGACCCCATGTAAGCGAAAGCTTACAATCCCGAACACTCGGAACAGTGATTTTTCTTCCCAGGAACAAAATCACTGTTCCACTAAAAAAAAAATAAATAAAAACTTCAAAACATTACCCCCCACCTAAATATACCAGCTCCGAGATCACACTTCAGTGATGAAAATGGCAAAGTAATGGAGGCGGCCAAGCAATTTCTTTCCCAGGGAAAGAAATTGCTTATATGCAGTTTCACTATTTTGCTGTTTCGTGCTTTCAAGTTCAATCAAGATGCATTCAAAGGATTGCGTCTTCGATTATATAATAGGAACTCACCTTTTACTATTTGAAACTCTTTGCTTAGAATATCCTCTGATGATCTGAACATGACAGGACATTCAGCCTAAATAATGACAATACAGTGAAATAAGACAATTTTGCATATGGAATATAAACCCCATCTCTTTTAAGCTCAGCTCATCAGTTCATACCTTTAGGGAGTAATTGGATAACACCATGAGATATAGGAAAATAGGCCTTGAGCTTGTTTACCCAGCTCATGAACTAATGAACCTCCTTGACTGCTGCATGGTTTTAAGATCAGTGCACATTTCAATTTATGCTTCCTTGTTTACCATTATATACTTTCGTAGCATTATAGTAATGCATTTTTGCAGAGCTTTCTAAGGACTGAGGTATGCCAAGTTTTACAACTGCTGTACATGTCATTTACTGCACACAGGGATTTATATTTGAACACACTATTACATAGCTGTAGGAAGTTACATAACATATGGTGCATTTCGTAAAAAAAAGATGGAGTAAAGATTTCATGGTGGCATGAAACTAAGTCACAGGTTCTATGTTTTTATTGAATTAAAAAAGCTAAACCTCACTAGCTATGGACATATGTGTTTTGGCCTTTTATTGACTTCATCATCACAGTATAAGTGAAGAATTTGGCTATACTTGAGAAAACACTGGGTCTTTAAACCCACTGATGCCCATAAAGATTAAGGTGCCTGCAAAATATCCCAACTAACATCAAAACCAAAGGGTAAAATGGTCACACAGACAAACCATTCAGTAAAAATTGCAAAACGAAGCCAGTTGTCGCTTGTTCTTCTCTATTACAAATAATGAGAAGGCTTGGGGTTTTGCTTATATGCTTTAATATACAGAAACACATCAGCATTTATAAATATGAATGAACTAACAAAAAGAGCTCACATACATACATGTTCTCATCTCAACAGCTAACTACAAAATGGCAGTCTGACTTGCATGAGCTCAGTATTTATACACTTGTGCAAGCCCTTGGATAACTTCTTAAAGATATATACACACTCATTGATCTACATCCTCCCTCTTAGAAAGATTGCCTTTTATGCAAAATAATGTTAGAGCTAGACATGCATTACTATATACATTGGAAACAAAACACAGTGTTCATGTTTAAGTTGCTTCATATATGTTGCAAGGTTTAGAGATTCGACCATATCTGGTAACATAACAGTTGGGACTAAATTTAGCAACAGGGACATCTGAGGTGCGCATCTCATATCTGGAACATCTGGATTTGTCACAAGAACTGAATTGTCCTCTGGGACTTCCTCTTGAATTGAAACACCGGATAACTCACTCTGAGATAAAGAGTCTCTCTTATAGGCTCAACACCGGATAACTCACTCTGAGAAAAAGAGTCTCTCTTATAGGTTATCTGCTGTGGTATAGGCTCAGACACCAGTCTCAAATGTGTCCGATTCCACCTAAATATTGCTTCTTCTGATTCTATAGCATATGATCTTGGCTCTGGACAAATATTCTTCATGACACCAATCCAATCATAATCTTTGGACATTTGCATCCTTACCACCTTTCCTTTTCATAATGGATTGAGTGGTTTGCTGGTCTTATCATAGTAGGACTTCTGGGACAGGCCCTTCTTCAACAGATTGGCTTTCACTGATCTGTTGTTCTTGACACATAGAACTCATAATTGACTACTGATTGGTAATGTGGTTCTGGTTTGTCTCAACAGAAGTCTCTGAGTAGGTGAACTAAGATTTTTATCATGAGAAAAATTTCTGAGATTTAAGAGATTCATGAAAACATCATTATTGTCTCGCTTTAATTTCTCATGTAACTGCTTTACACTTTGAATTGTGCATTCTGCTAAACCATTTGACTGCGGGTACTCAGAACTACTTGTAACATGAGTAAAGTCCATTCTTCAACAAATCTTTTGATCTGTTGGCTTGTAAACTGTTTGCCATTTTCTGAAATAACTTTGTGTGGACTCGTACATAGTAGTCTGGAAATCTGGTATAGAACAGAGCGTGTGTCTGTGTAACTTTAAGAAGCATTTCTAAATGTAAGCACTTGCATATAAATAGTGAGCACATGCAGGCAGCAGTGCCATTTTGAGAGAACAGCCAGAGTGTTAACATGTATGAGTGTGGTAGTCAGTCTGTTTATAAGTTTATTTAAGTGTAAGTTACAAAGCCTCATTCCTGATGTGTTTGTGTGTAATAAATCTGCTTGAACTGAGCTCACAACCACTTGTCTGTTTTATCCTGACCAGATAAGTGACATGGTGTCAGAAGTGGGATTGAGAGTGCAACTTCCTCAAGCCATGAAGTGCAGAGTTAAAGGTGAAGGTATATTGAGCAGGTTGGGTGATAGTGCTCAAGTGATCAAAAAAGGGGGCCAAAAATGAACTAAAGTTAAGTAAAACTTGCATGAATGATTTATTTTTCAAAGAAAATGAAACAGTGCATTTGTAAGGCACAAAATATATTATTAATCAAATGAGTAGCACAAAATGCATTATTAATCAAACAAAAGGCACAAATGCATTATTAATTAAATGAAACGTTCAAAACTATGATAGTTGATAAAACTAGCAGAAATATTCATAAGGGGTTCATAATTAACTTTGGTTTGCAAAATGAGTATGTTTAAAGTAAAACAAGCACAAAAAAAGTACAATGGGCATGATAAGAGGTTAAAGAGGGATAACAAGTACAATAAAAAGGCAAAATAAGCTTAAAGAGCAATGCGACTGCATGTTTTTTAGTAGAAGATTGTGTTTTGGGCATAAACTACAATTTTGCATTGGTCAAAGCCATTCAAAGCATGACTAGAGTGTTCAAAGTATCTCAGAGTGTGCAAAGTGTATGCAGAGTGTGTACTTTATTACGGTGCAATTAGTTCTAAGAGTTTTCTGTGTGCAAAGTACAGTTATATTACAAAGTGCAGTTAAAGTACAACCATTTCAGAGTTTCTTGTGCTGTGTACAATTTATTTGCAGAGTGCCACCATTTCAAAGTGTTTCTTACTCTGTACAGAGTTATTTCGCAAAGTACAGCCATTTTGAAAAGTTCTTGTGCTGTGTACAGTTTATTTGCAAAGTGCATTCATTTCGAAGTGTTTCTTACTCTGAGCTTCTGCTGTGTGTGGTTATTCGCAAAGTACGGTCATTTCAAAGTATTTCTTACACTGATAAGGAGTGGTTTTGCAAAGTACAGTGTTTTTAAAGTAGTCTTGTGCTACAGAGACTTATTTGGCAAAGTATAGTTATTTCAAAGAGTTTGTTGTGCTATTGGGCATAATTACAAGTTCTGGCATAAAATTCTGGCATATATTTATGTGTGTATGTTCGTACATAATTTCAAGCACCTGTGTGTTGATATGGCAGAGTCATTTTTCAGACCTAGTCCACTTGTGTTTGATCATAATATTGCAGAGAACTGGAGAGTATTTGAGCAGGAATACAATATTTTCATACAAGCAGCTTTTTCTGACAAAGATGCACATGCAATGCATTAATTTTGCTTAACTTCGCTGGGTCAGAGGCTACTGAGAGAGAGTGTTCATTTGTGTATGCACCAGCAGTATATGTAGGAGAGGAGGGAAACTGCCATATTGTTGTACTGGCTGAATCCAGGGAAGACCCTGAGTGCTTGAAATGTAAATTTAGAGAAATGTGCAACCCCCAGACAAATGTTACATTAGAGAGGCACCTATTTTAAACAAGAGACCAAAAGCCAGTTGAAACTTTTGCATCTTGTATCACTGACTTGAGAAATGAGGCTAAAACATGCAGATTTGGTGAATTGAAAGATAAGTTAATAAAGGACAGGCTTGTGTGTGGTGTTAATAGTACTACAGCGTGAAAGAATTTGCTTTGTGACAGTGATTTAATGTTGAGCAAAGCCATAGACATTTATCAAATCCATGAGCTCACAGAAAGGCACACAAGTATGCTTGCAAGTGATAAGAGCTTAGTTTCAGCAGCCTCTAGAGCAATCATAGACAGCATGCAGCACATGGCAAGCAGAAGCAGGCCTAAGCACATGGCAGCTGCAACCCCTGAAGGTTTTCTGGGAGACCCCGTAACGTTCTAGCAAGTTCCAAGACCAGCTCAGCAAAACAGACATGCTCAGTGCAGTATAAGGGTGAGTCAACAAAACCCAAGTCAAGTCTTATTGTTAACTGTCATAATTGTGGTGCCAATCATGAGTCTAAAAGAGAGAAGTACTTAGCATTTGGTCACCAATGCCACAAGTGTAAAAAATGGAATCACTTTCAAAAGTTTTGTAAAGCAAGCAAGCTTTGTTCAGTTATTAAGAAAAGTCACTCAAAAAAAACAGATTGATCATATAGAAAGCTGCATCCCTACATTCTATGGAGATGGTGTATCAGTGGTCAGAGAGAAGGTTAATACAGTGGATTTATTGGCAAAGAATAAAGTATTTTGTGCTGTCTTGGTTAATGGTAAGCCCACGGAACTAAAATAGCCACTGGTTCAAAGTGTAATGTGATATCAGCAGAAATATTTGTTAGAGTGAGAGCTGGTGAGCAACTTAATCTGTCCAGTTGTGGAAAGCTTGTTGCTTATGGAGGTGAAGGGAATCAAACTGAAAGCTCAGTAGTGCCTTCATGCTTTTCAGCTCGGATCAATTACAGCTTGCAATTTTATGTAGTCTGAAGACCTATGCAGTCATTATTAGATCTCAGATGAAGTTTGAGAATGAAACTGCTTTCTTTTACCAAAGAAGTCTATCATGTAAGCACATGTCCCAGTTCCAGCATCACTAAGGCTATTTTCTCAGAGTATGCTGATGTTTTCGACAACAAGTTAGGCAAACCTCCAGTTGTGTACTCCATGAAAGTAGACCCAGAGGTCAGCCCAGTGTTCAGACCAGCAAGAAGAGTTCCATTAGCTGTGCAGGACAAAGTCAAAGTCCAGTTAGACAAAATGGTGCAGCAAGGTGTGACTTGTCCAGTCAAAGAACCAACTGAGTGGGTATCTTCCATGGTAGCTGCTCATAAGAAAAGTTCATATGAAATCAGTATAGGCATTGACCCAAGAGACTTGAACAAGACATTAAAGATACCTCATCATTCTATGTGTACAGTTGAAGAGGTAGCTGGCCTCATGCCAAATGCCACTGTTTTTTCTGTCTTAGATACAAAGTGTTCCTTTTGGCAAGTAATGCTTGATCACAAATCTTCACTACTGACTACATTCAGTACCCCATTTGATAGATACAGATTTCTCAGGATGCCTTTTGGAATAAATTCTGCCTGTGAAGTCTTTCAGCATGCAATGGAGCAAATTTTTTGGGGCTATCCGTGTGGTATAATAGTTGATGATTTATTGGTTGGAGGCAATGGTGAAGCAGAGTATGACAGAAACCTCAGGAAAGTTCTGGACAGAGCTCATAAAGTGAAATTAAAGCTCAATCCTCTGAAATGTAAATTCAGATTACCAAAAGTTACTTATGTAGGTTATTTATTTACTAATACTGGCTTACGACCAGACCCTTCTAAACAAGCAGCCATTCTTGAGATGCCAGCTCTAGACAATGTCCAGGCCTTACAGCATTTTCTTGGTATGGTTAACTATTTGGGCAAATTTATCCCTGACTTTAGTGAGTTATCAGCACCTTTGAGAGAGCTGGCACACAAAAATCTTGCCTGGTCATGGTTAGAACAACTCCAGAGAGCATTTGATAACCTCAAACAGCAAACTGCCAACCCATCTACATTGAGACACCATGATGTTCACAAACCAGTAGTTCTTTCCTGTGATCCTTCAAAGTTCAGTCTTGGTGCAGTTATTCTTCAGGAGGGCAGACCAGTTGCATATGTGTAGAATAGAGTGTATATGTATATGTATATATATATATATATATATATATATATATATATATATATATATATATAAATAGCAGGTACGTGCTATACTCTGTGCCATTTTGAAAGTGCAGCCAGAGAGTGAGCATGTGAGAATGAATGGAGTTGTTAGTATATAAGTTACCTAAGTTAAAGTTAATAAGCTACAATCATGATGTGTTTGTGCATAATAAAGCTGCTTGAACAGAACCTACGAAGACTCATCTATTATATCCTGACTAGACCAGCGACATGGTGTCAGAACCAGGATTCCAGAGATTGATATTCGGAGCCATGAGATGCAGAGATAACAGTGAAGGTAGACTAATAGAAATAAGCACGGAAAAGAGCCAGAAAAGAACCAAAGGTAATGAAAACTTGCACAAACATTTTATATTATATAAAAAAAGAAAACAGAGTATTAAAAGGGTACAAACCACATTATTAAATGAGTGAGAGGCACAAAAGGTTTATTAATTAAACAAAATGTTTAAGATTAAGATATTTGATAAAACAATTATCAGAAAAGCAAAACAAGTGTGTTTGAAGCAAAATGAGTATGTTTAGAGTAAAATGAGCAAAAGAAAAGTGCAATGGGCATGAAAAGAGACTAAACAAGTAAAGCAAATATAATAAGTGTAAAAAAGGGAACATTAAGTATATATAAAGCAATGTGACTGCATGTTTTTGGCAAAGTGCTGTGTTTTGGCATAACTACGATGTTGTATTCTATCAAGGGCATAACTAGAGTTATTCAAAGTATCTCAAAGTGTGTAAAAGTGCTTATAGTGTGTGCTTATTACTGTGCATGTATTCTGAAGCGTTTATTTGTGTGCCAAGTACAATTATTTCATGAAGTACAGCCAAAGTATAGCCATTTCAAAAAGTTTGTTGCGCTGGGTGTGTCTATTTGCAAAGTGTTGCCATTACAAAATGTTTCTTGCAGTGTAAAGAATTATCTAGCAAAGTACCACCATTTTGGGACGTTTCAGTGTGCTGTGTACTGTTTACTCACAAAGTGCAGTTACTTTGAAATGGTTCTTACTCTGAACTTCTTCTGCCCAGTTCATTTGCACAGTGCAGTTATTTGAAATATTTATTTCACTGATGAGAGGTGATTTCTTGCAGTACAGCAATTTTGAGAGTATTACAGTGCCTGACAGATTTATTTCCAAAGTTCAGGTATTCAGAGGCTTGTTGTGCCACTGGGGAAAGTTACAAATAGTGGCATACATTTCTGGCATATGTGTATATGTGTGTTCATGCATATTTGCAAAACCCTTCACTGGTATGTATTAATATGGCAGACAGATTTTGAAAGCCCTCACCACTTGTATTTGATCAGAATATTGCAGAGAACTGGAGAATATTTGAGCAAGAGTACAATATTTTATACAAACAGCTTATAATGACAAAGATGCGTGCACTAGAGCATTCATTTTGCTAAATCTAGCTGGATCAGAGGCAATTGAAAGAGAGCATTCATTCATGTATGCACCAGCAGTATATGAGAGAAAAGATGAAAGTCGTCTTATTGTTGCACAGGCGGAATCAAGGGAAGACCCTGAGTGTTTCAAGCACAAATTCAGGGAAATGTACAACTTCCAGACAAATATTAAATTAGAGAGGCATTTATTTTACACAAGAAATCAGAAACCAGGGGAAACTTTTGCAGCTTACATTACTGACCTGAGAAACAAAGCTAAAATGTGTTGGTTTGGTGACTTAAAAGATGAGTTAGTAAAGGGCAGGCTTGTGTGTGGTATTAATAGTGCTGCTGTGAGAAAGATTGCTTCATGATAGTGATTTAATGTTGAGTAAAGCCACTGAGATTTGTCAAATCCATGAAGTTACAGAAAGGCACACAAGTATGCTTGCAAGTGACAAGAGCATGGTTTCAGCAGGATCCAGAGCAAATGTAGATAGTATGCAACATGCGACAAACAGAAACAGGCCTAAGCACATGGCAGCTACAGCCCCTGCTGGTTCTCCAAGGTGACCACATAGTTTTCCAGCAAATTCTCGGAAAGGAGCATGCTCAGTGCAGTACAAGCATGAGTTAGCAAAACACAAATCCAGTTTTTTTGTTAACTGTCGCAAGTGTGGTGCCAGTCATGAGTGTAAAATAGAAGAATGCTTAGCATTTGGTCAGCAATGCCACAAGTGTAAAAAAATCGAATCATTTTCAAAAGTTTTGCAAATCAAGTAAGCCTCACACAGTTATAAAGAAGGGTCACTCAAAAAAGCATGTTTATCATATAGAGAGCTGCAATTCTACTTTCTATGTAGATGGTGTATCAGTAATTGGTGAAAAGCTTGATGCAGTGAATTTGTTGGGAAAGAACAAAGTGTTTTGTACCCTACAGATCAATGGTAAATCCACCGAGCTCAAAGTAGACACTGGTTCAAAGTGTAATATTATATCAGCAGACACATTTGCTAAGGTAAGAACTAATGAGCAACTCAGTGTGGTTAGTAGTGCGAGGCTTGTTGCTTATGGAGATGAAGAAATTTAAACTGTAAGCTCGGTAGTACTTTCATGTTATTTTGCTAAGAACTGTTACAGCTTGTTATTCTATGTAGTTCAAAGACCTGTGCAGTCATTATTGGGTTTCAGAGATAGTTTGAGAATGAATCTGCTTTCTTTCACCAAAGACGTTCATCATATAAGTGCATATCCTAGTTCCAATTTTTCTGAAACCCTTTTCTCAGAGTATGCTGATGTTTTCGATGACAAGTTGGGGAAACTTCCAGTTATGTATTCTATGAAGTTAGACCCAGAGGTCAGTCCAGTAGTCCAATCAGCAAGAAAAGTTCCAATAGCTATGCAGAATCAAGTCAAAGCTCAAGTGGATAAAATGGTTCAGCAAGGTGTAATTTGTCCAATTACAGAACCAAATGAATGGGTGTCATCTATTGTAGCAGCCCACAAAAAGGCTCAGACAAAATTTGAATAAAGCATTAAAGAGACTGCATCATCCAATGTGTACAGTTGAAGAGGTTACAGCCCTAATACCGAATGCCACTGTTTTTTTCTGTCTTGGATGCAAAAAGTTAATTTTGGCAAGTGATGCTTGATTGCAAATCCTCATTACTGACCACTTTTGGTACTCCGTTTGGCAGATATAGATACCTGAGGATGCCAGTTGGAATAAATTCTGCAAGTGAAGGCTTCCAGCATGCAGCAGAGCAATTTTTTTCAGGTTATCCTTATACCATAATAGTAGATGATTTATTGGCTGGAGGCAAGGGTGAAGCAGAGCATGACAGAAACCTTAAGAGAGTTCTAGAAAGAGCACATGAAGTAAACTTAAAGCTCAGTCCTCTGAAGTGCAAATTTAGACTACCAGATGTTACATATACAGGTCATTTACTTGCCAACACTGGCTTAAGACCAGACTCATCTAAGCAAGCAGCTATTCTTGAGATGTCAGCACTAGATAATATTCAAACTGTACAACGTTTCCTTGGCATGGTCAATTATTTAGGCACGTTCATACCAGACTTCAGCGAGTTGACAGCACCTTTAAGAGAGCTAATGCACAAATATGTTACATGGTCTTGGTTGGAAAAGCACCAGAAAGCATTTGACGACCTTAAGCAGAAAATGGCCACCCCACCTACATTAAGATACAATGATGTCAATAAACCAGTCAGTCTTTCCTGTGATGCTGCAAAATTTGGTCTTGACACAGCTGTTCTTCAGGAAGGCAGACTAGTAGCCTCTGCATCTAGAATACTTACCCAAACCGAAATGCAGTATGCTCAAACTGAGAAAGAACTTCTGGGAATAGTATTTGTATGCTCAAAGTTTCATGATTATATTTATGGTTGAGCTATTCATATTGAAACTAATCACCAACCTCTTGTTACTATTCTAAAGAAGCCTATGCATTCAGCTCCAGAAATATTACAAAGAATGATGCTTAAATTGCAAAAATACAACTTCAAAATGGTCTACACAAATGGCAAACTTCTTTATCTGGCTGATACCTTATCCAGATTGCCCAGAAATACAACGAAACAGCTTGACACAGAGAATTTTGACTTTGACATAATGGCAGTGCTTAATTTTTCTACCATGAGACTTGATGAGCTGAGAGTTCATACAAAGACTGATCCAGTTTTACAAAAGCTCAACCACTACATTAATGCTGGATGGCCATCAAAGCAGTCTACTGTACCACCTTAAGTGCAAACCTTTTTCCTTACAGAGATGAGATGTTGATGGAAGATGACATTATTTTCAAAGGTCCTAAAATTGTTGTTTCTGCTTCCTTACAAAACGAATATATCCAGATTTTGCATCGTGGTCGCCCAGGTTCCAAATCTACCAAAAGAAGGGTGGGAGAACAAGTACTTTGGCCTTCACTAGTGAAAGACAGTGATAAAGTACTTCCTTCTTGTTCAGTATCCAATAGTAATACACTGGATTTGCAAAGAGAACCACTTCAGCTAAGTCAAGTTCTTGAACTACCTTGGTCAACAGTAGAAACTGACATATGCGAGTGGAACAATCAGCATTACTTAGTATTGGTAGACTCTTATTCAAACTGGTTTGAGATTGATTTACTACCTAATCTAACATCCACTACTGTTATTACCAAGTTGAATCATCATCTCTCAGTCAATGGTAGTCCACACAAAGTTATTTCTGACAGTGGTACTCAATTTACCAGTCAGTTGTTTCAGAAATTTGCAAGAGAATGGGACTTTGTACATGTCACTAGTAGTCCTGAATATCCTCAGTCAAATGGACTAGCTGAACATGCAGTGCAGAGTGCAAAGCAATTACTTGAAAGGTCAAAGCGAGACAATACCAATGTCTTTTTGAATTTACTTAATATCAGAAACATACCCCGTGATGATATACTTGGCTCGCCTGCTCAGAGACTTCTATCCAGGCAAACCAGAACACCACTGCCTCTTAGCTCCAGTTTATTGAGGCCTAAAGCTAGAAACCACAGAACCATCAGAGCCCAATTATTCAGGAAGCTTTCTATCCAGAAGTTCAGTTGTGATAAATCAAGCAGATTTCTTTGTCCATTGAAAGAAGGAGAGACAGTGAGGATACAATTCTAACATCCAGTGCTGTTATTACTAAGATGAAACATCATTTCTCAGTCCATGGTAGCCCACACAGTTATTTCTGACAATGGTACCCAGTTTACCAGTCAATTGTTTTAGAAATTTGCAAAAGAGTGGGACTTTATCCATGTTACTAGTAGTCCTGAATATCCACAGTCAAATGGCCTTGCTGAACATGCAGTACAGAGTGCAAAGCAATCACTAGAGAGGTCAAAGCATGACAATACCAATATCTTCTTAAATTTGCTTAATCTCAGAAATATATCCTGTGACAATCTACTTGACTTGTCTGCTCAAAGACTTCTATCTAGGCAAACCAGAACAACCTTGCCTATCAGTTCTAGTTTATTGGTGCCTAATGCTAAAAACAACAAAGCAATCAGAGCCCAACTTTTTAAGAAGCATTCCTTTCAGAAGTTCAGCTATGATAAAATGAACATATTTCTTCATTTGTTGAAAGAAGGAGAGACAGTGAGGATACAAACAGTGAAAGGCTTTGATCAAATTGGTCAGCTGAGAGGTATATGTGCTGAGCCAAGATCCTGCTTAGTGGAATCTGAGGGTATAGATACAAGAGAAACCACAGGCATCTTCTTCTTGTATCAGAAATGATATCACAGCATCATACCTGTGATACAGACTCTAGATCTCAGAGCAAGCCCGACAATGTTCATACCGAAGAACAGGTCTCAGTATCCATTTCCATTCCTGATGATGTCCCAGTTGTCCCCAAAGTTGAACATTCCTTGAAGACCATCCCTGTTGCTAGATCCAATTCTGACTTTTATGTTACATGATCAGGCTGTGTTTCCAGACCTAGTGTAAAATACACAGCAACCTGGACAATATTGTTTTAAATGTGTCTAATTTTGTATGATTGCATGTTAAAGAATTAGTTCTGTATAATTGCATGTTAAAAGATCATTTCTGTGTAATTGCATGTCATTGAATACTGTTATTTAGTATATGATCTATTTCTCAAAGAGGGAGGCTATAGAACAGAGTGTGTGTATGTAGCGTTTAGAAGCATTTTCAGACGTAAGCACGTGCATATAGTGAGCATGTGCAGGCAGTAGTTCCATTTTGAGAGAACAGCCAGAGTGTTAACATGTATGAGTGTGGTGGTCAGTCGTTTTATAAGTTTACTTAAGGTTAAGTTACAAAGCCTCATTACTGATGCATTTGTGTGTAATAAAGCTGTTTGAACTGAACCCACAACTGCTTGTCTGTTTTATCCTGACCAGACGAGCGACATCTGTTTAAGCTGAAGCAGTTCCTTTTGTTGATGTGGTTTTATACTATTACACATGGAATAAGATAAAAGTGCTGTCTCAACATCTTGTAACATAGAAGGCCAAAATACAAGTCCTCTCATCCTTCTTTTGGTAGATTTGGTTTCTGGGTGACCACAATGCAAAATGGTAATGTAGTCAGGTTGCAAGGACTTTGGAACAATTACTTTTGGACCTTTAATAATGATGCCTTTGTCAGACAAAATCTCATCTCAGTATGGAAAATGAAGTTGCAGTTCTTGAGGTAAACTAGATTGCTTTGACGGCCATCCATGATTGATAAAGTGGTTGAGCCTTTATAAAACTGGATCTGCAGTTGTGTGATCTGTCAGCTCATCAAGACATTTGTTAGAAAAATTACACACTTCCATGACTTCAAAATCATCAGTCGAATGAGAACCTCGATTGTCATTCTGTTCAGTGGTATTTCTGGGTGATCTGGATAATATATCAGCAAGATAAAGAGGTTTGCCTTTCTTGTAGACAAGATTGAAATTGTACTTTTGTAATCTCAGCATCATACGTTGCAGTCGGGCTGGGGCTGAATGCATTGACTTTCTCGGGATAGTGACTAATGGTTGGTGATCTTTTCCTGTCTGGATAGCTGTACTATAAACATAATCATGGAACTTCAATCATGCAAACACAACTACCAAAAGCTCTTTCTCGATCTGGGCGTACTGCTTTTTAGTTTGTGAAAGAGTTCTCAGTACATAGGCAACAGGTTGATCTTCTTGTAGAATGACTGCACCAAGACTAAATTTTGAAGCATCACAGAAAAAGGTAACTGGTTTGTGAACATCATAGTATGTTAGCATTGGAGGGCTAGCAATTCTCTGTTTCAAGACATCAAATGCTCTTTGCTGTTGCTCTAACCAACACAAGGCTACATCTTTATGTGTTAGCTCTCTGAGTGGTGCTGATAGTTGGCTCAAGTCTGGAATGAACTTGCCTAGGTAGTTGACCATGCCAAGAAAATGTTGCAGGGTTTGAACATTGTCTGGAGCTGGCATCTCAAGAATGGCTGTTTGCTTTGAAGTGTCTGGCTGTAGGCTTGTACTTGTAAATAAGTGACCGACATAAGAAACTTCTTGTAGCCTGAATTTACATTTGTGTGGATTGAGTTTAAGATTCACTTGCTGTATCCTTTTTAGATCTTGTCTGAGATTTCTGTCCTGCTCTGCTTCATCACGATCTCCTACTAGTATGTGGTCTACTATGATGGCACAAGGATACCCAGAAAAAATTTGCTCCATTACATGTTGAAATACTTCACTTGCAGAATTTATCCCAAATGGCATTCTCAAAAATCTATACCTGCCAAACGGAGTACTAAAATAAGTCAGCAATAAGGATTTTTTGTCAAGCAAGATTTGCCAAAATGAACTCTTTGCATCTAAGACAGAAAAAATAGTGGTATTTGGCATCAAGAAAGTGACTTCTTCGACTGTGCACATTGGATGATGAGGTCTTTTTAGTGCTTTGTTCAAATCTCATGGATCAATATGTATTTTAATGTCATCTGAACTTTTCTTATTAGCTACCGCCATGGAAGATACCCATTCAGTTGAAGTTTCAGCTGGACAAATCACACCTTGTTGCACCATTTTGTCTAACTCGGCTTTGATTCTGTCCTGCATGGCTACTGGAATTTTTTGTGCTGGCCTGATAACTGGACTGACCTCTGTGTATAACTTCATGGAATACACAACTGGAAGTTTGCCTAGTCTGTCTTGAAAAAGATCAGCATAGGTAGAAAAAATGTGCTGGGCAAAATTAGAGTAGTGGTCTGTCAAGCTAACATGGTGAACTTACTTATTAAATGAAAGCAGTCCCATTTTCAGTGTCTCAGAGACCTAATAATGACTGAATATGCCTCTTGATCACATAAAATAATAAGTTGTAGCTCCTTCCAGCAGAATACCATGAAAGCATTACTGAGCCTTCGCTTTGAATTTTTTCACCTCCATAAGCAACAAGTTTTGCACACCTTGCTGAATCAAGCCTTTCACCTTTACACATCTAGCAAATGTTTCTGCAGACATAACATTGCACTTGGAACCTCTGTCAACTTTGAGTTCTATGGGTTTGCCATTTATCAGAACAGTACAAAATATTTCATTCTTTGCCCTTAAATCTACTGCATTGACCGTTTCATGAAGCACTGACACACCATGAGCATAAAGAGTGGGTGGCAATCTTACTCCACAGCTTTCTAATTGACCATCTTGTTTCTTAAAATGATCCCTTTTGATAAAAGAGTGCCCACATTCTTTTGATTTACAAAATCTTTTGAAATTATTGAATTTATTACATTCGTGGCATTGTTGACCAAAAGCTAAACACTTTTCCCTTTTAGAGTCATGGCTTCCACCACAATTATGACAGTTGGCAAGGAAACCAAGTTGGGGCCCATGCTTTGAGTTTGCTGACTCACTCTTATGCTTCATTGAGACTGCGTGGCTTCTGGAACCTGCTAGAAAGTTCTGATGTTTACCAGTAGGTACTACAGGCATTACAGCTGTCATGTGCTTGGGCCTATGTCTTTTAACCATGTGCTGCTTACTATCAACATGAGCTTTATCACTGTGCCTTCTACAGCTGGTCTCATTTTTAAGGATATTTGTGTGCTTTTCTGTATGCTCATATATCTGACAAATCTCAATGGTCTTATTCAAAGTTAAATCACTGTCACGAAGCAAAATCTTTTTCACAGCATCATCTTTTATACCACACACATCTGTCCTTTAAGTCACCAAATCTGCTTTATTTTTCAGGTCAGTTATATATGTTGCAAAAGTTTCACTAAGCTTTTGATCGCTGGTGTAAAATAAGTGCCTTTCCATTGTAACATCTGTCTGGGGGGGGGGGTTACACATCTCTCTAAATTTAAGTTTTAAGCACTGAGAGTCCTCTCTTGACTCAGTCGGTACAACAATATGATGGTTTCCCCCTCTCCACTATAAATAGCAGGTGCATGCACAAATGAGTGTTCCCTTTCTATAGCTTCTGAGCCAGATAAATTAAGAAGAATAAAGGCTTTTGTATGGTCGTCTTTATCAGAAAATGCAGCCTGTATGAAAATGTCATACTCTTGCTCAAACACTCTCCAGTTCTCAGCAATATTACTGTCAAACACAAGTGCACTGGGTTTTCAAAATCCATCTGCCATGCCCACAAAGTCTACACAAACACACTGAAAATATGGCCCTTGTAATTATGTATGAACAAACGGTTCTGTGAGCATGTAACAACATTCAAATGCACAGTAAACTCTTCAAAATACTTTACTATGCAAAATATGCTATGTAATGGCTGTACTTTGTGAAATATTCCTTGTAATGGCCGTACTTTTGTGAAATAGCTTTACTGTAACACTGCACAAACATGCAAGCCCTTTATGCACTTCTGAAAACTTGAATATCTTTGCTTAATATGAAAATACATATGCTTTGCAAAAATGCGGTTGTTTCCTTTATTTTATTTGTTTTATGCAATTCAAACTTTTTCCGTACTAATTCAAATACTTTTAGCAATGTCGTACATATCTGTTTGTTAATGCAAATTTTGTTTAGAATGTTCTGAATGCTCCTTTTCATATTATATGAATAAAAAATAGTGCTGAGCAAGAATTTAATATCTGAAATTCATTTCTGACCTGTTTTGTGAAGTTTATGCATTTTTGGGATGAGCCACTGCTGTATATTCCACCAACTGTAGTCAAGTGCCTCTACTTGTTGTGGCCATGTCGTCTCAAGCTTCTTGCCTCTTTTGATATGCCATTTCTAACTTCAGGCTCTTTAGATATACCACATCTAACATTATGTCCTTTTAGAAATTCTGGTTCTGACACCATGTCGCTTGTTCATCTCTATTACAAATAATGAGAAGGCTTCAGGTTTTGTTTAGATGCTTTAATTTACAGAAATACATCAGGATGGATAGCAGCATCTATAAATATGACCGAAGTAACTAACAAACAAAGCTTACAATGATACATCTTCACATCTCAACAGCTAACTACAAAATGGCAGTCTGACTTGCTTGTGCTAAGTATTTATACACTTGTGCAAGCCCTTGGATAGATTCTTAAAGATATATACACACTCATTGATCTACACCAATCAAGCTAGAGCTTTCACTGTATGATGAATTAAACCTCCTAAAATGCAGGCCCTTGGGATATATACAAATGACCACTTATGGATATCAAGTACTTCAGCTACATGGCTTCTGAATATCCATGACCTTTTTACTTAGTAAGTGAAAATCTTACTTAAAAAATTGTAAATGTTTAAATTCTTTTTAAATTTTATTGGCCTGAATGTAACCATAAGGGCTTAAAAAGTCATGGACAGAAAAGATAACCACCAACTTGCAGGCATTCTGTAAGATAGAATGTTTCCCTAATGTCCTGGGGGTCACTGACTGCACCAACATTGCCATCAAGGCCTCAGCTGCTCCACATGATATCCATTATATCAGCCAGAAGGGCTTCCACTCACATGAATGTTCTGTACACTAATAAAGGAGTCAACTGTTGTGCTTTAGAGGAGATGCTCTATACACCTTGGAACCATGGTTGATGTCCCCCATCTGCAGTCCCAACTGTGGAAGAGATGGCATACAACACCATGTAACACAACACTCTCACAGACATGTAACATCATGGGAGAGGATGTGTGTATGCAAAGTATAGTTTTTTACTTTAAACTGAATATACAGTCAGTTTGTGTTTTTTTTTTTTTTAGTTTTGTTTCACTTTCATGTTAACTTTACTTTGCAGATTTCAGTTTCAGGTGGTTGTTTTAAGTGAATGGCTCTGTAGGTGGCTGGAGTTTTGGTTTGTGCATATTTGCTTTGTTTGTGCAGTGTATAACATTTGTTGTTCATTATTAGTCCTTCAGGCACCTTTTTTTCCTTCTCTTATTATTTCTATATATTGATCTGTTGACATCTTTTATCACATTGTAAATAACATATATATTGAGCCTCTGCGTGCACTCATTACTTTTAATATCTTATACACTGTGTGATATCTCCCTTCACTTTATAATATGTACTTCATCTTCTTTTTAACTTGTGGCTTCATATACTTTGTACTGTGATATTATTACTGTTATTTACTCATTGTTATCTTCACAAAATATTTTGTGCACCTTCATAACGCTTCTTGTTAACTTACTTGTCTGTTGTTATTTATGTTTGCCTCTGCTGAAACTTCAATAGGTCCATTTGGATCAGTGCTTTACCACATTACCAAACTGAATGAACAAATGAATAAACAAATATTTGAATAAGTAAATAAGTAAATAAGTAGGTAAGTAAATAAGTAAATAAATACATGCAAGAAAACTAGAATCAAAGCCATAAAATATTCATAACCAGATAAATAAAAAATAGTTTTTAGGGCAGGTTTATACTCCAGCACCTTCCAAACTTCTGGAATGAACTTGTCCTGCATTTAAACAGCACAACTCACTATCTTCCTTTAAACATAAACTAGATGACTGAATGGGTGTCCACAAATTTACTCCAGGATTGGCCAGCCCAATATGACTGTCCTCGGGAAAGAAGTTCCAGCCTGAGTTAGGGGTACTGGCAAGGCACATTAGACTTTGGTGGTCATTAGACTTTGGTGGTCGTGGAATATCTATTAGTCTATGAATCTAAGAGGATGAGCTTTTTTACTTTTGCTTGCCTTTTGGATGCACGGCAGTAGCACCTTGTGCATGAATGAATGAATTTAAATAAGCCAGTCTTTTAACTTTTCTGTCCACACTGACCATTTAAAGTATGTCTTGTTAAAGAAAAGACAGCAAATACAATTAATCTTCTGAAGTGACACTAAGATTGCTGCAAAGGCAATTCAGTAATATATCAAGTATCTTTTTTTTCTTGAGACAAATCCTGCTCATACCTCACAACTGTCTAGATTTTTGCATGCTCCGCATAAAAGTTGTAGTTTTCTGGCAAATCATTGAGGATAGAAGTCCATAAATAACGACAGACATGTGAGTTTAAAGCTTCATATCCTTCAGAAAATGCATGACATCACAACACCTTTTAGTCTTGCAACTTTTCAAAGTTTCTAACAGCAATATTTAAAATGTGTCCCTATTGCTGGTGCTTTGTTGCCCATTATTTTTGGCTTTGTCCAGATTTCTTGTGCTAAGAGGTTGAGAGGTATGATCCTACTGTATATTTATGTCTGGCGTACTTTGGATTAGCTTGTAGTTTTGTAATTTATTTTCTTTTCTTTTATCTAACATGAAAAGGAGTGCATGTTTTGATTGCCACCATCAGATGCTAAGGGTGGAATTCTAAAAGACTAACCCTCAGAGTAAGTAATTACTTCACCGTAATTCTCCTATGAAAACAAATATCAT
This sequence comes from Protopterus annectens, assembly GCF_019279795.1. Lineage (NCBI taxonomy): Eukaryota > Metazoa > Chordata > Ceratodontiformes > Protopteridae > Protopterus > Protopterus annectens. The sequence goes on along the minus strand of NC_056729.1, from coordinate 256,688,942 downwards.
ATCAGAGTAATTAAGTTATACAGAGAGTAAGGCTTTTAGAATACTACCCTAAGTCTGATAATTCGATTATGTGAACTGCATATAAGTTTGCATTAAAATTTGGTAGTTTGTAGGCTCTTGTTTTGCTTTTTTCTTACTTACATGTATATGTTTGTAAAATGTAGGGAAGTGTGCTTATGGTCAGCTGTTACCCCCTGTGCATCACATCACCACAGTAAAACTATTCTAGTTGTTTTCACTAATGGTGTTCATGTTAAAATAGAGTGAAAATAATATGTGTGTTTTCACAGCATCACCAATATCCATTTTCAAGCAACAGTGAAATAATTAATTATTTTTATTGCAGGTTTTTTTTTAACAGCAGGTGCAAAAACATGCAAAGTTAATTTGAGATATTCAGTAATTATATGGGTATACATCAGGGGTGCCGAAAACTGCTGAAGGGGGGGCAGAGGGAAAGAGGGGTACTTAGTGATCTAAAATGGGTAATTTTAGCTATCTTCTACCATGATAAAACATTTATATAATGTTGGTTGTATATGGTTCATAGGTTCATAGGTTCATAGATTCATACTAGGCTATCTGCCCTAGGGCATTTATAAGCCTAGCCAGAGTGTGTTTGGCTTTCGCCACCCATTTTAAATGAATTTTGCTATGCCCTTTTTCGAGGTTAGTATACTGTGCCTCTGTCTAACAGTGACACAGAAGTGATACCCGGGGTAAACCTATGATCTCCCATCCACTCATCAAGATTCCTCTTGAAGAGAGTCAATGAGGGACTCTGCCTAACCTAGACTGGGATTTTATTCCAGAGTGAAGGGAGCCTCTGGGTTATGAATCTGTCCCTCCAGCATGTCCTATTTATTTCAGTGTTGAGGTTCAAGTCTCTCGAGCGTAGCTCGATGGGATTTGGATTTTCTGAGGTGCAGCATGTCCATTAATTCCGGGTTGGACATGGCTTTATACGTCAGGCACAGATCGCCTCTGAGCAGGCGGTATGCCACTGAGTAGAGCTGGAGTTTCTTTAACCGGGCAGCATATGGCATCTGTTTGAGCCCTTTGATCTTCTTGGTGAGGTACTTTTGGGGTCTTTCCAGTTGCTGCAGGTGTCTGGTAAGGTACATCCCAAAAGGGGCATTGTACTCAATTATGGGCCTGATGAGGGATGAGTAAAGAGGCATGATGACCTCCCGTGATCTAGATGTGAATCCCTTCATGATTAGGTGGGCTATATAAAATGTTTTTCTAACCACTTTGGCCACGTGGTTTTCAAATGAGAGATTGCTATCAACTTGGGTCCCCGGGTCCCTAATTACTTCTTCTGTACTTAATGGATTACCACCTATGTGGCAATTTGTGGGCACTTTGTTTTTGCCAAAGGGGATGACTATACACTTTTTGGCGTTTAGCTTGAGGCCATGGCTCTGGCACCAGTTGTCTGTTTCTATGAGGCCCTTTTGTAGGATGCTTGTGTCGGCTGGAGAGTCGATTATGGCACCTAGTTTGCAGTCATCTGTGAACTTGGTCAGCCACAGTACTTCCGTGTTGGCCTGTACCTCCGAGACATATATACCGAACAAGAGAGGTCCCAGGACTGAGCCTTGTTGGACGCCACTTGTAACTGGTTTGGAGTCTGACATGGCTCCAGCAATTCTAACCATGTGGGTTCTGTCCTTGAGCCAGTTTGCAACCCATCTAGTGACATAGGGGTTTATATTTAAGCTGGTGAGCTTATCTATAATGCCCGAGTGGGGTATTGTATCGAAGGCTTTTGCGAGGTCCAGGTAGGCTGTGTGGACCACCTTCCCCTCGTCAATGGCCTTGGTGACTGTTTCAAAGAAATCGACCAGGTTTAAGAGGCAGGATCTGCCCTTAACAAAGCCAAACTGGGTAGGATCCAGTGTGTGTAGGTCCCCAATAACTTTATTTATGAGGTCCATGATGATCCTTTCCATAGCTTTGCAGACCAAGCTAGTCAGGCTTATGGGGCAATAGTTTCCAGGATCCGTTGAGGCACCACCTTTGTGGAGAGGGACCACTGTTGCTGTACGCCACTCTTTGGGTACATATCCTGTAGTAAGGCTGAGATTGAACAGTAGTTTTATGTTTGGGTTTAGCTCTTCTTGGAGTTCATGTAGGACGCAGCCTGGGACACCGTCTGGTCCCATTGATGCTGTGTTTTTTGCTTTGGAGAGGGCGGCTCTTACCTGAGCATCTGAGATGTCAGGGGGGCAGCACTCTGCTGGGATAGATATTTGCCCTTTTGGTGGGGCGAGGGGGAGAAGTTTGCACTGAACCTGTCAGCTAGGATGTTGCCAATGTCTGTGGGTTTGGTGTATTTTTTGTCATTTTGGACTAATTCTGAGCATATCTGGGAATTCCCACACAGGTTCGTAACATAACTAAAGAAAGCCTTGTGATTATCCTTAGTGTCCTGTGCAATTTTTCTCTCGAAGCTGGCCTTAGACGATTTTATGAGTGCCCGTAGTTTTTTGCTAATACTGATCAGAGATGCCTTCCCTTTTTGGGATTTTGCTCTATCATGTAGTAGCTTCCTCCTTCTGTTGTATAGTTTGTTTATGGCTGGGGTCCACCAGACAGGACGCCTGCCTTTGGAGGATTGGGTCTTGGTTTTATTTGGGATTGCATGATCCATGCATTCCTGAAGGTGTTCATAGAATGCGTTTATAAAGGATTCTGCGGTCTGGGCCATATTTTCCACAGGCCGGGGTTCTTTGAAGGATTCCACCTCGGTTTTGAGGAGTGTGAAATTTGCTTTAGAGAAGTTTTTCACTGTGGTTTTCTGGGCAGGGGTGGGGTCGGGATGTGAATATCCAGTGAGATTAGTTTATGGTCTGATCTTACCAGTGAGGGATACACTTCTGGTCTGGAGCATAGAGCCCCCATGTTGGTGATGATCAGGTCCAGTATGTTTTCCCCTCTTGTGGGAGTGGTAACAAGTTGTTCCATAGCATTTGAGTTTATAAATTCTAGGAACCTTTGGGATAGGGTGTTGGAGCTAGAGTAATGCTCCCAGTCTAAGTTTGGGTAGTTGAAGTCGCCCAATATAATGGTATTTGGAAAGACCTTCATGTTTTCCAGTGTTCTCAGGAAGGCCGAGTGGGGTTCCTGGGTTTGGGAGGGTGGTCTGTAGCAGGCTATAAACTGGAAGGCAGTTTTACCCACTGTTAGTTGCACATGGATAGTCTCTGATGCTTCATGCTGTGCCACCAACCTGGAAGTGTGGGTATCTTTGATGAATATTGATACTCCCCCTCCTTTTGTGGTTCGGTCCAAGTTTTGGGGCCAAAAAGCATGGTATGAGGTATAACCTGGTAGTGCTGGGGTGCTCTCAGGAGCCTTGAACCAGGTTTCTGTTACTGCACAGATATCGATGTTCTCCATGCTAAGGAGAGTTTCGAGTGCGTGCATCTTGAGGTTTAGACTTCTGGCATTGAGTAGCATTACTCTTAATTTCTTATCCCTTGTGATACCTATGGAGGTGGGTTTGTCTTTTGAGCCTTGCCTAAAAAAGGCACTATGGGGGTGGCAAGAGCCTTTGCCAATATCTGAAAGCCCAGGGGTGACAGGTGCAAGCCGTCCCTAGTGAAGCATCGTGGCTTGTCGAGCATGTCATCCCAGGCTGACAGGCATTGGATCCCCTTTGAATGACACCAATACTTAAGCCAATGGTTGAAATTGATCATCTTGTCTTCATATTGTGGCATCATTCTTGGTGAGGGTAAGATGCTACTCAAGGTCAGGGTCATACCGGCCTGGGCTACATGCTCAGAGAGCTCCTCTATGTCTCTTTTCATTTAGTCCAGGGAGGTACGTCTCAGGTCATTCACACCAGCATGGACAATGACTGAGTCATATTTGTACTTGCCTTGGAGTGACCTGAGTGCTTGTGTTATGTGGCGGATCCTAGCGCCCCGACAGGCAGCTCACCGTGATCTTCTCCTTGTTCAGCCTGGTGAGCGGGACATCAGTGTGCCTGACGATAGAGTCACCTATTACAAGTGTATCAGGTGTGTTGTTTAGCCTTAAGGGCTGTGACTGTTCGGCACACTGGCTTTGTGATCTATGTGTTGCATGTGTTTTGTTTTGGGGTAGCGGTTGTTTGGGTGTCTGCTTTGGAGGTCTCTGCTGCTTAGGCAGATTTTTATTTAGAGCCTCCGAGTATGTTTTTGTGTGTTTATATGTTTGGTTTGCTGTCGTGGTAGGTCTATGTGAGACTGGAATTGTAGTGAGTGTGGTTTCCTTCTCCTCCTGACTGGTTATGCCAGTACTGAGTTGAGAGAGCATAGCCTCCAGTTTGGCTATATGGTTGCATCTCTCACATGTGTTGGAATTTGTTGGGAGGAGGAGAGGGTTGTCTGTGTACATGAGGCAGCTGTAACATTGCCTCAAGATTCCCAGATTCACCAGCTGGACCGGAGAGGAGATTGACAACTGACCTTTGGACATGCTAGAATAGTATTTGAAATTCCTTTATAATTGAAAAAAGGGCCAATGGGGAACAAGGTACTCAAGGGGAGTTTGTGAGGGTGTAGTGCTTTTAATTTTTTAGTGCTGACTTATATAATTGCTTTAGTGAGCAAGTGCCAGGCTTTAGAGTAGGAATACGGTGTTTATTATGAGAACTAGATCAGTTCTAAGGGAAAAAGTGAAGAGCAGACTTTGTGGAGCCGAGAATGGTTTAAACCCAATTAAGCAGAGCTGCCCAATGCTGTGCTATGTGCAAAATCGCGCAAAGCTGCACCAAAGCGGGTTTTATACAGGGGGACTTGAAAGAGCTAGAAATTGGCCCAAAATGGCCAATAGACTACCAGAATCTTGTGCTGGGAACATTCCTCCAGGGATAGATAGGCTGCTCTAAGCTCCCCACTGTCACTGGTGAACAAAGAAGTCTCCCTTTATCCAAGAAAGGAAATGGGCAACACAGGAACTTTCCAAAAGTCCAGAATACAGCAAAGCCTGTATTTGGACTACTCTAGGTCAGGAAAGACGAGAAACAAGGATCATTTTTTTGTTTTTTTTCTTTTTTGCAACAAACAGCAGGAAAATGCAATAAATATTTAACACAGGCTAGCGTAGTATCAGTACAAGTTGTATTACCAATGATTGCACAGATGTTTCATAGGTTTATAGGTTCATATACTTGGCTAACAAACACAAGTGCATTTTTAATCCTATCCATGCATCTGAAATGTATCCAACAAGTTTGGTGCCTTAAAGGTTATTTTAGGAGTATGTGGTAGCTAGGGCATGGGTGGTCAAACATTTACAATTTGTCTCTATCTACTAGAGACACAGGTGACAGACCAGGGGTGAATTTGTATATTTCCCATCCACTGGTCCAAGTTATGCTTGAATAGGGTCAGGGAAGAACTTTGATTCACTGGGACTAGAAGTCTGTTCCAGAGAAGGGGTATTCTCTGCAACACATATCTGTCCCTCCAACATATCCTATTTATATTGCAAACAAGGTTTAATCCCCTGGATTTGGTAGTTCTGATGCTATTTATTTTATGGATATGCAAGAGGTCCATTGGAGTGGGGTCCTGGAATGCTTTGTATACGATTCACTGATCACCCCTCAACAGTCTTTAGGAGACAATGTATAGTGCTAGGACTTTTTGGTGATCTGCATAGGACATGTAGTTAATGCCCTAAATTCTTTTTGTGAGGAACCTCTGTGGACGTTTTAGCTGTTGCACGTTCCTGGTCAGGTACATACTGAAGGGGGGGTTGTACTCAATGATGGATCTGATGAGGGCTGAGTACAGTGGAACAATGACTTCTTCCTTGGACCTAGATGCATACCCTTGATTATACGTTGAGCACAATAGAAAGATTTCCTTACCTCCTTAGACACATGCTGGACCAAGTTACTGTCTACATACTTACCTAAATCACTTTCTACAAGGTGTACTGTTAGGGATGTGCTATCAATGAGGTAGTTTCCTGAGGTAGTTGACTTTCCAAAGGGTAATATTATGCATTTCTTGGCAGTGAGTGCTTAAACCACGTCTGTGGCCCTGGTTATTTGTCTGTATATGCATTTCCTGGAGGATATTAGTATCTTGGGGGATTCTATGAGTGTTTCCAGTTTGCAATAATCTACAAATTTGGTCAGCCAGAGGCCCTTGATGATGGCCTTGACTTTAGAGAAGTAGATGCCAAAAATAAGAGGATTCAGCACTAAGCTCTGAGAGACTTCACTAGTGACTGGACTCTTTGTAGAGGTGGATGTCCCCTATCCTATTTTCTTGGGTTCTATCTGAGAGCCAGGTGGCTATCCAGCATTTAACATATGGGTTTACGCCTATATCCATAAGTTTTTTTACAATGCCTGAGTGGGTTGTTGTATCAAAAGCCTTGGCCAGGTCAAGGTAGGCAGTATGCTCCATTTTGCCCTCATCCATTGCCTTGGAGGTGTTCTCAAAGAAGTCTACCAAATTAAGTAGGCATGATCTCCCTTTGACAAAACCAAACTGTGATGGATCCAGCATTTGGAGGTTTCCAATGTCATTATTAATCATTTTCATGTTAATCATTTTAATTGCTTTCCATATGAAACTAGTCAGATTAGTGAGTTTGTAGTTTGTGGGTGTGTAGAAGGCCTGCCCTTATCCAGAGGGATGACTACTGCAGTTCTCCTTTCATGTGACAGGAAGGCTGACTGGAGGTTAATGTTAAATAATGACTCCAGTGATCCTGATAGGTCATGTTTCATGCTATTTAGGAGGCATCCTGGGATATTACTGAGGGTTACTGGCACAGTGTTCTTTGCCTTGGAGAGTGTGTTTAGGACCTGCTCCCCAGTGATGGCTGGGGTGGAGTTATGTTTGAAGGGCTGACCTCAGGGGAGTGGGAGTAAAATTGGAGATTAATTTGTCATCCAGTAGATTTGCTATATTTTCTGACTCCACATAAGTGGCTCCATTCACAATTACTTCTGCACATTGTTGAGTACAGACTTTGAGGTTATGGACATAGCTAAAGAAAGCCTTGTGAATGTCCTTTGTCTAGGAGGCTATTTTTAACCTCAAGATTGGCTTTGGTACACCCAGATTTCCCTCTCAGTTATTTGTTTAGATTGATGAGAGAGCTTTTATCCAGCTGGGTATTTTATTTCCTGATTTTTTCTATGACTTTCTTCCTTATGTTATATAGCCTACTGATGCTTGGATTCCACTAAGATGGATGTTTTTTTTATTTTGTTCTGAGCTTATTTCTGGGAGACACATCTGTCTCTATCCATTTATTATGTCTCTATGAGTTTATTAACATGGTTGAATAGAGTATCATTTCGGTTCTCAAGGTTTGGGGGGGCTTACATTTTGTCAGGTTGTCACTTAACGATAGGAAGTTTGCTTAGAATAGTTATTAAATGCTACTGGGTTAGCAGGAGTTTTACTTTTATTTTAAAGGAGATAGCTTTATCGTCCAACCTTACCAGAGAGGACATTACACTAGGGGGTGTAGCATTCACCCATATTATTGAGGAGCAGGTCCATTATGCTTGCTTCCCTAGTGGCATGTAAACTATCCTGTCCAAGGTGTTAGTGCTTATAAAGTTCAGGAATCTCTGGGCCTGCAGGTTTGGGGTCATGCATGATTCCCAGTTTAGAGTGGGGTAGTTAAAGTTGTCCATGAATATGGTATTGTGTTGAATTTTGAGTGCCTCCAGTAAGTTTAAATATAAGTTATGGGTTGACTGGGTCATAAAGGAGACCTTTAGCTAGCAAGGATATGGTATTGAACCTTGGCTATAGCAATTTGGATGTGGAGAAGCTTAAGCTTGTCATCTTGCTTGACCAACCTTGAGCTTACTTCATTATTGATGTAGTTTGAGACATCTACACCTTAATTCCATGCCTGTGCAGTAGCTGGCTTAGTTGTGTGGAAAGAATTGTAGCCTTGTATTGCCTGTGTGCTCTCCACAGCCTTAAACCATGTCTTGGTAACAGCACAGATGTCTGCATTCTCCAGGGTGAGGAGAGCTTGGAAGGAGTGAAGTTTCTTGTTTAGATTCCTGGCTTTGAGGAATAATACCTTTAGATTCCCCTGGGTTGGTTTTGCTATGTTAGAATGTTTGTCAGTTTGGCATTGCATATAAAAGGCACCATGGGTAAAGACAATGTTTTAACTAATATTTGAAAGCCGAGATGGGACAGGTACAGACCATCTGTGGAAAAGAAACATGGTCTGTCTACCATATCTTTCCATGCTGACAAATATTGCACCTCCCCTGGAATGACAATAGAAGCCAATTCAATCATTAAATCAATCATCTTCTTTTCATGTTGTTACATAATTGTTGGGGAAGGTAGAATGCTGCTCAATGCTAGGCTCACACCATCATTGGACACATGGTCCAAGAGTTCCATGCTATTTTTCTTCTTAATGTCCAGGGAGGTACACCTCAGGTCATTTACAACCACATGGACTATGAAAGAGTCATCCTGGTACCTTCAGGTCCATTGACCTGAGTGTATGAGTGATCTGCCAGATTCTGGCCCTGACAGACAAATGAACATGGCTTTCTCCTTAGACAGCCTAGTGACTGGGGCATCTGTGTATCTCACAGTGGAATTTACTAGGACTAAAATATTGGTTGCATGGTGTTTTTTCTTATGGGCTTTGAAGTTGAGGCTCCACGTGGTATGGAATATGTTGCAGTGGAGTGGAGTACTTTTGGGGATGTTGTCGATTTTTATTGTATGTCATATATCTAGGTCTTTATGTTTAGGAAGATTAGTTTTATGACCCTCAGCATATGTGGGTCTGTGTGTCTGATCTATACTGTGTGTGCAGTGGGTGTAGTTTGTGCATTTATGACAATCTGATTGATATAATGTCTGCTTGTATGTCAGAGCTTTGCCTCCAGTGGCAGTGTACAAATACATCTCTCACATTCCTTAGCAGTTTGTTTGAGAGCAAGATGGCTGTCAGTAAATATAAGGTCATTGGTGCATTGCAGCAAGGTGCCATTTCCGCCAAGCTGGCTGTGGAGATATCAGGAAAGTTCATGTCTATGGTTCCTGGCCCTATTTGGGTAGGAAGTACGTTGTTGCTGGAGTGAATAGCAGTAACAGGAATATGTGCTCCATAGTAATTGGGGTGGTCATTGTCCATGTGCAAACTAATTTTCCTTACACAACCAAGTAAAATGGTAGTCTTGCATGGCCAAAACTGCAGGAATGTGACAATTAAGTACCAGTAACATATACAAAGTATCAAAATATACAGTATCACTGCCTGGAAAGCTTCTCAAAAGTGCATATCTCAGCAATCAGCAAACAATACAATATTAGGGAACTTTAAAATAGTTTAAAGTGCCAAATCAACAAATAAATCAAAAATAAAGCTGTAGCAATTTAATACAGTTGACTGAAGTACAAAGCAATAAAATAACTCTCTTATCTACCGATGATAGAGCAGGATTAATTCACTACCCCCTCAGTGTGTGGTGAAGATGCCAAGCAGATGAGAGCTCTGAGAAAATGACCAGGAAACAATTTCTAGTAAGTGAGGTTTACTCAAGAGCAGTACTGGTTTGCTGGGTGGGCACTCAGTATTCATGATATGTAGGTGGGAAAAGTACTTAAATAGCTTACTCAAATGGCATTAGCAATGAAAGAGGGGAGGGAGGTACTCTGAAAATCAGACTAACATAGTGGGCAGAAGCCAGAGGCACAGGCATTTAAAACCTCTAGAGGAAAAGGTTGGGATGGTTAGGAACAATTTCAAGCTGCAAGAACCAGATGAGTTAAAGAGAATCCAATCAAATAAAGCCAAACCTGTTGCAAGTCACAGTTCTCTTAGTCCTACGAATCTGTGCTACAGGTAAATTACCACAGGTAGGCTAAAATCTCAGAAACTTTAGCTTCTATGGTGGGGGCAGATAAGAAGTGTAACTAATCACTGGGGAGCAGCAGGAAGAATGGCGTTTAATGTATCATACAAAATCACAAGTGAAGCTAGTGTTGAATGTGGTTGGTGTGCATTATCCAGTAGTACCAACAACAGCACTGGTAGGCAAGTGTAACATGCCACTCTGAACTATCTATTGCTTTAGTTCATTTCAATGTCAGTGAGAGGCTACACACCTTTATGGAAAGTATGCTGATTTTATCCTTTGCAGAGTCTGTTTTCAGGAACTGGGATGACTACAGGAAAGGATGAGGGAGGAATTAGCTAGAAACTGGAGAGACATATCCTTGCTGCTGAGTGGTACTTGGTCACTGTAGTATTTGAGCTGTATAGAAAAACAACACTTGTAATAGCTGTGCAAGTGGAGATCCCATGGTGTCTATTTCTGACTGCATTGTTAACAGTACACTGTATGCTGTATATTGTGAAATTGGAAATAGAGCATGCAGTGTATATTGTATATTGGAAATAGCCAAGTTGTAGAACTTCTAAAGGGTGTGTAGTTCCATAGGTTCATAGGTTCATAGGTTCATACTAGGCTATCTGCCCGAGGGCATTTATAAGCCTAGCCCATAGTTTTGTGGTTTAAGCCACCCCTTTTGTATGGGGAACTATACCCATTATTTTGCTGTGCCTCTGTCTAGCAGTGACACTGAGGTAATCCCTGGAGTATATCTGCAATCTCCCATCCATTGGTCAAGATTTCTCTTGAACAAGGCCAGCGAGGTGCTCTGCCTCACATATACCGGGATTATGTTCCACAGCATAGGGAGTCTTTGGGTGATGAATCTATCCCTCCAGCACGTCCTATTTATAGCCGTGTCGAGGTTTAAGTCTCCCGCCCTTGTGGCTCTGACGGATCTAGATTTTTTGAGGTGAAGCATATTCATCAACTCTGGGTTTGACATGGCCTTGTATGTCAGGCAAAGGTCACCTCTGAGCAAGCGGTAAGCAACTGAATAGAGCTGGAGTTCTTTCAGTCGGGCAGCATAGGACAGATTTTTGAGACCCTTTATCCTTTTGGTGAGGAACTTTTGTGGCCTCTCTAGCTGCTGCAAGTGTCGGGTCAGATACATTCCGAATGGGGCATTGTACTCAATCATTGGTCTGATGAGTGATGAGTATAGGGAGACTATGACCTCCCTTGATCTAGATGTGAATCCCTTCATGATGAGGTGGGCAATGTAGAAGGTCTTCCTAACTACTTTAGCTACATGGGTGTCAAATGACAGGCTACTGTCAACCTGGGTCCCCAGGTCCCTGATAACTTCTTCTGTGCTCAGAGGATTACCACCTATATGGTAGCTAGGGGTAACCTTGTTTTTCCCGAAGGGTATGACTATGCATTTTTGGCATTTAACTTTAGGCCATGGCTCTGGCACCAGTCATCCGTTTCTGTGAGACCCTTCTGAAGGATATCTGTGTCAGATGTGTTTTCGACTCGGCACCCAGTTTGCAGTCATCTGCAGACTTTGTCAGCCATAACCCTCCTGTGTTTGCTTGTACTTGAAAAGTAGATGCCAAACAAGAGTGGGCCCAGGACTGAGCCCTGTGGGACACCACTTGTGACAGGCTTTGAGTCTGACATGGCGCCAGCAACTCTGACCCTGTGGGTTCTGTCACTCAGCCAGTTTGCAACCCATCTTGTGATGTATGGGTTAACATTTAAGCTGATGAGTTTTTCAATGATACCCGAGTGGGGTATTGTATCGAAGGCCTTCGCCAGATCGAGGTAGGCTGTATGGACTGCCTTTCCCTCATCAATGGCTTTGGTGACTGTTTTAAAAAGTCAACCAAGTTTAAAAGGCATGATCTGCCTTTGACAAAGCCAAACTGGGTTGGATCCAAAGTCTGCAAATTCCCTATGTCTTTATTTATGAGGTCCATTATGATCCTCTCCATAGCTTTGCAGATAAGGCTTGTCAAGCTAATGGGCCGGTAATTTCCAGGGTCTGTGGAGGCACCGCCTTTGTGAAGTGGGACTACAGTCTTGAGTGCCACTCCTGGTGCGTATCCAGAGGTGAGACTATGATTAAACAGCTGTCCTAGCTGTGGGTTTAATTCCTCGTTGAGTTCGTGGAGCACACAGCCTGGGACACCATCAGGTCCCATGGATGCTGTGTTTTTTTGCTTTGGAGAGAGCAGTTCTCACTTGGGCGTTTGAGATGTTTGGGGGGCTGCAACCATTTGGTATAGATATATCTCCTTTTGGGCGGGGAGAAGTTTGCACTGAACCTGTCAGCCAGTATGTTGGCAATGTCTGTAGGATCAGTAATCTTCACATCATTTTGAACTAGTTCTGAGCATGGTTTCTAACATAGCTAAAGAAGGCCTTATGATTGCCCTTTGAGTCTTTAGCTATTTTTCTCTCAGAATTTGCTTTGGATGATTTTATGAGAGCTCTTAGTTTTTTACTTATAGTGATCAAGGGTGTCTTACCTTTTAAGGATTTTGCTCTATCTTGTAGTAGCTTCCTCCTTTTGTTGTAGAGTTTGTTTATGGCTGGGGTCCACCAGACTGGACGCTTGCCCTTGGTACAAAGAGTCTTTGTTTTGCTTGGGATTGCCTTATCCATGCAGTGCTGCAGGTGCTGGTAGAAGGCATTTGTAAGTGATTCAGAGGCTTGAGTACTGTTTTCCGCCGGCTCGGGGGCCTTAAAGGAGACCACACTAGTCTTTAGAAGTGTGAAGTCGGCTTTTGAAGTTTTTTACTGTGGTCTTTTTTATTTCAGGTGGGGTGGGATGAGGACCTCCAGCAAGATTAGTTTGTGATCTGATCTCACCAGTGAGGGGTATACTTCCGGTGTTGAACATTGTGCTCCCATGTTCGTGATGATGAGATCAAGTATGTTTTCTCCTCTTGTGGGGATGGTGACTAGTTGTTCCATGGCATTTGAGTTTATGAATTCCAGGAACTTTTGGGCTAGGGTGTTTGGGCTTGAGTAGTGTTCCCAGTCTATATTAGGGTAATTGAAGTCACCTAGTATGATGGTGTTTGGAGATACATTTATCCCTCCAGTGTTTTCAGGAAAGCCATGTGAGGTTCCTGAGTTTGTGAGGGTGGCCTGTAACATGCTACAATTTGCAGAGCAGTCTTGCCTATGGATAATTGCACCTGGATGGTCTCCGATGCATCGTGCGTTGCCACCAGTCTTGAGGTGTGGGTGTCCTTGATGAATATGGATACCCCCCCCTCCTTTCTTGGTATTGTCCGGATTTTGGGGCCGGTACGCATGGTATGAGGTAAAACCTGTTAGTGCTGGGGTGCTCTCAGGAGCCTTGAACCAGGTTTCTGTCACAGCACAGACATTGATGTTCTCCATACTGAGAAGGGCCTCGAGTGCATGCATTTTGAGATTTAGACTTCTGGCATTGAGCAGCATTACCCTTAGTTTTTTTCCTTTTTTGTGTTCTAGGGTGGTAGGTTTAGAATTTGAGCCTTGCCTAAAAAAGGCACTATGGGGGTGGCAAGAGCCTTTGCCAATATAGCTTCACAATGAATAATACTGTGGGCTTCTAGGGCTATGGTCAGAAATAGACAATCTACATTGCCTAAGCTTACAGTTTGCCTGCCAAGAAATAAAAGTTGAAAGCAATAAATGCTTACTTTTGAGTTTAAAAGAACAAACTCAAATATGTGCACACACACACACACACACACACACACACACACACACACACACACACACACACACACACACACACACACACACACTATTTAACCTAAATGTCCATTATGAATTTTCTTCAATGAGTGTTCTGTAAACAAGGTCATACAAGTTGTAAAAAATTAAAATATTTTTAGAATTGCAACAATTATAAATTATCATTGTATTTTTGGCTAGTTTATTGTACTTAAGAAGTGGGTTTTTACTTTTTTTTAAATTTTTAATATGCTGACAACCTAGATGGTGATTGGTGTGACATTTTACCTATAAATAAGCTCAAGCCCACCAGCCTAGCTGCTGACAACCTCCCATCAGAATTCCTCAAAGCTGCCACCGAAGTCATAGCCTACCCCATTTCTATCCTCATCAACCGCTCTATCTCTGAGTACCATGTCCCACTAATCTGGAAAGTCTCCTATATCACCCCACTGCATAAAGGTGGCAACTCTACCGAGCTTACTTATTACAGGCCCATTGCCATTCTTTCACTTTCTCCAAAATACTAGAAAAATGTATTCACTCCCAGCTTCTAAACTACCTTCTTTCCAATAACCTCCTATCAAACACACAACATGGTTTTCGCCCCCAACACAGCTCCACAACCCCCCCTCCTCAGTTTTACTAACACAATAAATGAACACAGAAATCAGAATAAATATGTCTCATCCATCTTTCTAGTTCTCTCAAAGGCATTTGACACAGGTTCACACCAAAAACTGCTGTCAGAACTGGCCACATTACATTATATCTCAGGCATTCTTCCCTAGCTTGATTCCACAGCTATCTAACCAATATGCCAGCAGGCTGTTAGATGGCAACAGGAGCTATCATCTCTGCTCCCTGTTAACATAGGAGTCCCACAACGCTTCATATCAGGCCCCCTACTTTACTTTTTACCATCTTCACATATCAAGTCCATAAATCCACATCTCTCGCCTCTGTCATACAATATGCAGATGACTCTACCCTGATATGCTCCGTTCCCTCTCTAACACAACTACAGGCTATAACACAACAATATTTCCTAGAAGAAGAATCCTGGCTAACTAACACTAACCTCATACTGAATCCAAACAAGACCAAACTCATGCTTTTTCTCCCCAACAAAACACCCAATCCCTCAGCCACTTTTCAAATCCACGCCTTCAACAACACAATCATAAACACCAGCTCACATACCAAATTACTAGGTTTCACAATTGATAGCAAATTAAAATTTGACCTAGACCTCTCTGAAACCATTTAAAAAACACACATCAAACTAGTCTCTCTTTACTGAATTAATCCTTTCCTAGCTAGCCATTCTAGACTAAGCATCGCCAGGACACATCTCTTATCTACTGTTCTCTATGCTTCTCCCATCTTTACAAACCTTAACAAAATTGACCTTACCAAACTTGAATCAGTCTACAATAAAATAGCCAAGTTTGCCACTAGCTCCCCATATAGGTCCCACCACTGCTCTGCCCTACAACAAATGAATTGGCTAGAATTACCACAACAACTAACCTATACCCAACTTGTCTTTACTCACCAACTAATATACCAGGCAAACAGAACCCCAGCCCTACAACAATCACTCCAACCATATGCCAACACTCGGCAACTCCAATCCTCACACAAAACACTCCTCCAAGTATCTAAAAGCAACAACAAAGCCAGGGACGCCCTCTACTCCCACCACATTTCTAAACTTTGGAACTCAATCCCTCAACACATCCTAAATGCTACCAAACTACACCAGTTCAAAACTCTGCTCAAAGACCACCTCACTAATAACTGGCTCTGCTCCTGCACCAAGCCAGGCTAATACCACATAAGCCCACATCAAATTTCATCCCCTAAATTTTATAGTCTACATGTATACCCCATTCCTACTTGTTAACACCACCTATCAGCTACCTACAATGAGTATAATTTGATAATTTATTTTCTTTTGTAAGTGTATACATATGTACACATATTAAAGTATACTCAAATGATCAACTAAAGATGGACACCTGCCCCAAAAAAAAAAATACACACATATATATATATATATATATATATATATATATATATATATATATATATATACTAAAATTGTATGTAAAACTGACACTGTACCTGTCAATGTTATTCATGTTTTATTGGAGGTTTTCCCCGGGCCTCCACTGAAAATGGCCTCACATCCAGACGGGCTATCACGGTCAACAAATGTAAAATAAAATATAAATAAATAAATACTACAGTGTCAGTGTACATTTTTAGGTTATTGTGTTTTTATATCTATTTATGTGTGTATGTATTCTTTTTTCAGAAATAAATCTTCATAGTTATATGGAAAATCATTAATGTTCCCAAATCACATCTCAGCATTACAAGTAAAATGATCCAGTAGTGAAGCATCTCTTATTTTAACTATTTGAAATTGAATCATGTATTTTTTTCTTGCATTTGGTTGGGAGGGTGGCCTAATGGTTAAGGTGTTTGCCTTACAAACACAAGGGGCAGGATTCACAAAGGCTTGCATGGAGTGTAAGAGACGTGTAAGACTCCATGCAAGCCTCGCGATCCAGGAACAGCCCGAAATTCCGTGTAAGAGACCAGCTAAAATGTCTCTTACACGGACTGGGCGTGGATATGCTAAATGCCTCACTTGCAGCCGAAAGGCATGCAAATGAGGTAGAGTAGCGATACACGAAACAGAAAGCAGCCCATGTAAGAGCCGTTTTAGCTGCAGAAATGTACTCAGTTGACAACTGAGTACGTTTCTGCAAAATCTAATGGAGCCATGTCAGCTCCAAATAAAGGGTGCATATGTGTCAGGCAGCATGCCAATGGCCAAATATGTGGCCATTGGCAAGGTACCCCGATGCAAATATGAGAAATAAATATATATATTTTTTTTGGCGATCGCCGGTGTTTAAACTCAGCGCAGCCCCGCGCAAACGGGCTGCGCTATATAAAACATAAAAATGAAGGTTATAAACCCACAAATGTGGGTTTTATGCAATACATGGATTTACAATGCAGGGACCAGCAGACCAAAAACAACATGGCCACCGTTTAGTGGTTGCTAAGGGGGGAAGCTGAGTCTAAGACATGTAACTAAGCATTAGTAGGCAATCTGATGAAATGAGTGTTAGGATACTGAATCCCACTGTCACATAGCAAATGAGCACATTCTGAGTAGTGTAAGAGATACATAAGGGGGAGGAATAGAGTAGGAGATAGGTGACATCACAGGGGGGAATGGTAGAAAGAAATGCAGTTCATTGGAGGTCAGTGTTACATGACAGATGTCAGACACAGATCATGGAAAGAGGAGTGCCACAAGATAAGCATGGGAAAGTCAAGAAATGGAAGGTGTACACTGTTACTTACACCAAAGTTTCTTGTTGGGCGTGTATGCGCACGTGTGCGCGCCATGAGGCACAGGTAGGACAGTGTGCGCACGTGTAAGGCAGACTGAGCATGTGGAAGCGTGTTGGTAGACTTGTAAGACTGTTTGCGCTAGTGTGCATGCGTGTAGGGCAGACTGAGCATGTGGGAGTCTGTTGGCAGACTTGTAAGACTGTTTGCACTGGTGTGCGTGCGTTTTAACCCGAATAAGCAGATTCCGAACCGTGTAAGTATGTGTGAGTGCGTGTAAGCCACTGTGAGCGTGTTTTTGCTGGTATGCACGTTGCTCCCCCCTGAGGAAACAGAAAGGAAAAAGGAAGCAACAGAATTAGTAGGAAGCTAGCAGGGAATACTGCTGGAGCTAGCAGGTGAAAAAAATTAGAAGCAGGCAATTACACAGGCAGAATAGTAGCTCAGCCAAGCACTTAAAAGTCTGCAAACAGCAGTGCAGGATGTATCTCTCAAGAGACACTGCAAGACAGGAGTAAGCTATTAGAAGTGAAAACTGAAAAAGCTGAACTCAGAGCAGAAATGCTAGGGGCTGCCATAGCTGTCATAAGGAGACATAGGTGACTTGCTGAGGGTGGTGACAATGCAGATGGTGCCGGACAACCCACAGTGAGGAGACGGAGAAGAGTGTACAGGCCCAGGGTCACCTACCACGGGTTACATGAGCTGGAGATAGTAGAGCGCTATAGAGTGGACAGAGACCTCCTGCAGCAAATTGTCGAGCTGTGCAGGCCACGCCTCACACACAGAACCAACAGAGGGGAAGCCATCCCAGTGGAAACCAAGGTATGTGTTGGCCTAAGAATACTAGCAACAGGTACCTTCCAGAGACCAACTGGTGATATGATGGGGATATCACAGGCATCAGCCTCCAGGGTACTGCACCAGTTCCTGGATGCCATGTCAGCACATGTCGGTGATCATGTATATTTCCCCAATGCCCATGAGGTATTGGCCAGCAATATACGTATCTTCCAGCAAATAGCGGAATACCCTGAGGTAGTGGGTGCAATAGACTGCACGCACATACACATCAAAGCACCAGCCGGTGAGTGGGGTAGGGCCTACATTAACCGCAAGGGCTTCCCCTCCATCAACTGCCAGGTCGTGTGTGATGCCCAGGGCATAATAATGAATGTGTGTGCTGGCTGACCTGGGAGCTACCATGATTCCCATATCTGGCATTTGATGCAGCTGTACCAGACATTTGCCAATGGGGACATCCCACACGGACACCTAGTGGGGGATGCAGGTTATGCACTGGAGCCGTGGCTGATGACACCCATCAGAAAAGCACACACACCTGAACAGGAACGCCATAATGAGGCACACGCACAAACACGTAATGTAATAGAGCGTGTGTTTGGGCTGCTCAAGTCACGGTTTCGGTGTCTGGACACATCTGGTGGAGCCTTGCAGTACTCACCAACTACATGTACCCAAATTGTCATGGTATGTGCTGTGCTACATAATATGATCTTGCGAAAACAGCTGCAGCAGGACCAGCATAGGGCCGGGCCAAACAGCCCCCACCATTGCCAAGGCCATCACAGGTAGAGCGTGACTTCGGAGGAGGAACAACCTGAGCCTGCCCCAGTAGGCAGAAGGAGGCATGCCCAGTATGCCCTGGCCTTGGCAAAGAGGCAACGCATAGCACATACACTGGCTCAGTAGGAACCCTGGGAATGATAGCCCTCTGACTCACTCATATAATAACATGGATGCCTAAAATGACATAACCTGCTCTCAAACATGTACAGGGAGTGTAATATGTGCATCCGACAGAGGCAGCCCTGCAGCACCACCTGAGGCATGAATGCCATGTGTTAAGTAATGTAACACCATGTACTATATGCACACTTGAGGACCCTGACTAACATCCTACCCTCACCAAGCATGATGCCACAATATGACGATGGGATGATCAATTGCAATAATTGGCTGAAGTAATGCAGTTTGTCAAAGGGGAGCCAATGTGTGCCAGCCTGGGATGACATCCTGAGCATAACATGATGCTCCACCTGCTAGGGGTGGCGTGCACCTATCAGTCCAGGCCTCATGGATACTGGCAAAGGCTGTCATTACCCACAGCGTGCCCTGTATAGGTAAGGCTCAAAACACAAACCCACCTCCATAGGTACCACAAGGGATAAGAACCTAGATGTAATGCTACCCAATGCCAGAAGTCTAAACAGCAAGATGCATGCAGTGGAAACGCACCCAGTATGGAGAATGTTGATATCTGTCCTGTAACAGAAAACTGGGTCAAGGCTCACAACAGCACCTTAACACTACCAGGTTACACCTCATACTGTGCTGTACAGCCTCAAAACATGGAACAAGCTACAAAAGGAGGGTGACTAGCAATAATTGTCAAGGATAACCACACCCCCATGTTGGTACCACAACAAGAAGCAGCATGGACTAGCCATGGTCAAGTAACAGTGGCTAAAACTGCTTCCCAGTTTATAGCCTGCTGGAGACTACCGTCCCAACACCAGGAACTGCACCTGGCCTATGTTGGAATACATGAATATATCAAGCCCCCCAAACCACATTATATTGGTTGACTGAAAATACCCAGACATACACTGGGAGCATTATACTAGCACCAACACTGTAGGAGAAAAGTTCCTAGAATCCTTAAACCAAAATGCCCAGGAACAACGTACCAGTCCCACAAGAGGGGTAAGCATACTGGATGTGATAATCAGCAACATGGGTACTGGATGGCAAGATGAGAAGTGTATCCCTCACTGGTAAGACCAGACCATAGAGTAATCACACCAGATATACACATCCTGACCACAGTCCCTGGCCAGAAAACCACAGTGAAAAACATGTGTAGAGCATAAGTTGCACCCCTCCAAACTGATGATGAATCCATTAAAGGCCCTGTGCAGGTGCAAAATATGGGACACACCGCAGAACCTGTTATACAGGCATTCCATGAACACAGCCAGGAATGCTTGGATTATGCAATCACAAATAACAACAAGACACAATGCCATACACGCAGGCATCTGGCATGCTGGACTCCAGCCATTACCAAACCATGCAAGAGAATGAGGAAGCTACTACATGATAGAGCAAACATAAAAAGGGAAGTAATCACTGATCAGTAGTATGGCAATAAAATATGTCCACACATACAATCCACTAAGGCCAGCTACAACAAGTAGAATATGTGAATCCTGAGGCAATGTTACACCTGCCCCAAGTACACAGACAACCCTCAACTCCCCCCAATAAATACAAATATATGTGAGAGATGCAACCATGTATCCAAACCGGAGGCTGAGCTCCCTCAACTCAGTACTATCAAAACTACTCAGGAGGAGAAGGTAACCACACACACCACAAACCCAGTCCCACATAGACCTATCACAACTGTAAACCAAACACATAAACACAGAAAAACATTCCCGGAGGCCCTAATTACAAACACACCACACCAACAGAGGCCTCCAAAGCAGACCCCCAAGCAACCACAACCTCCAAACATAGCACATGCAACACATAGTACACAAAGCTGGTGTGCCAAACAGTCACAGGCCAGAAGGAGAAACAACATGCCTGATACAGTTGTAATAGGTGACTCTATAGGCAGACACACTGCTGTCCCACTCACCAAACTGAAGAAGGGAAAGGGTACAGTAAGCTGCCTGTAGGCTGCTACAATACGCCACATAATACAAGTACGCAGGTCACCCCAAAGCAAGTAGAAATATGATGCAGTCATTGTCCATGCTGGTGTGAATGACCTGAGATGTACCTCCCTGGACTACATGAAAAGAGACATGGATGAGCTCTCTGAGTATGTACTCCAGGCCGGTATGACACTGGCCATTTGCAGCATCCTACCCTCACCAAGAATGATGCCACAGTACAAACACAGAATGATCAGCTTTAACAGGTGGCACAATTACAGCTGTCAGTCCAAGAGGATCTAATGTCTGTCTGCTTGGGATGTCATGCATGACAAGCCATGCTGCTGTTCCAGGGATGGCTTGTACCTGTTATCCCTGGGCATCTGGATATTGGCTAAGGCTTTTGCCACCTCCATAGAGCCGTACATAGGCAAGGCTGAAAAGACTAACCCACCACCTTAGAAAACATAAGTGGTAAGAAACATAAGGGTAATGCTGACCAATGCCAGACGTATAAACCGCAATATGCATGCTCCTGAGGCCCTCCCCAGTATGGAGAACATCGATGTCTGTGCAGTGACAGAAACCTGCTGCAAGCCTACTGACAGCACACCAGCACTACCAGGTTATACCTCATATCATGCGTTATGGCCCCAAAACCTGGACCAAAACATAAAAGGAGGGGGAGTATCCATATGCAGCACAGACACCCATACGTCCAGGTAACTGACAATGCATGAAGCATCGGAGACCTCCCATGTGCACCTAACCGTAGTCAAA
This sequence comes from Protopterus annectens, assembly GCF_019279795.1. Lineage (NCBI taxonomy): Eukaryota > Metazoa > Chordata > Ceratodontiformes > Protopteridae > Protopterus > Protopterus annectens. Next base: position 256,667,507 of record NC_056729.1, on the reverse strand, counting down.
ACTGCTGTACAGTCTGTAGCATGCTACAGACCACACTCTCACACACAGGAACCCCACCCAGACGTCCTGAAGACACTGAACAGTATGAATGTCCCACCAAATACCAAACAAGGTACTCACAAATTACCACATAGGTGGTAAACCATTATGTATGGAAGGAGTAATCAGGGATCTAGGGACACAAGTGGACAGTAACCTGTTATGTGACACTCACATTGCCAATGTGGCTAGGAAGACTGTCTATATTGGACACCGTATCATGAAAGGATTCACATCTACATCAACAGAGGTCATTGTGCCCCTGTACTGTTCTCTTATCAGACCCATAATCTAGTACAATGCCTCATTTGGGATGTACCTTACCTGACACCTGCAGCGGTTAGAAAGACCTCAAAGGTACCTCACCAAGAGGATAAAGGGTCTCAAATATATGTCATATGCTGCCTGGCTGTAGGCACCCCAGCTGAATTCAGTGACATACTGCCTACACAGAGGCATTATATGTCTGTTGTACAAGGCCATGTCCAACACAGGAGTAATGGACATGCTCCACCCCAGAAAAATCAAAGCCATTGGAGCTGTGATAGTGACAGATGTCAACCTCAACACATAATGAAATAGGATGTGCTGGAGAGACAGATACATAACCCAGAGGCTCCCCACACCCTGGAACAGGATCCCACTCCATGTTAGGCAGAGCCCCTCACTGACACTCTTCAGCAGGAATATTGCCAAGTGGATGGATGATCGTAGATGTACACTGGGGGTCTTCACTGTGTCACGTCCAGACAGAGGCACAGTAAAGTAAATCATAAATGGCCATAATATTCACATAGCAAGGGGCGGTGAAAGACACACACACTCTGGCTAGGCTTACAAATGCCCTAGGGTGGATAGCCTAGTATGAACCTATGAACCTATGAAGATACAAATTGTACAGGACACTAAGGATAATCCCAAGGCTTACTCAACTGATGGTAGGAACCGTGTTGGGAATTCACAGATATGCTCTGAATCACACAAATATTACAAACAACATACCAAACACACACACATATTGCCAACATACAACCTGACAGGTGCAGTGCAACCCCCAGAATGCAAAATATCTATCCCAGCAGACTGCTGGCCCCCTGACATTGCAGATGCTGAGGTAACAGCCAGCATCTACAAAGCAAAACACACAGCAGCAATGGTATGAGATGGTGTCCTGGGCTGAGTCCAACATGGACTCCAAGAAGAATGGAATGCCAAATCACACTACTGCTCAATGTCAGCCTTACCACAGGATATGTACCCAAAGAGCAGTGTACAACAACAATGGTCCTTCTCAACAAAGGTATTGCCTGAATGGATACTGCAAACTACCACCCCAGAATCCTGACAAGCTTGGTCTGCACAGCTATGGAAAGGATCAGCATGTACCGCAGACATAAAGATATCGGGGACCTACTGACACTGAACCCTACCCAGTGTGGCTTTCTTAAGTGCAGATCCTGCCCCTAAACATGTTTGACCCATTTGAAACAGTCATTAAGGTCATTGATGAGGGCAATGTGGTCCACACAGCGTAGCTGGACCTTGCAAATGCTTCCATACAATACCCTACGTGTTCAGTATAGATATGCTCACCAGCTTAAATATAAACCCCTATGTCAGTAGAGGGGTTGCAAACCAGACCAAGGACAGAACTGACATGGTCAGACATGCTGCAGCCATGTCAGACTACAAACCAGATATAAGTGGCATCCCACAAGGCTTGGTCCTGGGACCTCCCACGTTTGGTATATATGTCCCATAGGTACAGGCCAACTTGGAAGGACTGTGTCTGAACATGTATGCAGAGGACTACAAACTGCCCACCATATCTGACCCCCCAGCTGACACAAGCATCCCAAAAAAGGGCCACATAGAAACAGACAACTGGTGCCATAGCCATGTCAGCAAGCTAATTGCAGAAAAGTGTATAGTCAACCCCCGTGGATATACAGTAAGTGCCCACCAATTACCACTTAGGTGTTAACCCATTATGTACCTAACATGTAATGAGAGACCTGGGGACACAAGGTGATAGATATCCTGCATTGGACAAACATGTGGATGTAGTGTTCACAGAAACATACCATATACCCACCTAATCGTGAAGGTTGTCAGATCTAGATAAGGGGAGGTCATTGTGGCTCTGCAGTCATCCTTCATCAGCATTACAATTGACTACAATAGCCCCTGTGGGATGTACCTCAGCAGACACCTCCATCAACTGTAAAGTCCCCAACAGTACCTCACCAGGAGTAGCAAAGAGCTTGAACAGATGCCATGTGTTGCCTGATTAAACAAACTGCAGCTCCACACACTGCCATACTGCCCACCCAGAGGCAAGCTGTGCCTGATGTATAAAGCCATGTCCAAGCTGGAATCAATGAACATGCTGCACCTTGTACAATCTGAATGGCAGTGAGCTATGCACATGAGAGACCTGCACCCCAGCACTGACATACATAGGACAAGCTGTACTGCATGATCCATAACACAGAAGCCACCCCCACTCATGAGTAAACTCCCAGTACAGGTTATCCATAGAGTCACTCATCGATTCACTTCAAGAGAAATTGTGATGAGTGGATGGGAGATGGTAGGTTTACCCTGGGTATCACTGTTATGTCACAGGTAGACGGAGGCACAGTATACTAACCATGACATATGTTATGGCAAAGTCCACTTACAACGTGTGTCGAAGGACAAATACACTCTCTGACTAGCATTAGATATGGCCTAGGGCACATCGCTACTTTTTGCCAATGTACACCTATGTTGTGGTATACACTACCAATGTTGGACAAGCCTGGTATCAGTAGTTCATATCTGAACATAATGCAACATGGTCAGATGTGCACAAGTGGCCCCTAACCAGGCTGTTGTGCTCACTATGGAAATGTAAAGCAGTGATAGGACTAAAGCCCAGTATACTGTCCACCACAGTGAAAGTACTGAACCAGTACACTATACGGTACTACAGTGTTAGGTCAGTATGAAAGGATGTTGACAACTGTATGCAAAGTATCCCATGCAAACCCTGCAGGCACAGTATAATCCCTGTTGTGTTCACACACAAAGCAGTTGGACAGTAACTACACAACATGACACACAACACACAACCATAAACGGGAGATATTGTTGAAGTTCACACACATCCACAAATGTGGTGGGCTGCAGAGTTCAACATATGGAAAGCACACACTGGGCATGCTCGCACACTTTGATTAATGAGACATATGTCAGACAACATGCCATGGGAAGGCTGAACTGGGCATGCTCACACACTTAGGCCAAATCACAGTGTAGCAGTTGGCCACACATATCTGGTTTGTGTACGTGTTATTCCAGGAATCAACCACATTACAGCAATCTGCCCAGTGCACACAGTTAAATGACTACAGAGACATACGTGATATAGTGGATTCCTCCCATATGCAAACATCTTCCACAGATACACACGCTGTTCATACAAACAGGGAAAGCTATGGCAATAAAGACCTGCAAACAGTCTAACAGCAACAAATAATGTGCATCTGACAATTAAACATATGGGTGTAGAGGTCAACACTAGGCTGTTTGCCCTAGGGAATGACAGCTTAGCCAGAGTGTGCTTGGTGTCTGCCTCCCCAGTACAGTAGGCTACTGTGCCACTGTAAAGTAGGTCACATAAGGCATCGTGTGAGGCTAGTGTGCTGTGCCTCTGTCAAGCAGGGACACAGTGGAGATCCCAGGGTTTGAATGTTCTAAGCCACATCCATGTTGTTGGTGTGTGCTGGAAGAGGGTTTCCGAGGACCTCTAATAGTAAGTGGGCGTCAATAACAGACTGAGGGGAGCCTTATCTGCATTGTATGGACAATTTCACTGTCAACACTGTGTCGTGATGATTATGTGGGATTGAAGTGTCGTGCCGGTACTGTTCAGAGATGACCTCCCTCTGTGGGCTACAGCTCTGCAATGTATTAGCGCACTCTGTTCATTGGACAGCTCATATATGGCTGGTGTACACCTGACAGGTGTCCTGTTGTGGAGCAGTCATGGGTATATTTGGGATAGCATGATCAATGCAAACCTTCCACATGCTCATAGAATGCAATTGTCAAAGATTACGCAGAGTGGCCAGTATAGTCCCCCAGCATGGGTCCTTTGAAGTCTTCCACCCCAGTCTTCACAAGTGTAAAATCTGCTTGTGATAAATACAGTTTGTTTGCAGTGACAACCTTGCCTGGGGGTGGGGATGGGATATGGATGTCCAGGGAAAGGTGGGTATGGTCAGATATCACCAATGGTGGTCTACCTCTGGTGAGGAACAGTGAGTACCCATGTTGCAGATGGTCAGGTGCAATATGTATTCCCCCATGTGGCTGTGGTGAGTGGTTCTGCCATAGCACATGGACCCACAAATTGTAGTGGCTGTAGGGTAATGTTGTAGAGGCCTGAGTAGTTCCCACACACAATATACCTGTACCTGACGTTAACAACTGGAATGGTGTATGTGAACACCTGTATATCCTGGTACTGTTCCCAGGGAAGCAAAGTGTGTGTCCTGGATGTGGGAGGTGTGTTCTGGACTGGTTGTGTTGTATGTTACAGGTCCTGTGGTCACGCAGCATGGTATAGAACATAACCTGCCAGTGCGATGTGCATATCTGACCCTGAAGTAGGTGGCTGCAAATGCATATATATGCTATCCCCCACCTGACAGGTAGTACTAGATGTACATACCTCTGTAGAAATAAAGATGTCAGCACCCTATAAATACTGCAGGTGCAGAACAGATGCCCAGTAATTCGGATAGCGCGCTCTGCTAATGCGTCTCCCTCAAGTGTCATAATATAGTTAGGTAGGGGTTTGAACCATGCAAATGCTCAGTGTGTGTGCATGAGCGGGGTTGTTGTGTGTGCAAGTCTGTGTGAGGGAAATGTCTCTTTTGGCAACTGGGAAAACACACTACAGGATGCACATTCCCCTTTCTAAACACTGATGATGTCAGCACCCTATAAGTACAGCAGGAGAAGGGAAATCTCCCACTAATGCAAATAGCGCGCTCTGCTAATGCGTCTCTCTCGTGTCATAACATAGCTAGGTAGGGGTTTGAATCCTGCAAATGGCAAGTGTGTGTGTGTGTGTGGATGAGGGGAATTTGTGTGCTTGCAAGTCTGTATGAAAGTTATGTGCTTTTTGGCAATTAGGAGAGCACACTACATGATGATCATTACCCTTTCCAAACACTAATGATGTCAGCACCCTATAAGAACAGCTGGAGAAGAGAAACATCCCAGTAATTTGAATAACGCGCTCTGCTAATGCGTCTCTCTCAAGTGTCATAACATAGTTAGGTAGGGGTTTAAATCCTACAAATGGCAAGTGTGTGTGTGTGTGGATGAGGGGAGTTTGTGTGCTTGCAAGTCTGTATGAGAGTTATGTGCTTTTTGGCAATTAGGTGAGCACACTACATGATGATCATTACCCTTTCCAAACACTGATGATGTCAGCACCCTATAAGTACAGCTGGAGAAGGGAAACCTCCCAATAATTTGAATAGCGCGCTCTGCTAATGCGTCTCTCTCAAGTGTCATAACATAGTTAGGTAGGGGTTTGAATCCTGCAAGTGTGTGTGTTTGGAAGAGGGGAGTTTGTGTGTGTGTAATTCTGTATGAAAGACATGTGCTTTTTGGCAATCAGGAGAACACACTACATGATGCACATTACCCTTTCCAAACACTGATGATGTCAGCAGCCTATAAGTACAGCCGGAGAAGAAGAACCTCACAGTAATCCAAATAGTGTGCTTCGCTAATGCATCTCTCTCACGTGTCATAACATAGTTAGGTAGGGGTATGAATCCTGCAAATGGCAAGTGTGTGTGTGGGGGGTAGTAGGGTGTGTGTAATTGCAAGTGTGAGAAAACAGTTCCTTTTGGCAACTACTACAATACACCAGATGCTGCATATTCCCCCAGTAAACACAGGTGATGTCACCACACTATCAGTACAGCCAAACAGGGCTAATTGCCCAATAATGCCAATAGTGCGCCGCTACTGGGTCTATTACTACTGTCAGAGCACGGATAGGTATGTTTTGGAAACCCACAACTGCCACGTGTGTTTGTGTCACCACACTATCAGTACAGCCAAACAGGGCTAATTGCCCAATAATGCCAATAGTGCGCCCGCTACTGGGTCTATTACTACTGTCAGAGCACGGATAGGTATGTTTTGAAACCCACAACTGCCACGTGTTTGTGTCACAGGGTAGTAGGGGGTGTGTAATTGCAAGTGTGAGAAAACAGTTCCTTTTGGCAACTACTACAATACACCAGATGCTGCATATTCCCCAGTAAACACAGGTGATGTCACCACACTATCAGTACAGCCAAACAGGGCTAATTGCCCAATAATGCCAATAGTGCGCCCGCTACTGGGTCTATTACTACTGTCAGAGCACGGATAGGTATGTTTTGAAACCCACAACTGCCACGTGTTTGTGTCACATGGTAGTAGGGTGTGAGTAATTGCAAGTGTGAGAAAACAGTTAATTTGGCAACTACTACAATACACCAGATGCTGCATATTCCCCAGTAAACACAGGTGATGTCACCACACTATCAGTACAGCCAAACAGGGCTAATTGCCCAATAATGCCAATAGTGCGCTCCGCTACTGGGTCTATTACAACTGTCAAAGCACGGATAGGTATGTTTTGAAACCCACAACTGCCACGTGTGTTTGTGTCACCACACTATCAGTACAGCCAAACAGGGCTAATTGCCCAATAATGCCAATAGTGCGCTCCGCTGGGTCTATTACTACTGTCAGAGCACGGATAGGTATGTTTTGGAAACCCACAACTGCCACGTGTTTGTGTCACCACACTATCAGTACAGCCAAACAGGGCTAATTGCCCAATAATGCCAATAGTGCGCCCGCTACTGGGTCTATTACTACTGTCAGAGCACGGATAGGTATGTTTTGGAAACCCACAACTGCCACGTGTGTTTGTGTCACATGGTAGTAGGGTGTGTGTAATTGCAAGTGTGAGAAAACAGTTCCTTTTGGCAACTACTACAATACACCAGATGCTGCATATTCCCCCAGTAAACACAGGTGATGTCACCACACTATCAGTACAGCCAAACAGGGCTAATTGCCCAATAATGCCAATAGTGCGCTCCGCTACTGGGTCTATTACTACTGTCAGAGCACGGATAGGTATGTTTTGAAACCCACAACTGCCACGTGTGTTTGTGTCACAGGGTAGTAGGGGGTGTGTAATTGCAAGTGTGAGAAAACAGTTCCTTTTGGCAACTACTACAATACACCAGATGCTGCATATTCCCCCAGTAAACACAGGTGATGTCACCACACTATCAGTACAGCCAAACAGGGCTAATTGCCCAATAATGCCAATAGTGCGCTCCGCTACTGGGTCTATTACTACTGTCAGAGCACGGATAGGTATGTTTTGGAAACCCACAACTGCCACGTGTGTTTGTGTCACATGGTAGTAGGGTGTGTGTAATTGCAAGTGTGAGAAAACAGTTCCTTTTGGCAACTACTACAATACACCAGATGCTGCATATTCCCCCAGTAAACACAGGTGATGTCACCACACTATCAGTACAGCCAAACAGGGCTAATTGCCCAATAATGCCAATAGTGCGCCCGCTACTGGGTCTATTACTACTGTCAGAGCACGGATAGGTATGTTTTGGAAACCCACAACTGCCACGTGTGTTTGTGTCACCACACTATCAGTACAGCCAAACAGGGCTAATTGCCCAATAATGCCAATAGTGCGCTCCGCTACTGGGTCTATTACTACTGTCAGAGCACGGATAGGTATGTTTTGAAACCCACAACTGCCACGTGTGTTTGTGTCACATGGTAGTAGGGTGTGTGTAATTGCAAGTGTGAGAAAACAGTTCCTTTTGGCAACTACTACAATACACCAGATGCTGCATATTCCCCAGTAAACACAGGTGATGTCACCACACTATCAGTACAGCCAAACAGGGCTAATTGCCCAACAATGCCAATAGTGCGCCCGCTACTGGGTCTATTACTACTGTCAGAGCACGGATAGGTATGTTTTGGAAACCCACAACTGCCACGTGTGTTTGTGTCACAGGGTAGTAGGGTGTGTAATTGCAAGTGTGAGAAAACAGTTCCTTTTGGCAACTACTACAATACACCAGATGCTGCATATTCCCCCAGTAAACACAGGTGATGTCACCACACTATCAGTACAGCCAAACAGGGCTAATTGCCCAATAATGCCAATAGTGCGCTCCGCTACTGGGTCTATTACTACTGTCAGAGCACGGATAGGTATGTTTTGGAAACCCACAACTGCCACGTGTGTTTGTGTCACATGGTAGTAGGGTGTGTGTAATTGCAAGTGTGAGAAAACAGTTCCTTTTGGCAACTACTACAATACACCAGATGCTGCATATTCCCCCAGTAAACACAGGTGATGTCACCACACTATCAGTACAGCCAAACAGGGCTAATTGCCCAATAATGCCAATAGTGCGCTCCGCTACTGGGTCTATTACTACTGTCAGAGCACGGATAGGTATGTTTTGGAAACCCACAACTGCCACGTGTGTTTGTGTCACAGGGTAGTAGGGGGTGTGTAATTGCAAGTGTGAGAAAACAGTTCCTTTTGGCAACTACTACAATACACCAGATGCTGCATATTCCCCCAGTAAACACAGGTGATGTCACCACACTATCAGTACAGCCAAACAGGGCTAATTGCCCAATAATGCCAATAGTGCGCTCCGCTACTGGGTCTATTACTACTGTCAGAGCACGGATAGGTATGTTTTGGAAACCCACAACTGCCACGTGTGTTTGTGTCACCACACTATCAGTACAGCCAAACAGGGCTAATTGCCCAATAATGCCAATAGTGCGCTCCGCTACTGGGTCTATTACTACTGTCAGAGCACGGATAGGTATGTTTTGAAACCCACAACTGCCACGTGTTTGTGTCACAGGTAGTAGGGTGTGTAATTGCAAGTGTGAGAAAACAGTTCCTTTTGGCAACTACTACAATACACCAGATGCTGCATATTCCCCCAGTAAACACAGGTGATGTCACCACACTATCAGTACAGCCAAACAGGGCTAATTGCCCAATAATGCCAATAGTGCGCTCCGCTACTGGGTCTATTACTACTGTCAGAGCACGGATAGGTATGTTTTGGAAACCCACAACTGCCACGTGTGTTTGTGTCACATGGTAGTAGGGTGTGTGTAATTGCAAGTGTGAGAAAACAGTTCCTTTTGGCAACTACTACAATACACCAGATGCTGCATATTCCCCCAGTAAACACAGGTGATGTCACCACACTATCAGTACAGCCAAACAGGGCTAATTGCCCAATAATGCCAATAGTGCGCTCCGCTACTGGGTCTATTACTACTGTCAGAGCACGGATAGGTATGTTTTGGAAACCCACAACTGCCACGTGTGTTTGTGTCACCACACTATCAGTACAGCCAAACAGGGCTAATTGCCCAATAATGCCAATAGTGCGCTCCGCTACTGGGTCTATTACTACTGTCAGAGCACGGATAGGTATGTTTTGAAACCCACAACTGCCACGGTGTTTGTGTCACCACACTATCAGTACAGCCAAACAGGGCTAATTGCCCAATAATGCCAATAGTGCGCTCCGCTACTGGGTCTATTACTACTGTCAGAGCACGGATAGGTATGTTTTGGAAACCCACAACTGCCACGTGTGTTTGTGTCACATGGTAGTAGGGTGTGTGTAATTGCAAGTGTGAGAAAACAGTTCCTTTTGGCAACTACTACAATACACCAGATGCTGCATATTCCCCCAGTAAACACAGGTGATGTCACCACACTATCAGTACAGCCAAACAGGGCTAATTGCCCAATAATGCCAATAGTGCGCTCCGCTACTGGGTCTATTACTACTGTCAGAGCACGGATAGGTATGTTTTGGAAACCCACAACTGCCACGTGTTTGTGTCACAGGGTAGTAGGGGTGTGTAATTGCAAGTGTGAAAACAGTTCCTTTGGCAACTACTACAATACACCAGATGCTGCATATTCCCCAGTAAACACAGGTGATGTCACCACACTATCAGTACAGCCAAACAGGGCTAATTGCCCAATAATGCCAATAGTGCGCTCCGCTACTGGGTCTATTACTACTGTCAGAGCACGGATAGGTATGTTTTGAAACCCACAACTGCCACGTGTGTTTGTGTCACATGGTAGTAGGGTGTGTGTAATTGCAAGTGTGAGAAAACAGTTCCTTTTGGCAACTACTACAATCCACCAGATGCTGCATATCCCCCAGTAAACACAGGTGATGTCACCACACTATCAGTACAGCCAAACAGGGCTAATTGCCCAATAATGCCAATTGTGCACTCCGCTACTGGGTCGATTACCACTGTCAGACTACAGATAGGTATGTTTTGGAAACCCACAACTGCCACGTGTGTTTGTGTCACCACACTATCAGTACAGCCAAACAGGGCTAATTGCCCAATAATGCCAATAGTGCGCTCCGCTACTGGGTCTATTACTACTGTCAGAGCACGGATAGGTATGTTTTGAAACCCACAACTGCCACGTGTGTTTGTGTCACATGGTAGTAGGGTGTGTAATTGCAAGTGTGAGAAAACAGTTCCTTTTGGCAACTACTACAATACACCAGATGCTGCATATTCCCCAGTAAACACAGGTGATGTCACCACACTATCAGTACAGCCAAACAGGGCTAATTGCCCAATAATGCCAATAGTGCGCCCGCTACTGGGTCTATTACTACTGTCAGAGCACGGATAGGTATGTTTTGAAACCCACAACTGCCACGTGTGTTTGTGTCACAGGGTAGTAGGGGTGTGTAATTGCAAGTGTGAGAAAACAGTTCCTTTTGGCAACTACTACAATACACCAGATGCTGCATATTCCCCAGTAAACACAGGTGATGTCACCACACTATCAGTACAGCCAAACAGGGCTAATTGCCCAATAATGCCAATAGTGCGCCCGCTACTGGGTCTATTACTACTGTCAGAGCACGGATAGGTATGTTTTGAAACCCACAACTGCCACGTGTGTTTGTGTCACATGGTAGTAGGGTGTGTGTAATTGCAAGTGTGAGAAAACAGTTCCTTTTGGCAACTACTACAATACACCAGATGCTGCATATTCCCCCAGTAAACACAGGTGATGTCACCACACTATCAGTACAGCCAAACAGGGCTAATTGCCCAATAATGCCAATAGTGCGCTCCGCTACTGGGTCTATTACTACTGTCAGAGCACGGATAGGTATGTTTTGGAAACCCACAACTGCCACGTGTGTTTGTGTCACAGGGTAGTAGGGGGTGTGTAATTGCAAGTGTGAGAAAACAGTTCCTTTTGGCAACTACTACAATACACCAGATGCTGCATATTCCCCCAGTAAACACAGGTGATGTCACCACACTATCAGTACAGCCAAACAGGGCTAATTGCCCAATAATGCCAATAGTGCGCTCCGCTACTGGGTCTATTACTACTGTCAGAGCATGGATAGGTATGTTTTGGAAACCCACAACTGCCACGTGTGTTTGTGTCACAGGGTAGTAGGGTGTGTGTAATTGCAAGTGTGAGAAAACAGTTCCTTTTGGCAACTACTACAATACACCAGATGCTGCATATTCCCCCAGTAAACACAGGTGATGTCACCACACTATCAGTACAGCCAAACAGGGCTAATTGCCCAATAATGCCAATAGTGCGCTCCGCTACTGGGTCTATTACTACTGTCAGAGCACGGATAGGTATGTTTTGGAAACCCACAACTGCCACGTGTGTTTGTGTCACACAAAATGACCATGTGTGGGTTGTTGGTCATAACAATGCATGACATTGCTTAAACCAGCAATGGCAATGCACACATGATGTATGTGTGTGATACATACACATATATACCTGTGACCTTCAATAGTTACCATGTCTGACACGTGCCTCAAGTGTATAAATGGTATTTGCACTGCATAACATTATGACTGTGTCTTACTGTGCAGGGGCTGCATGCGGTATGTGTATATACAGTGTGAGTTGTATATGGTATCATCCTAACAGCGGGGGATACACATCTGGTCTGGGCCATATAGTCTACATGTAGTCGATGAACAGGTGCTGCATGTTCCCACCTGTTGTGGGAGTGGTAACATGTTGTTCCACTGCAATTCAGTGACTACATGCTGGGAACCTTTCAGCTAGTGTGTTGTAGCTACAGTAATGCTCACACACAATGTTCGGCTGGATGCAGTCCAGCCATATAAAGACATATCTAGAGACTGTCATATTCCCAGTGTTGTTAGGGAGGACAGGTGGGTTTCCTGTGTATGGGAGGGTTGTGTGTGCCAGGCTATGAACCAGAAGGCAGTCCAACACACTGTTAGCTGCACATGGATAGGCCCTGATGCTTTGTGCTGTGCCAACAACCTGGAGGTGTGTGTATCTGTGGTGCCTTGACATACCTCCCCCCTGTTCATGTGTGGTACATGTGTAGGGGACGACAGGCATGGTATGAGGTGTAACCTGGCAGTGATGGGTTGCACCTGTGAGCCGTGAATCAGGAATCTGTTACTGCACAGATATTGCAGTTTACCGTGCTGAGGACAGTGTCCAGTGCATGGATCTTGCGGTGTACACTGCTGGTGTTGTGTAGCATTACTGTTAGTGTCCTATCCCGTGTGATACCCACGGAGGTGGCTATGTAATCTGTGCCCTGCAGCAAAAGGCACTATGTGTGTATCAAGGGGCTTCGCCAATATACAATGGCCCATGGGTGACACATGCAAGCTGCCCCTCGCAAATCATTGTGGCTTCCCTAACATGTAAGCACACGCTGACAGCCATTGGATACCCTATGAATGGCATTGGAGATTGAGCAGAATGTAGACATAGAACACCCTTACTACATATTGTGGTAGCATACCTGGTGAGGGTATGATGGCAACCAAGGTCGGGCACATACCAGCCCGTGCCACATGCTGAGAGAGCCCTTCTATGTTCCCTGTCATGTAGTCCAGGGAGGTATGTCTCAGGTCATCCATAGTGGCATGGACAATGACTGAGTCATATGTGTCCATGCCTCTGACTGACCTGTATGCATGTGTTATGTGGTGGACCATAGTGCCCCACTGGCATATCACTGTGACCTTCACCATGTACAGCCTGTTGAGCAGGACCGCACTGCACCAGCCAAGAGAGGTACCTGACACATCTGTAGCAGGTGTGTTGTGTAGCGCTACAGGCTGTGAGTGTGTGGCACATGGATGTGTGTGCCATGTGTGGCATGTGCTCTGTTCCGACTTAACGTATGCCTGTGTGCCAGCTGCGGAGGTGTGTGATGCTCAGGCAGGATGCTATTCTGAGGCTCCAAGTATGCCCCAGTGTGTTCGGATTGGTGTCAGTGCAGGTCTATGTCAGACTGGTATTGTAGTCACTGTAGTAGGACAGAGCCGAATCACATAAAGGGAAGGCATCTGTGGTCGGCACTAGTAATAAGCTAAGTTCTCTCATGACAACATCCAAGGCCAACTCTGAGAGAGACATGGCCAAGGACACTAAGGATAACCACAAGGCCTTATTCAGTTTTGTTAGAAACATGGACCAAAAGCCTCAGATATGCTCAGAGTTAGTACACAACTACATAACATTCACTGAACCCACAGATATTGGCAACATTCTGGCAGACAGGTTCAGTGCAAATATCCCGCCTCCCTCTCCCCCATAAGAAGAATTACTTATCACAGCTGAATGTAACCTGCCTGTCATCTCAGATGTCCAGGTGAGGGCCGCCCTCAGCAAAGCAGAACACACAGCATCAATGTGACCTGCTGGTATCCCTGGATGTGTGCTACGTGAACTCCAAGAGGAGCTACAACCGCATATAAAACTGATATTTAACCTTAGCCTTACTACAGGATACGTACCTGAACCCTGGCGTACAGCAACAGTGGTCCCACTCCACAAAGGAGGCACCTCTACTGACCCTGGGAACTACCGCCCCATAAGCTTAACCAGCCTGGTCTGCAAAGCTATGGAAAGATTCATTATGGAACTCATATACAGCGATATTGGGGACCTACAGACACTTGATCCCACCCAGTTTGGCATTGTGAAGGTCTGATCCTGCCTTTTGAACCTGGTTGACTTTTTCAAAGCAGTCACTACAGCCATTGATGAGGGCAAAGCAGTCCATACAGCCTACCTGGACTTGACTAAGGCCTTCAACACAATACTCCACTCAAGCATCATAGACAAGCTCATCAGCTTAAATGTTAATGCATATGTCACATGATGGGTTGCAAACTGGTTGAACAACAGAATCCATAACGTCAACATTTTAGGAGCCATGTCAGACTCAAAGCCAGTCACAAGTGGTATCCCACAGGGCTCTGTCCTAGGACCCCTCTTGTATGGCATTTACTTCTCAGCTGTGAAAGCAAACATGGGTGGGTTGTGGATGTCAAAGTTCCCAGATGACTGCGCACTAGGCACCATAGTCGATACACCAGCTGGCACACACATCCTACAGACAGGCCTCACTGAAACAGACAACTGGTGCCAGAATCATGGCCTAACGCTGAATGGCATGAAATGTATAGTCATCCCCTTTGGGTAAAACAACGTACACACAACTTATCACATAGACATACATATAGATACAGACCAATAACACATATGTAGGGTTCACAGTATGTAGACTATTAAATTATTACTTTACATTACCTGTGTTTGTCACAGCTGGTTGCATTACCGTTAGTATATGTTCCTGCTGCTGCTAGCCCAGCTTGATACTGTCACTGATGACAGCTTCAACTTAGTTTTTCTTAAGTGTAGTTTTTGTTTGTGTTTTTATTTCCTTTTTTTCTTTCTTTTTCTCTCTCTCTCTCTGCCTCCAGGCAGTGCAATGAAAGTATTGCATGCGTGGACTGGGAGTACAGGATGCTTTTGTAGGTATCTGCATATGTCCATGTGATGGCCTCTGCACCAATTGTTAGCCAGCATTTGCTGATTGCATGCAGCCAGTTGTGTACTGATTGCAGTTCTCACTGTGATTTCAGGACAGTGCTATAAAAGGGTATGTGAGATAGGCGTTGCCCTTTCAGATTGTAAGGGCGGGGACCATGCTGGTATGTTGTGGACACTGTTCTGTGAGTGTAAAGGTTAGTATCTCTCTCATAATTCAGGCTGTGTTGTAGATTAACATTTCTCCATTCATCTCTCCTGTTTCCTGTACTAAGTGTGTATGTACACTGACACCTACAACTATATATATATATATATATATATATATATATATATATATATATATATATATATATATATATATATATATATATATATATATATATATATATATATATATATATATATATAATAACTGACATTATTACCTACTAGCTACCAACTAGCATGGCTGTTTCTGTTCACACACTACTATTATAAAAATCCACTAGATTTGACAGTAAATATACATGACATAGGATAAAGAAAGAAACGGAGTTAACACCTTCTAAACAAAACGGGAAATATAATAGCAGGAAAGTTCAATGTATAGAAGGTGAGGCAAGGCAGTAACATCCAAAATAATAGTAGTCGGTGCAGATAAGATAACATCCAATTCACTCCACCAATAAACCACTCACAAAGCGATACGTCTATCATAAAAAGGGCAGCTTTATTGAGTAAGCGCTTTCACCTACACGGCTTCTTCAGACTCACATACAATTGTGACTAAAACACAGTTAATATACAGTTAAGGGCGGGAAAACTCAATTAGACAATTACACAATAACAATAATTAAAATAGCATAACTTATTCATAAACTTTTAAAAGTTAAAAACATATCATGCTTAAAAAATACTTTTAAAATAACCACAATTAATAGCAGAATGGCAAGCTTAATGCTAGTAAGACACAACTGAAACATATATATATCACAGGGAATCAGTGTATCTGAACCAATTGAAAATGAAGAAGAACTAAATATTTATCAATTAATGAACCTTTAGTCTTCTCATTTTCAAAAACGGTCTCACAGAGATCTTAGCATTGAGACCTGGTGGAACATACCTTATATACCTTGCCACCTGTTCCTTATGTGGGTCATTCTATGTAGGGAAGACCAATAGATGCTTTAAAGATCGTATACGTGAGCATCTATACAGCATTAGGATGGGGCACATTAACAATGCACTGGCCAAGCACACATCTGAATTTGGCATTCACCACACTTTTACCTTCAGATTAGTTGAACATGTCAATGTTAATATCAGAGGTGATGACATCAAAACACATACTGAAAGTAGGGAAAATATGTGGATTATAAAGTTGAGATCTGATGTTCCACCAGGTCTCAATGCTAAGATCTCTGTGAGACCGTTTTTGAAAATGAGAAGACTAAAGGTTCATTAATTGATAAATATTTAGTTCTTCTTCATTTTCAATTGGTTCACATACACTGATTCCCTGTGATATATATATGTTTCAGTTGTGTCTTACTAGCATTAAGCTTGCCATTCTGCTATTAATTGTGGTTATTTTAAAAGTATTTTTTAAGCATGATATGTTTTTAACTTTTAAAAGTTTATGAATGAGTTATGCTATTTTAATTATTGTTATTGTGTAATTGTCTAATTGAGTTTTCCCGCCCTTAACTGTATATTAACTGTGTTTTAGTCACAATTGTATGTGAGTCTGAAGAAGCCGTGTAGGTGAAAGCGCTTACTCAATAAAGCTGCCCTTTTTATGATAGACGTATCGCTTTGTGAGTGGTTTATTGGTGGAGTGAATTGGATGTTATCTTATCTGCACCGACTACTATTATTTTGGATGTTACTGCCTTGCCTCACCTTCTATACATTGAAATATACATGACATGCTTTGTGTGCTACACATCCTATATTCCCTTTACATTCATTCCTACTATTACATGATATATTTATTGTAGCACAATGTTCTTATATAACAGTCATGGCTTAGTGGTAAGTCATGTAGACTACTGTTTCCAAGGTCCTGGGTTCGGGACTGACAGTGGGATTTTATTTTGCTTTTGAACTGAGTACAGGACCTGTCATTCAGAGTGACTAAGGCACTTTTAAGCAGTTGTAACCGGGTTAGCGCTGGTTTGTGCGGAGCTCCCGCATGCGCACTGGCGTTCAGCTCCGTGCACACCCGCTTACAACCACTTAAAAGTGCTTACTCATGCGCACACCTGCGCTATTTTCTTTGAAAGAAATTAAAATGGGGAGACAGGAAAGTGGTGAAAAAGGGGTCACAAAGAAGGTAAGACAGTAGGGAAACAAGCTTGGGTTTTGTAGGAGGGATGTAGGTAAGGCCCATAGCTGCCCATTTCTTCATCAGCAGCAGCTGTGCATATGTTTGTAATTTGGTGTGACATTTGATACCTTCCACCCCTGAGAGAGGTGTAAGGACAACAATAATACTTGTTGTACAGCCAATTGTAATTGACAGTTTCCATGTCCAGCAGACATGTGTGCGAAATGGGCAGCTATGTATGGTGCGTAATTTTTTTGTGGGTACAGAGTGCCTTTTTTTTTTTCAGGTGAGAGTGGTATGTCAGGTAAAGGAAGTCGGTATAGCTGGGGAGGTAGGTTGGGTAGGCCAACAGACAAGATAAAGAAGACGCATACAGGGGCGGTATATGACACGTGTGGGGGGGGTTACACAATTGACGGGGATGGATGTTTGGATATCCAGAACCCATGAGCCCACAGATGGCAACAGTGGAACTGATATCCCCACCCATGGGCAGTTGCCACTGTACCTTCACTGCCCAAGACGGGGCTGTGCTGGGGGCTGTGTAGGCCGGGCAACAGGCATGCCCGTAAGTTGTGCCACCTGTGCCTCAAGCTGGCGTAGGGGCCCAAGAACGGATTCCTGGATCTCCCTACGCACCACAGTCCGGACGCTACAGAGGGTGAGTGGTGGTTCTCCTCCAGCCACACTTGTAGAGGGGGGACGAGCCCCATCCCCTGCAGCGCTTCCACCTGCAGGTGGCACAGGGCCACCGGAGGAGGGTCCGGACTGGGCACTACTGCCAGGAGCACTCGCCCGCTGAGGTTGGAGGGTGGGTCCGCTGGAACCCGCCTTCCCTGTCCGTCCTATGTTTTGTATTATGTCATGACAGTTTGGGTTAGTAACATACAATACCATTCGCAATTAGTTGTAACAGCATGCATTAGTATTCCCATTAACCAAACACCCAGATATTCACACCATTGAACAGCGAGCATAACACATGCATAATTTGAACAGCAATACACAGTCCAACGACATGCAGGGTTGATTGATGGCAACAGGCCATCAGGTTTGGATGTATGAACAGGGCAGATGCATCAACGTACATGCAAATATGTATGACCCAACAGGACAAATGTCCAGGGGTGTTAATTGTGATTGCACATACCAATTTCACGTGGAATGGATTATATGTGGTTATAGGGTAGGGTGAAGAAAATATAATTAACACCTTCAAATACCAATACATATGCTGTACATTTCTAATAGCTGCAGATATATACACAGTACTGTTCTACCTACAGTTTCCTATGTGATAGCTACTTCAAGTTGGTGATAGGACTGTTACTGCTACATCAATATACATTTTATTGTTATTCATACACGTTCATATCTGGCTTTGTTCAGCTACATCATCCTGCTACATTTGCTTTATATAGCTATAGACAACTGTAGATGTTTGGTATTTCAGACAATCATACTATCTGCATATTGCAGACTGAGAGCAACATATCCAGATTTTGGGATACACATTCCAGCTGCAGGAACCTTTTGAACACATTTCGCAGTTTGGTTCTGCTTGTCACATTCATTTAATTCTGAAATAACTGCAGTATACTTTATTCAGGGGTTATTACTACTTTATTGGTGGATTCATAACTCTTTCTCACACTCTCTCACTTGTTTTAATTTTACAATTCAGGATGGTACTTCCTTCTAGGCTTTATTGACATGTTTTACCTGTAGTTATTACGATCCTTTCCAACAGTCTCACTTCTGTCATGTTTCAGTATTTCAACAGGGATATATTTCACACATGTGATTTGCTCATCTTCTGCAGCTGTACTTTTCAGCCTGCTGCAGGTTGTGTACTATTATATTACAGGTGGGGCATCTTTATTTCAGACTTTATTTCAGACATTTTCATTTTTCTGTTTGTATTACAGACTGCAACACACTTTTGTAATCAAGCAGTACTTGCAATCACTCTTACACTGTTACTTGCACATTTTATTACTTAGTGACTACACTACACTCTTTTGCTAACTGTCATACTTTTATATTTATTTACAGTTACAGGGAGAGGATTACTGACCTGCCTGGTGGTGTAAGCGCACCAGCCTATCACCATAGGCTCTGTGGTTCTCAGAACAGACACCTGCAGCTGTAATATAAATAAAGTAATATTGGAATACACATCTCCATAATATCAGCTAGGTTAATTTCTTACATACATGATTAAATGTAGCTTACTCAGTAGTGGGGTGTTGGGCATTTGCCAGGCCTCCTGGATCCAAAGGTTCAGTTGGTCCTGCTTATGTCTCTTCAGGTCCGCATGGTGGTGACGGACCTGCTCACCAGTCCTTGGAATCCCTGTGGCACTGGTGAGATCATGAGCCAACAGGTCCCACGCCTCAGCCCTATATGCTCCCCACAGGACCTGGCCCTGCATGAGTTGGGCCTCATGATTGTGGACTAGGAGCCAGACCATATATCTGGACTCCTCAACACTCCACCTCTGTGCTCGGAAGCAACTACACTCACCTATTCCTGACATTCTGGCTGGAAGTTAGTTCTACAATCGGTTATGCTGTGTATTCCCGCCTATGGGGCTTATATATGCCGTTTTTCCCTCACTTATCTGTGATTGGCCATTTTGGAATTGTATCAGCTTCACAAAACCTGCCTTGTCATGCTCCTCTTTCTATTCATTCCTATATATTTCCTATTACTGCATTTCTAAGTACAGCTGTCATGGCTTAGTGGTTCAGTACCTTGACTATGGTGCATGGTATCCTGGGTTTGAACCTGGCCACTGCTTTTTATATTTTATGACTGTCTAGACAGGCTAGGGGGTGTGTCTGTGTAAAGGCAGTTTTGTTACAGCTTGCTCAACGTTGCCCGTCGGTTAGCTTGTTGGCGCGGTGCGCACCTCCGCACAAACTGGTTACGCTGGTTTACGCTTCATTTGGCTGTCAGCACGTATATTACGCTCAGCTCTGCTAGGGGCACACAGTTTCAGCGTGTTAAACCACGGCTCACCTACGGGCACTCATTTTGCACCTGTTGAACCATTGCTCACCTACGGGCACTCATTTTGCACCTGTTAAACCACTGCTCACCTACGGGCAGATGCACTCAACTTGTTTAACTATAGCTCAGCTATGGGCACATCTAGCATTTTTTATTATTTTGTTATCTCACATTTCTTCAAAATGAATGGCCTATTTCATTACATTTTACATAAATTATAATTTTATATGTGTACATATATGTCAGGGACTTGTTTCGTGCTTATTTCACTAATAATAAATATTGATGTTGTGGAGGCTCGAACCATGACTGCCTGCTTTTCAGCTGACATCTCTACCGCTACGCTATTGCTTTTTGGCTTAATTTGCATAGTTAGTTCTTATATGCTTTTCCACTTACTGCTAACTGTGGCTGAGCTACGGGCACGCCCGCGCAAACGAGCGCACTCACGGGCAAACATCTTTACAATTAAAAAAAAATATAACATGTTCATTTATATAATTTTATGTTCATAGTCTGTGGGGGCATGTGTTGTGTTGTGTTTATTCACATTTCCATGTACTCTGTCATGGGGGTTTACTTTGGGCACTTTTACTCTTCTGGGGGCGTGTCCTCTTGCGGGGCTCGGCCTACGGACACGCCCCCTACTGTCTTCCACGGATCGTGTTAGCCTTAGGTATGATTCAGCATGCCCTCATGCATATGCATGACATGCTGACGTCACACCGTTTAACTGCAGCCTCCGTGTAAGCCTTGTATCTCTTACACGGAGGCTTCGTGAATCCTGCCCAAGGTGCAAGGTTTGAGTCTCACAAGGGATAATTGACTAGGCTTAAAATGGCTCGCAAGGGCAGTTAGCTTAGTACTAACCTATGGACCTATTTGCAATTTCTAAATCATTAGTGATACCTAGTGGTCTGAATAAGTTGAGGATAGATTATTTTTAAACTTCAGTGATTCAATTGTTTAAGCAAACATTATGTTACACGTTGCCCCAGTGCTAAGTTTAGACATAAATAAAACTATAGAGTAATAATATTAGCTTTGATTTCCATAGCTTTGACTGACCATCTTGCCAAGTTTCATACTCTTACATACTATGCAGTCTTTTCACACTTGAGTACTCAAACAAAACCATTTTATTGTCCTAGACCATCATATGCACTTGTTTTAACCGCAGTTTTCTTTTCAACATTTTACATACATTGGTGGAATAATTTCACTTACCTTAACTTACACAACTGACCCAAGGCAAGACATTTCCCTAATATTTATACATCTTGAAAAGTTTATCAGAGATGTACACCACTGCATTCATACCCAATGATCTCTACTTACATACATCATAAAGATAATAAAACCATCCATTATATTCCTCCAACAGATTCATAATAACCTCTTGATGAATCTCATGATATCCACACACCAAATTTCACCCTGAGTGAAAAAATTGGAAACTATGAACTTCAAAAAATACAAGCAATTAAAAAAATGTAAAACAAATTCAAATCATAAAATCAGGAGCCACGTATGTAATATCATGTTCTGACTTGTATACCTCACTGAAGCTTTCATGACTCAAGTATGAAGCTTCTATGTCTCTGATGTGTACAACAGGAGCCTGCATGTGTGTGTGTGTGTGTGTGTGTGTGTGTGTGTGTGTGTGTGTGTGTGGTGTCTGTTTTCACACTTTGGCAATCACAACATCCACTTTGCAGCTCTTTAATCCTAAATGCTTTACAGAATATATATTTTTTATGAAGCAGAATTTCAGCCAATGCTATTCTTCCTATATGAATATTGTATGTCTCAGCTTCTTCTGACAGTATATTTCTTGCCACTTCACATTACGGAAAGTTAAATTTTGCCCCTCTGGGACATCTCACCCTTAACTTATTTAATAAAAGATAATCTTGTTAGCGAACCAGCCCAGTTCTACCCCTTTCCAGACATAACCATGCAGTGATACTCAACAGGAGAACGCAGGGAAAATAATAACAGCAATAACAAAACAAAAGCAGTTTGACAGGCTCCCTTAGTTCTTCCTATTTCATATGCTCCACCTAATTAGCCATGTCATGACATAAGTAGTAGAATTATCTGCAAGAAAATTATGAAATAAAATCCAAAGAGAGCAGCTCTTCAGGAATAAAATGAGGTTTTCTGCTTTGTGCATAACAAAGTGACTTCAAATGTACTAATTTAAGATAATTTATTTGCATATGTTAGGTGGGTATGGCCTTTACTACTGCAGACAGAGATGTGAAAATGTCCTGAGTGTATTCACTTTATAATGAAGACTGAAATGTCATTGAGGTAAGGGGGTAAACAGTGAATATAAGTATTTGATTTGCATTAAATCAGTCATCTCTTTGATTTCTTTGTTTACCACTGTCCTTCGCTGGTCCTTTCCTGCCATATCATGAATTATCATTAACTGAGATGCCTGTGCAGGTAGAGAACATTGACAATGTATGGCTAGTGACTATACCTTATGTGTGATGACCACTAATGCTCAGCTGGGTGAATACATATCTTCTTCTTAATGTGTATTTTCCATAACCTGCATAACATATATAGACCATATAATAATAAAGAGGATTATGATCAGTTCTGCCCAATCATAACCAAGTGCTGTGTGTTACAAATATGGATGTCAGGAAAGTCATCTCAACAGCACACCAAAATGAAATTTGAGGGGTGAGTTTCAAATACATGTTGGAAGCTATAACAACAAGCTTTATCTGCTCCATATACAACCAGTTACAAAAAAGTACAGGACTGCAAAGTGTTTTGCAGCTTTGAAAGCTGTAAAAGATTTGATATTGCCATACAGACAACTAACAGAAGTATCTGTCCGAGCAATGAACCACCATAAAAACTGTTAGGGACATCTCCCTGCCAAGCATTTTATTTTTTGTGAAGAGGTTAACAGTGTTCGATGGTGCCCACTATTATACTTCAGCACACTTACCTTGACAAGTAGTAAAAACAACCATTTGCAATAAAGACGAAAACTATGTATGTACCACTGTTCCAGTCACTGCCATTGAATGTGATCTGTTTAAAAGCACTTGGACTAAAGCCTTTCCTGTAATTTACATAGCATTTTATTTGGAAAATAAAAAGTATATACCGCTTATTACTGCTATACATATTGTTGCCTCACAGCAAGAGATTCTCCCGTTCGATTCTCGGCTGGAGTGCGGGGAGGGCCTTCTGTGTGGAGTCTGCATGTCCTCCCCGTGGTTGGGTGGGCGTTCGATAGACATGCGTAAATGGACGTGCCTTTGCTAAAGGTTGAACGTCGAGCTGGCACCTCGGCATTCGTGAAAATCTACTGCCAATCATTAGCGGACCAGAGTTCCGCTGTGGCGACCCCTAACCTGGAAAAGCTGAAAGACAACAACAACAACAACAACTGCTATACATAACTTATATCTGATAAAGCTCTGACAAGGGGGAAAACATCCATCTCTTGGTTTAACTAAATAAACCTTGGTTTAAGGAAGCAATACCAGCTTGAATCCTGTTTTATTTTAATAATGCAAAGTGATATAGGACACAGATCTTACAAGAGAAGTTTTGACAATGGTCTTTTTTAATAATTTGTATGCCAGTATTAAAAGTAATTAATTGTCTCTATATAATTAGTTTTCCCTTTTTATGTTTTATGGCTAGAGCATACCAGCAGAAAAAATATATTTAACAAAGTTTTCTCAAGCACTTTTTTATGTCAGAATGATGTTTAACAATGTTATCTTTTTTTCACTCATTTTAGAGCATAATCAAAGTGCTTCATGCATTAAAGCAATACAATTCCAGACTTGCTGTTAATAATCACTTTTTAATTCAGTGTGGCTTTACTAATATTTTGAAATTATTCTTCTATTAATCTATTTATTTGAAGTACTGTAATGATTATTTATTTGGCTGGTTAAACACTAAAATGTTTTGTTTATTTATTTGAGTTACTGGAATTATTTATTAATTTGGTAGTGAAATAATAAAATCTCTGACTGGGACTGCTGTCTGCTCCCAGATACATATTCATAATTGCATGTTATTTAGAAGATAGCAGGCATTTATGCTACGGCACAGGCAGAAACCTGTCAGTGCACTGCTGGTGACCAAAGTCTGATTATCAGACTAAGTAGCCATTTTCAGACAAAAATAATACATTCATTTTAACTCCTCAGCAAGTAGTATGCTAGGTGCAAGAGTATAAGAGATTTCGGTAGGGCAATCAAGAAACGCAGTCATGTTTTCTGATGAATTATACCCACTATCATGATATTGTCAGTAGAGGGAACAAATTGGCAGTTAATAGCGATTTGTGGCTCTAACCTGAGCCTGCAGGGGATAAAACTTGCTAAGAACAATAAGATGGTTGATACTCCAGTCCGAAATATCCTATTAAAGTCTGAGAGTAAATGCATTATAAAACATCTTCAGCATTCAGCAAAACAAATGGCTACTCTTTTTTGTATCACAGGGAAAAAGCTTATAAGGCAAGACCACCAGACCACAGAATACACTTGCACGTTAAGCTGGCCTGGTTAACCGAGTTGACATATTGTTCTGCCTTTCCAGAGAAGTATTATAAGTTAGAAATGACTCTACAGCTCTTGCCTTATTAATAATTTTAGAAGGAAATTAATTGCTTCAAGTATGAAATCATGTCTGTAACATAAAAATAATTAATAATATATTTCACAGAAGCATGGACCATTGAATGTTCTTGTAGCTACTGCTATAGTGGTATTAAATTAGTGACACAATGCAATTTAAATATGTTTTTAATCAAAATATTGTGCTGTCATGTCAGCAGATGCTCTTTCTTTTCTTTTCTTCTCAACAGATACTTTTTCTGTGGCAGAAGAACTGAACACCTCAACAAAGTTCAAGGCATTAAGCAAGTTATACTGGCAAAAGCCCTTCGCACCACAGACCTGTTTCTGGTGAATCTATGAGGAGGGGTGTGTGGCTGGGTTATAAAAACTCAGTCCAGAAGCAGGATTGCTGCAATTTAGTAAAATGACAGAACACTGCTGTTGATGAGAGGGACCTTGTACTCTTTTTCTTGTTTGCTGTATCATAAAAAAGGTAGTTAGAAATCTGTATATTTTCAGACAAAGGAACAAGTTTTTCCTGGGCTAAATTCATCTAGGATTATTCTACCACAGAATTGTTGCTAATGTTTGGTTTCCCTCTGCAGTTCCTGATTTGAGAAACTGGTGACCTGGGTTCTGGCTGTGGCTGCCCAAAAGGTTTTTGTATTTTTAATTTAGTTTTAGACTGGGCTTATTTGGTTTAATCAAATCAAAAAAGGTATACAAATAATACATAGATAGGATGGTAATATATCAGGTTAGAGCTTTATTAGGATAGTTTAGGCATGTGTTGATGTCCTTACATTCACTGCTGCAGTACTTGTAACATTTGAGATTTCCTGCCATGGAAGCCCATCGTTCAGCCAGTATACCAAAGACTTCCTGTTGCATTTAAAGGCACGTCTGAGTGTCACATAAATGCTCCTTACGTACCATAGGTCATAAAGGTGATGTTCAGGCTTACCATAAACAGAACTTCTTTGCCACTAGTCTGAATCCATTTTTTTTTTCTCTGTCAGTTTGTTTACCTGTATCTGTTTTGCCAGTTGAATGCATTTTTGTTCTCCAGTGACTAC
This sequence comes from Protopterus annectens, assembly GCF_019279795.1. Taxonomy (NCBI): domain Eukaryota; kingdom Metazoa; phylum Chordata; order Ceratodontiformes; family Protopteridae; genus Protopterus; species Protopterus annectens. The sequence goes on along the minus strand of NC_056729.1, from coordinate 256,641,431 downwards.
CTACGCCTGTTTGTTGTGCAGATAAGTGTCATGTTTTTTTTCTTGTTTTTTGTGCTCCTTGGGGTTAGTGTCATCCAGGAAGGGTAAATGCTAGTGTGGGAGACAGAGTCCCCATAAAGACCACCGTGATAAGTATCTTTTTTGTCTAAGAGCATCTCATGACCATATGTCATGTTCTATTTGACAGATGTTCATTCCAAAAGCCCTTCACAGTAGACTCTTCTCTTTCCTTGTATCTTGAGAATCAGTGTCTTAAGCTTCTTGGTAAAGATACAATGGATGAATCTTCCATCCTGAGGGTCAGCCATTAGGGAAGAAGAAGGTGAAAAAGGTGAGATTAGAATATTCCACTGTTCAGCCTCTGCCAGGTGTTTCTCCTGAGATTGTTACAAACCCAGAGGCTCGTCAGACTGTGCTGTCAGATTCCTCTACCGTGACCGTGTTGGAGGCAGGTGAGGTTCTGACTGGCAGCACCCCGATAAGGCTTTGCAGGCATTCATCTTGGATGTTCAGGGGGAACTACAGTTGATTTTTTCCAAGGGGCTTAGGGTAGTTCTTCAGATTTTAGTTGGGGAAGAAGTTCCTACTATGATTCTCGACTGCCATCCTGGATCTGAGTCTTCTCAGTTTTTGGGAGGGGACATTCCCTTAAAGAAAGAAGCAAAAACTTAAACGTGTTTTCTCTGCTCCTAGGGATCCTCAAAGTCAATGGCAGGCTTTCACACAGGGGCCTTTTTTTGCTTTAATATCTTTAAAGCCTCCTCATGGAGTTTCAGTTCCTGCTCCTCCTTGGTCCTCTACTTTCCTTAAAAGGTCTAGTGAATAGGATCCTTCTGAGACTGAGTCTGATGACAAATCCCTGACTTACTCTACCCAAATTCCTTGTCCTTTGGACTATGGATCAGAGGAGGAGGATTCTATTAGTCCTGATGCTCCTTTTGAGGAAATTTCCTTTGGGAATATACTCGCTAGGATGATGGACTTTTTTAAGTGGAATTGTGTTCAGGTCCCTGATATCCATAGGAGGTACTATGAATTGCTACAGTTGAAGTCTCCTAAACCTGTGGCTATTCCTCCAGTTCTGGCTGCCTTACAGGATATTTTTTCCAGTCCCTCTCATGGTCCTGATTCTTTACCCCCTACTCCCAAGAAACCTGGTTTTATAGGGTGCCTGAGGATTGTTTATTTTTGTATAAATGTCCTGCTGCTGACCCTTCTGTGGTCTCTGTAGCTTCTGATAAGCCATCTCAATCGCTTCCTTTGCCCAAGTTATTGCCTTCTGACAAAGGCAGCAGAACTATGGAATGGCTGGGTAAGAAGGACTGCACTTCTGCTAATATAGGTTTTAGGGCTATTAATTATCAGACCCATATGTCTAGGTATGTAGTAGCTCTTCTTTCTCAGGTCTGTCAACTTATTTCTGATTTTTCTAAGTCTAAGGGTAAAACTTATGTTCTTTCCTTGCTAGGGACTTCCTCTTAAGTCATTTATCATTCTATTAAATGTAGTTATAATTAATGCAGTGAGTGGATGCCTGTTCTAGGGAAGCTGTTTTTAGTTCAGTTATGATGAGATATTCTTGGCTTAGGCTCCAGCCTCTACATGATGATATTAAAGCTAAGCTGATGAATGCTCTCCTGGATACTAAACTTTTGTTTGGGGACACTGCAGCTGGTTTGTTTAAGTCTCTTCAGGATAAGGGTAAGGCTTTACAGGAGCTTAAACAGGTTTTTTCTTCTCCTGTGCCTAAATTTCAGAGGAACTATCCCGCTAAGCCTGCCTTTGTTTGTAGACATTCCTGTCCTTCTACTAAAGGCAAGAAGAGTGGCAAACAAGCTCCTTCTGCTAAGGCTACTCAGTTTTCAGGGTTTCTGAAACCTTCCTTTCCAGACAAACCAGGTGTTGTATGACTATCCATCTCCCAGCCACATTCCAAATTCTCTTTGCCTTTATTTTTCTCTTCCTGATTGGCTTCAGATCACTCAAGATTCTTGAGTTCTGTTGATCATTCGTCAGGGGTACTTCATGGTGTGGAAATCCTATCCTTATTTTATGGGCATTCCTCAACCTCCTCAAGAACAGCTTCCTTTTTTACCAGAGGTTCTTCAAACTCTCTTGTGTCAGGGTACTATTCAAGTGGTGCCTGTCTCCCAAAGGGGGAAAGGCTTTCTATTCCAAGCTTCTTCTAGTGCTAAGAAAGGGTGCTTGGAGACCTATTCTAGACCTCTCTCATCAAAACACTTTTTTGAAAGTGCCTTCCTTTTGGATGCTGTCCCTTCAGATTCTATTTCCTCTATAGCTCCCTCAGGCCTATATGGTGTCTCTGGATCTCAAGGATGCTTAACTCAATATTCCAAAACATCCTCTTTTCAGGAAATGTTTACATTTCTCTGTTTCTACCTGGCATTTTCAGTTATATGCTCTGCCCTTTGACCTTTCTACTGCCCTAAGGGTGTTCACCAAATGCCTTGCTCCTGTGATGGCTTTTTCAGACTTCAAGGGATCTACATATTTTCTTACTTAGATGATCTGTTGATTCAGACATCTTCTCCAGAAATTATTTTGCAAAATCTTCATTTTTGCCATTTCCCTTCTTCAGAGCCTGGGGTTCACAATAAATTTCACAAAGTCTTCTTGGACTCCTTCTCAGGGTCATGTTTTTCTGGGATGCAGGATTCAGTCAGTGCCTATGATAGCATCCCTGCCACCTCAGAAGGCCTTAACTCTCATTTCTTTCTTTCACACTCTTCTTCCTCTGGTTTCCATTACCACCAGGGAATTTTGGAGAGCGCTGGGTTTCATGGTATCCACCATTCCTATGCTCCCTCTGGCCAAACTTCCCATGAGAAAGTTTCAGTGGTTTCTGAAGTCAGTGTGGCTTCAACATGCACATCCCCTAGACTTTGTAGTTCCTCTCCTTCCTTGTCTCAAACAGGAACTTCTCTGGTGGATTCGGCAGTTGTGTCTGAACCCAGGGATCCCTTTTCATTCTTCTTTTCTCTTTCTGGAATTATTCACAGATGCTTCAGGCATGGGTTGGGGGTGACATTTGGCTCCCTAAAAGTACAGGGGTGTGGTCGCCTTGCCAGTGGAGGGAGCACATCAACATCAAAGAGATGAGAGCTCTTGTGCTGGCCCTTCTGGCCTTTCATCCTCTTTTCTCTCCAGGGCCTGTCAAAGTCTTCACAGGTAATACCACAGTGATGTGGTATATCAAACAGGGAGGAACAAGATCCTACCTTCTTTGCTGTTTGGCACTTCTGGTATGGGATCTTGTTGTCAAGTATCAAGTGACTCTTCAGGCAGGTTATATCCCTTCCAGTCAGAACATTATGGCAGACAATCTGAGCAGGTCCTTAACTCAGTCTCATGGATGGATTCTTCACAGGGATGTGTTTATGGGGGTCTACTTCATAGCACTGAAATTTCATAATACTGAATTTCATAACATTGAGACCATAACATCGAAAATTCAAAAAAACTGAAAATTCAGAACATTGAAAGTGTGGTTCATAACATTGAAAATTTTATTCCACAAGTAAATAAGATTCCCTCCACCTACAACACCACCTAACTAACAACCACACTTTCTACTACATTTCTGTATGGGGAAAGCCCCCCTGCACCTCCAGTGTGGGATGTTCTGCCCCTCACACCATCCCCCGTAAATTAAATATACGAACTTCAAGATCAAACTACAGTGGAAAAAAGTTAATTTTCACACTACAGTGGAAGTTAATTTTCACACTACAGTGGAAAAATTCCTTAGGAAATTAACTTTTTTCCACTGTAGTGTGATCTTGGAGTTGGTATATTTAATTTACGGGGGGTGTGGGAGACAGAACACCCCACATTGGGGGTGCAGGGAGGCTTGCCCCCCTGCAGAAATGTAGTAGAGAAGTGTGTTTGCTAGTTAGGTGGTGTTCTAGGTGGAGGGGATGTTATTTACATGTGCATTGTAGTTTTCAATGTTATGAAGCACACTTTCAATGTTCTGAGCTTTCAGTGTTTTGGGTTTTCAGTGTTTTGGGATTTAGATGTTTTGGTCTCAATGTTATGAAATTCAATATTATGAAATTTCAATGTTATGAAGTAGGCCCATTTATGGACATTATTCACTAGTGGGGTACTCCGCAAGGGGCTCTTTTTGCCTCCCTCTGAACAGACAACTTCCTCTGTTTTGTGCCAGAGTCCCAGGTCATCTGGTATGGAAGGTGGATGCCCTCTGATTCTCTTAGAAGAGGATGTTTCTTTATGCATTCCCTCCCCTTCCTCTCATTCCAAAAGCCCTGTTCAAGATTCAACAAGATGTTTCCAAAATCTTGTTGGTGACTCCCTTTTGGCTGCGACAGCACTGGTTTCCCCTACTTCTGCATCTAGCCAGGGGAAAACATCACAAGTTACCTCACAAGGTGGATGTAATCACATAAGACAAGGGATCTCTCATCCATCCCCTCCTGTCCATGCTTCAAATGACATTTTGGTGATAGGATTTTGATCCCTCATGGACACTTTTTTCCTGAGGACGTGCTGCAAGTCTTGCAGGAGGCCAGGAAACCTACTACTAGGAAATCCTGCTTATCCAAATGGTAAGAGCCTTCCTTCTTCAGTCAAGGCGCATTCTACTAGAGCAGTGGCTTCTTCTGGAGCTTTTTTTCAAGGGTTTACATACTAATTCTATTCTTGAAACAGGTACCTGGTCTTCTGTGCATACCTTTACTAAACACTACAAGTTGGATGGTATCTCTAGAGCTAGGGCCAGTTTTGCTACTGCTGTTCTCCATGGCTTCTTAGGGGACTCTTCTTCTTCTCCTCCCCCCTCAAAAGTTTCCTCTTAAGCATTGACACTCTCCTGAATGTTATGTATACTGCAGCAGTGAATGTAAGGACATAGTAGAGTTGTGTAAAATCTTACCATAACGGTAGATGTCCTTGCCTTCACTGCTGCAGTATTTGCTCCCTCCCTCCTTCCCCCTAGTCCTTTCCTTCCTGCATGCACAGGTTACTTCTTCGGTTCCTTGGACTGGTGTTCCTATTGGGGCAATCAGTTCTGTTTATGGTAAGCCTGAACATCACCTTTATGCCCTACGGTACACAAGGAGCATTTGAGTGACATTCAGGCGTACCTTTAAATGAAACAGGAAGTCTTTGATATACTAGCTGGACGATGGGCTTCTACAGTAGGAAATCCCTGAATGTAAAGAATACTGCAGCAGTGACGATAAGGACATCTACCATTATGGTAAGATTTTACACAACTCTACTTTCCTTCTGAAGTCTAAGGTTCAGCAGCAGCTTTGTAGGTTCAGCTTTTGGTGGGTTTTTCTTTAGTAAGTTTTAGTCACTTCTGACATTTTCTTATCACCAAGTGTGTTTTTTTTTGCTTTCTCATGCCTCCAACCCTCAGGTTTCCTGTCAGATGGCATCCCAGCTTTGTTGTATAATATAAACAGTTTTTGCTTTATTCTTCACCTGGATATTGGTTCTTTCTTAAATTTTAAACAACATTTCTAGGTTCCAATATTAGTGTTGGGCATCTTTAATTATAGAATAGGAACATTTTATTCAAACAAGTTTTGTAATTAACAGAAATTTAAACTTTATCAGTGCCTTAATTTATTGTTCATCTTATTCTTTTTAATTAGTTGCTTAAGTGTAGATTTAGAGGGATGGGTGAAGTATTTATCAAAATCAGGTATTTTATTAAAGCGTAGGGACATTTAGTAGAAGTATGGTAATCTGCCAGCTCATTAGGAGATTTTTATTGTTAAGCTATACCACCTTTTTATTATGTTCTTCTTCTGTAGGTAAGTGTAATATAACATACTTAATAAAGGACTTTTCAAGGTAAACATTTTCCTCTCATTCCCCCCTTCTTATATACCTTACTTTTGGCACTTCAAATTCAGGTATCATTAGTTTGTTTGTTATTTATTACTATTATATTAATCTTTTATTTTAATTTACAACTAGTGGGTCAATTGGTGGTAATTTTTTCCTGGTTAGTTTTTACTTATCTATTGTGATGGGCTCTCATGTGTGTTTATCAGTCTGTTTTAATTACGTGGGTTGTCATGCTATTTAATCTTAATATCTCAGTACAGTCTTATTAATTTTATTCAGTAATTAAAGGGGGTGGATTTAAGAGTATAGAGTCACTCTTTACCAAGTGCTTTAATATTGAGACTAGGCGTTTATGGTTTATCTTATAGCCATAGGCTTCTGAGAGATATTATTTTAGGGCTTCATTTTTTAACATTCCATGAGTTTTAGGTTTGGAGTTTTTTTATATATATCTTAACAAATGGTTCAGGTTATTAACGTTTATCATTTAGTTAGTTAAATAAGTGACTATTATTGGTAGGACTGTTTTGCTAGTTACATATTTTATTCCAGTTTGGAGCTGTCAGTGATTTAACTTTTGTATGATTCATGGTTTGTATAGGTAGTGGCGTGGGGTTACAGAACAACATTGTTTGTGTTTTTTTGAAAGCCATTGTTAACTGCGATCTTCTTTTAATTTTAGTGCTCATGAGTTTTCAGACATGGATTGGCAGTGGGTTCAATAAGCTAAGCAGGTAAGTCTTCCCTATTTTCATTTTCAGACAGTATATAGGCAAAGGTGTTATCAAACAGCTGCTGTAACCTTAGTTTTAGTCTTTTATCAGCAGTTGTAAGTGGAGTTTTGATGTGTAAGGCCAGATATAAACATGTTTTAGCTGAGGAAAGATACAGCTGGGATATCAGAATTTCAGGCAAGATGGGAGGTACTTGTAGCCCAAGCTAAAGCATTGATAAATGAAGTAGCTGTTGATCAGGATACCAGCAGGTCTTCATCAAACTCCCAGGGGAAAAGGCCATGTCTGGAACACTCAGTGGTGAAAAGGACCAAATAAGGAACCACCTGTGAAGCACCCAAAAACACAAGGATGGAAAAGATGAAAAAAGCCATTTCTGGAGGATCCTTTGATGACAGTGTTAATACCTGTATGAAGAGCAAGCTGGTCCAACAGGTAGTGTCTCTGACCTGTTTACAGGGGAAGAAGTAGATTTGGCTTAGTCAGCTGAGGAGTATTTAAGGAGTTAGATACCTTAGGGTAAAGTGACAGAGCTAAACTTTTTGCGTTTTTTCAAAGAGCAGATTGGTGTAGGGATTGTGAAAGGATGCAATACAAAATTCTCAGACATATCCACAAGGTCCGGTTATCACCCAGGGTATGCTAGAGAATTCCAGCTTAGAAACACTCTGGTTAGTACCCTCACGCCTGGGTCATATCACACATCTCAGTGGTGTTAAAGACAATATTTTGAAAGAGTATATATAAATATTTTGATCTGATGGATAGTGAGGGTGTTCAAAGATTTCAAGATGCACAGGTTGTGGGCAGTGAGGACCTAGTTACAGCTTTAGCAGTCTTGGGTAAGAAACAGTTAGGCAAAGCATGGGTTTGTAACTGGGATAATTGGGTTGGGAGGTTTGTTTCCTTTATGATAATTATACTGGAAAAAGACCCCCATCAGCACTCCCTCTCTTAGCTTATTTCAGACCCATAAAGGATGCCCAGTGGTTTGGAATGGATTATATTGACTTTGACCAAAAATTCAGGTAGTTAAAGTTGGTGGAACCTACACTCAGATGGCGGGGAAGCACATCAACATTTGGCTGGGATTTATGGTTAACAAGAGCAAGCTTTCTGCAGGGGGTCAATATGGTGAGTTCCAGGGTAAACTAAAGTTTGTTGGGCATATAACAATGTTCTTTTGTGCTTTGCCAGCCTGTCACTTCCTGCATTTCTCCTCTCACTGTAGCAAGAGTCAGCCAGTTCTTAGTGTTGAGTAAAAGAAGATCAGTACAGAAAATATCTTTGATTGATGGGACATCTAGTGTAGGAACCCCAGGTAATGGCATAGAAGGTGGTTTGAGTTTTTGGGATGCCAGAGGAGGAATTCCTTTTCATTTCCCCCATAAGAAGACCCCCATCAAGGTAAGTCAGAGGTACTAGATGAGTTTCTGGTTAGTTATCCAAACAGTTTGATTCAACAAGTGTTGCTGGATTGGTTTTCTGAGCATTTTCCCTTGAATAAAATGTAACTCCATTGTATTATTCCTGCTCTAATTTAATCTGTGGTTGGGAAAGAAAATATGTTGCAGGAGCTCATTTTGAAAGAAGCTGCAGAAGGTAGAGTTTTAGGTCTTCTTCCTTCTCCCCCTTTTGCTAACTTCCAGGTTTCACCTTTAGGGTTGGTGCCAAAGAGTACACCTGGACAGTATAAGGTTATTCACTAACTGTCTTAACTGATGGGTTTCTTGGTCAATGTTAGCATCAGTAGATCAGATAAACAGGTGAAACACTTGAATTTGGAAGATGCAAGTGGCATTATTAAAAGATTATCGCTGGCTAGCAAAGACCCACACTTTGTCAGCTTTTCAGCTTCTCCCCACTCAGTTTGAAAATTGGCAGTGTTTAGGGGTGTTTTTGTGGATATGGCTATACCCATGGAATACTCAGTGGCTTTTTCCATGTTTGAGAAGTTTAGTTCAGCCCTCCAGTGGTCTTGGCAACAAATGTCACCAAAGTACTTAGCTGGTCATTACTTGGATGACTTTTTAGTTGTAGGTGAAGGGTTTCAGAGGCCTCAGAGGAAGTAGCCATTTTCATTTAGTTGTGTTCTGCAGTTGGGTTTTGGTTGTCAAATGAAGTGTCTGCTTCTACTTTTAGAGTGCCCCTCATGAAGATATTAAAAACTGAGGTGTGACTAGATCAGTTCCTAAGTTTCAGAAAAGTCTGAGACCATCAAGTAATGAATTTCAAGAGTTTATTTAACTTTGCATGAAGAGCAATTTCCCCAGGTAGGTCTTTATCTGAAGGTTGGAAAACCTTTTTAAAGGTGGTAAACTGAAAATGAGATCATAAAGATGGTTGGGCATTGAGCTTCTAATGTCTTTTTGCTTTATGTTCAATAGGTTCAGATATGTTAATTACTATTTCTTTTTCAGGTGTGGTATGTATGGCTATTTTTGGTCATTCCTACAGCTTATTAGCAGCTAAGAGAACATTAGTTTTGCCTAATTGTCTCAGTTTAGGTTTAGCTCCATCGTCAGCTGAAGTGATACGGAGGGGGTACCCAGGGGTTGTGGTGTTATCAATTTTTACCTAAATTTGAAGAGTTTATTCATTAGATTGGGACTCCACATTTGTTACTGTTTCATTTTGAAGGTAAAACATTGGATTTTTGTACAAGTGTTGTCTATTATCTGAAGTTTTTAAGATGCTGTTTTTGGCTCAAACTATTTGTCCTGGGGTCATCTTGTCCTGGTCATCAATCATTCAGAAACTTTGTTTGTCCAACTCTACACAGATACAAGTGGTAGAGAGGTTTTGAAAGTTTGTGAAACACAGAGTGGGTCCAGCTGTCCTATGCTTAGGATTTCAAGTTGCTGATCACTTGGAACTGCAGGACAAGATTTGCTGTGGTTTCAGCTGGATGGGGTGCATTTATCTGAAATTGACTATGATTTAATTGAACATTAATTTTTCATCATTTCTTCAGAGGTTATTGCAAATAGAGAGATTTAAAAAACACATTAGAACTTTCCAGTTAACTTTGCTTTCTTTACTACAAGTGGGCCAAGAAAGGAGGGGGACAGGGGATGTGCCTAGTGGCTGATGGAGATGTTTCCCCCTGCTTTCCTGGGCCTTCAGGGCTGTTTTATTGGAGTTTGTGAGTATGAGTGGGCGCAGAGGCTTTACTGAGTAGTACAATTGCCAGGATTTGTTGGCATGGACAAGGTACATATCTATTTTTTGAATGATACTTACTATGATAATATTCAATAAATGAGGTCACAATGGCAGTCTGGTGTGGTCATTTTGTACTTGAGCAGATGTGTCACAAATGGTGACTCCTCTTTTTCAAAGAAAATTCTAAACAAAATGTTTACAGATGCTGTCTTTATATGCACTGAAAAGGCAAAGCAATTCTAAATGTTCATTGGTAGCATTACTATAATACTTTTTTGCATAGTATACTTTTGTCTGGGAAAAGACTAGACCACATGAGATAAGATAATTTGTTATTAGTGATATCACTATTTTCAAGTACTATTATGTTTTCATTACACAAGACAAGTGACCGACCTGTAGTTTTCCAGTAAGATAGTGATATTAAAGTCCTGTTAACATAGTGCATAAAGATTTAGGCGCTAATTTATTGTACTTTCATGCCTGGTAATAGTCAATCATGTTATTTAGACTCCACAGAGCTTTTAGCATGAGTAAACATGGCAAACTTCCATGTGTACACCTTACTAATGGCAAACAACAGAGGTTTTAAATCTCAGCCAGCCAATAGGATGCAGATGTAAGCAATGCCTTTGCTGCACTTTTTTTTAATGAGTTGCCTCTGGCTGTCTTATGGTTCCAACACCCTTGGTGTGTGTGCTTATATACTGCAAGAAAGCTGAGACAGCTGTCCTTTTGAAAAATCAGTTTTGTATTTCAATTAGGTTTAGGGCATTTGAAAATAAGTTTCAGGAATTTCAGTTTTTAAAACCACAAGCTCATCTTGCAGTTTTAGAAACTCATTTAAGGTTTTCAAGTACTGGATTATAAAGAATACCACTCTACATCTGTCTCAAGTTTTTCTCTCCTTATTTAGACAACTGCTTTACGGGCTGCTGCTATCCATGCTTCAAATGGCCTAACTTCTCAGCCACTGTCAGAGGAAGCCTCAAAGATCATATCTTCTCTTTAGATGACTCTTCTGCTTCTCTGATAATTCTCTCGTGATTTAGAATTCTGTCAGAGGCCTGACATGCTTTCAACTGTCCCTAATTTTCAAAGATATCCATGATTTTTGCTTCAAGTGTTTGATCTCCCTCTTGTAATATTTGTAGTTTTGTAAAATAAAATCATTGATGGTTTCAGTTATTAAATAATTCTAGACAATAAAGATATAAACTTCTTCTTGTTAAGAATATATAGCTTAATAAAAATCCTCTTGTATGATCAATTTTCTGAATGATCGAATCACACAATTTTGAACTCAGTACAAGGAACAATGAAACCATGATTATGTTTGTATTGTTATATATGTCTGTATTTGGACCTTTTCTCCTTGGACCTCCCCTGAAAATGGGTTTTGTTGACCCAGTCGGACAATCTGAGAAAAGAAATGTCAAATAATTAATAAAACATAAATTATCAGACAACTACAATATTGAAACATTAAAAAAAATCATATATAGTTGTTATTTGTTGACCCTCCTACTAACTTCAGACATAATTGTCTGAACACGGGTACTTTTAGACAAAACCAAAAGTAATGGGGGGGGGGGGGAAGGGCCAAAATCAGTGACAAATTTTAAATATTGTTCTTATAAACTTGGAAAGTTTATAGAATAGTATGTTTTGCTTTAGCATGCATTTTCTAAAGGATATGAAGTCTAAAACTTAAATGCCTGTCATTATTTAGTGGCTTCAGTCCACAAAGATTTGTCAGAAAAACATGCATTTAATGAGGAACAGACTAAAACTATGAGGTGAAAATCTGGACATTAAAATTCTGGACAGTTGAGTGGTACAGTACTGTTACAGGAAGGAGTTTTCAAAGGCAAGATAAGGGTTTAGGAGTGTGTTAGGCTTAGCACATATTACACAAGATATCCTGGAAACACAGCATGTACAATAACACACACACACGCACACGCGCACACGCGCACACACACACCCACACACACACACACACACACACACACACACACACACACACACACACACACACACACACACACACAAAACATCACATCTGTACCCAGCTTACTCTTTACTCTAAAGCTAAACCTCAGACACTTGCAGAAAATTTTCTACAATCTAATTTTGCCTTTGTCACCCAATATTTTAGGCTTTGTTCAGATTTCTTGCACTAAAGGTTGCGACGTACATGTGTACATCATCAGTAAGGACAGAAAATATAGCACTGATTATTAGTATGGGTGGTTATGAGAAAGCATTGGTACTGCATGTGTTAAATAGAAGTCTAAGGACATAATAAAAATAGAGACGATCATTTGTGGCATGTGTAATATGTGTTTGAAAGTGAACACAGTTTGCCAGTGTGACATTGACTGTGATAGACATGTAAATGACACATTAAGGCAGTAAAGACAAAGATATAGCTGTATTGTCAGATATGAAACCTAAACAATGAAGCCTAGAAAGAAGATGTGCTCACACAGAATTATGCATAGTAAAGGCTTTAGACGGAATACCAAAGGCAGCATTATTTAACCAAAGTGCCCTTAAAAATTGAGGAATGAGTTCAAGAAAAAGCAGGATATACTGTCTTGCAATTTATGTGCATAATCTTAGGAGCTGAATAGGGATTATGCAACGAGAAGTAGAGGTAAGGGTACATGGACAGATGGGTACCAGTACTGCTTCAGAAGGGGTATTACAGTTAATGGCATGGTTGGTGCAGATGTATAATCCCATGAGGATGGCAGAGGATGATGGGAAGAGGAATTAAGTACTTTTAGTGTAGGTTCGAGGAACAATGGGTGGTTAGCCATATTGCAGCAAGCCACAATTTGTCTGAGGCAGGTCAGCTCAGGTGTAGGTGTCAAAAGGGACAGGAAGAAGGCCAGGTAGGATAAGGATAGGTCAGGAGGGTTAAGGAGGGATAAGATGGCTGGGAGGGGTAGTGAAAAGTCCAGGAACACAGCAGTTCAGTATTTTAATTACTACCTTGGCAGCTTTCAAGTGGTTTTGCAATGTGAGTGGTCGTTTAAACAAGGTAAGGGCCTATTTTTTTTTTTTTTTTTTTGGTTAATTTTATTTCTGGTATCAGATTTGCAAGTTTTTTGCATTAGTGTTTTTGTTAGAAAAGTAGGCAAGTTATTTTGTAATAGACATACAAAATATACAAACAAGCAAATATTTCAAGCATAGGCATTAATGCCCTTCTAGCCTGCCAATATACAAAAACACTTGTTCCCATAAGTATCTTAAAAATATCTAAGCCAGTACTTGCTTTAATGTAATTTGGTAGTTTGTTCGATACACCAGCTGCTCTCTCAGAAAATCAATTAGTACACTTCTTATTCTTATAAAATCTTCTACATAGGTTGTCTGATGATTGTCTGCAACTTTTTAATAACACCAAACATTCCCAGAGGTTGTTGTTTCTAAATGCCTTATATACCTGAATAAGACCTCCTCTTAGTAGGCTAAGAATTCTGTATTTTATTCTCTCTCTCTCTCTCTCTCTCTCTATATATATATATATATATATATATATATATATATAGATATTATAAAAAAAACAACCAGACAAAAGTAGGATACAATACATTATTGGCTTTAGTTTCAGGAGTTTAACAATCAGTCACAGCTGAAGCATATCTATGGGCTAGGACTGTAGACAGGCCAGAGGCTTGGTGGTAGAAGGGGGACAGCTAAAAAGGTCATCACAGGGAAATATAATAAAATGTAATAAAATATATAAGTAATAAAATAACAAATTAAAATAAAATAAATTAAATAATGTCAAGCAAGGTTTAGATCCTATTATGCAGGATTTATGAGGCCCTTTAAACAAAGTCCACTAGTTCAGACCTGAAGCTTGGGAATTTTAATAGTGGGACTGGAGTAGAAGAAGCCATAAGATCAGTATTCCAGGTTAAGACTAGCAAGTTTCAACAGTACCTTTATATATTATTATAATAATAAAATAGAAAAAATATATTTCTTACAGACAGTGAGGAAAAGCATACAACAGTGATAGTGAGTTCAGGCCTTATGTGGTTGGGCAAGTGAACACTTGGTAGGACAAGTCAGGATAGACCTGTGGTAGTTGAGGATTTAAGGCTGATGGGATTTTTCTAACCATTATCTATCAGTCTACACTAATATGTTTATTCTATGTTCCTATGTAGCTACATCCTTAGCGACTATATTCTTGATAAGACTATACTTTTGTATATAAATTGTAAACGTTGTACTATCTTTCTTAATACTGTACTTTACTTTTCATATATGTTAATTGTGAAGCTTTTCTCCCAGGTCTCCACTGAAAAAGGGTGACAGCTCAGGTGGACTAACCCGGTCAACAAATGTCAAATAAATAAAATAAAATTAGTGTGGGATTTTTCTGTCCATTATTGACAGTGATTAAATTAATTAATTGCAATATATAAAAAAATTGTTTGTAGGATTAATTGAACTAAAGAGGGAGTACAGTATAGGTGATGTGGTTTAGCTGAAGGGTTGAAGGCTAATCAGTAAACAGTGTGTTTTTCACTGACAGGTGAGGCTATGTTAAGCCTTAAAGGGAAGGATTGATGGGAGGATTTATATCGACAGACAATGAGGTTAGGACAACTGCAGGATCCTCTGGTGGTTAATATTCAATGTAGGAGCAACCAGTCCTTTGACTTACAAGTAGCGGCAAGCTCAGGTTTTCAGATCATAGAAGGAAGCAACAGAGGAAAGAAGATGAAGGCAACTGAGAGGACAAGAAGGCCTGAAGCATAAGAATAAGAAGAAACATGGAAAGAATGCAAGATGGCAGACAAGGAAGAAGGTAGCCTACCAATAAATGATCAAATATTCCTATGCTGGTTACAGAGTCAAGAATTCTTTAAGGATATGGAGAGTACAGAAAGTGAGTCTCAGGCTGGTGAGTGTGGGTATGCAGGTCAGGCGAGTTCACTGAGGCAGGAAACAATGGACAATTGTTGCTGCCCTATGGGCAAAGGAGTATCAAGTGCACGAGGGTTAACTGGTTTAGCCTTGCTGTAGGTTTATGAAAGGGTGTCATGACCAGGGGGGCACATCTGGACCAGACTGAGTCACTACTCGAACAACTCAAGGGGAGTGTGGAAGGTTAGAAGCTACAGGGAGAGGGTAGGCAGTCACAAGATAAGAAGGAAGTTGGGGGAGAATATCAGGAGAGATACCATGGTGCAGTCACATTGGATTTGCCCCTTGGCTTTCATTTGCGTGAAAACGTCAAGCAACAAATCACAAAAGAGAAGCATGTGGATATATTTTCACTCTTGAATAGGGAAGGAGAAGAAGAAGGACAGAAGGGCTGACGATCCAGTAGACAAAAGGATGAAGTTGATGGTAAGCCAGACATGGGAGAATCAGGTGACTGGGTATTTGATGCATACAGAAATTTTGGGGGGAGGAGTCCTAACAAAGTGAAAGGCACATGGATGCACTTCAGTAAGGTCACCACTATGCATTTCGCACATAAGGGGTCAAAAATAGTTGTGATATAATGAGGAATGTAACAGGAAGAGTCAGGCATACCCACAAAGAGCATGGTCGGGATGGATGTAGGTTTGTTGTGCTGGTTGGAATGGGGTCTCACTAATGACAGATTGTGGGTTTCCTTCAAATTGGGAGCGGTTTTAGTAGATATGGCATGTCTGGGCATATAAGGTATTTGAAAACTAGCCTTTTACAGCTGAAGGAGAAGTTGGAAGGTGTTTTCAGTACAGCTGTGGGCAGTGTTGAAATTCATTGCAGTGAAAGCTTTGGTATGAATGCATGGCATGTGGAAAGCCGAATCATCTGGCTAAGGTATGCTTTTATCTCTCAAACCACCAGAAGAGAGCCCCTTATATGCCTCATGCTTTTAAAGAGAATGCAGAAACCTATTCCAAAGCCAGTAAGAGAGGATGTTTTAAGTAAGTGGCTGAAGGTTTATCCAGATAGGGAGGCGGTAGGCCTACTAGAAGAGGGGTTTACCATGGGGTTTAGGATACTGGTGAAAGGTAAGAAATAGGGGAGGATCACTAACAATTTGAAATCAGTGAGGGAGCATCAAGAGATAGGAGATAATTAAACAAGGAAATGGAAGTGGGGAGATTGGAAGGCCCATCTTCTCATCCACCCAGGAGAGCATTTAAGGTTTTACCTATAGGTGTAGTCTGAAAAAAGAAACCATGTGAATTTTAACTCATTCATCACTTATCTTATCCTCTTATCCTTAGGGGGAGTTGGTGAATGACTACATAAATGGTGAAGGGACTTCTTTGCACTATGATTCCATTTGATGAAGCAGTTAGGACAATAAAAGAGAAGGGCCTGAATGGTGAAAGCAGACACTGAGTCTGCCTTTGGGCTTTTACCGATTATTCCTGAAAACCAAAGATGGTTAGGCTTTGCTTTCGAAGGGAAGTACTCCATGGACAAATGTATGCCAATGGGTTGTTCAGTTGCCTCTGCCACATTTGAAAAATGTAATACTTTCTTATGTCGGATAGTAGCCCAGAAGGTTGGGGAAGATGACACTGTTCATTATTTGGATGATTTCTTGTTTGTGGGGAAGAACAATACAGTAGATGTTTTTACTTAAATATGCAAGGAAGTTGGGGTACCATTGGCAGCAGACAAAGTGCAGGGCCCAATGAGCAGACTGTTATTTTTGTATATAAATATTAATAGCATGGAAGGTCTATATAGACTTCCATCACACAAGGTGCAAAAGCTGCAATGAGTGTTATGTCAACTGGTAGGGCAGAATAAGATGATGCTTAAGCAACTGCAGGAGCTCATAGGTTTGATGAACTTTGTGTACAGGGTAATTCTGGTAGGGTATTCATTCATGAGGCATGATGACGCACCAGTTAATTAGGATATCTCGAGATATGAAGAAGGATTTAGAGGTGTGGTTTAGGTTTCTTACTGAGTACAATCGGATAGCAGTATAGTAGGAACGTGTCATCCAACCCTTACTTGAGGTGTTTACGAATGCCACATGCAAATAGGGTTGGGGGTCATTTTTATGAGCAGTGGTTCAGCACTGTATGAGATTAAAGACAAGGAAGGTAATTTAGACACAGAGATGGAGTTCTTCCTGATCATAGTGCCCCTGGAAATATAGGGGAAGCAGATGAGAAATAGGGTGATTTGGCTTCATTTGAATAACAATGTAGTTCATATAGTGAGCAATCAGGTAGGGGATAAAGGGGTGCTAGGCAGGCTGATGAGAATGCTTAACACTGAATGTGACAGTCAAGGCACAGCACATACTGGGCATTGATTACTCATTATCCAACTTCCTTTCTCATTTATAGTGTCCCAGTTCAGGTTGCTGGCTCTGAATGCAAATCCTGTCCTGGATTGAGTGCCAAAATCAATTGTAAGCCTTATGGGCAGACGAGAGTGTAAAGCCCTCAGTGGAAGAATAAGGGTAAGGTATAATAAATGCATATTGCAATTTTTACAGACCAGACAGTCTCGAGGCTGATAACCAGCATGGCCAATTCCATCAGACCAAATTACAGCATATATCTTGTTAAGAAAAGAAAATGGATGGAGGTTAAGGTCAGCAAGGAGCTCATTGTCAGCCTTAAATTGGTTCCATCAGGCTGTACTGTTGGGTGATATAGTAAATTCATTTCAGGTGCAGACTATGATTAAAGGTTGGGGGATGCAGACACCTAGGATACAAGACAACAGGTATTGCATAGGACCATTAATATTATAGAAATTGTGGATGGCCATTCCAAAGGTGTGCTTTTCAGCATTTGAAGTAGTGTTGATTTGGACTGATTTCTGTTAGCCTTCTAGGGGCATTCAGGTGGTTATAGGTCATCTAACCAAACAAGAAAGAAGGTCAGCAAACAACGTTGCCATTGGAGCATGTACAAATGTCAGGAGAGGATACTTGGATTTATACTTATAACAACTTATAACATCTCCCACTTGCTTCCATAAAAATTCCACTTCCAGCTCCATCATAGACTGGATCCTTACCAATTCCCCCCACCAATACCACAATCCCACCACCTTACCTGACTCCCTCAGTGATCATCTCCCTACCACCATCTTAAGACACTACTCCCATATTCCTAAACCCCACCTTATCAAAGACTGTCGAAAACTATCAACTTTCAATTCATCCCAATTTAACTCCATTCTCCACAACATAGATTGGTCCATCCTAAAACACCTCCCCCTAAACAATGCTGTAAGCACTTTCAATAGCATCTTCATGAATACTCACGAATACTCTAAACTCCTTAGCTCCCTCTAGGAAGATCAGAGTAAAATCAAACCATGCTCCCTGGCTCTCCAAAGAGACTAGGTCCCTTATGAAACAAAGAGATTATGCTTGGAAAACCTGAACTAAAACTAAACAACCACCTTTTCTTCAAAAATACAGACAACTGAGGAACCTTGCAAAAAAACATACAACTAATGACAAAAAGTTATACTATAGCTCTGCTCAGCTTAACAACAAATCCAATCCTTGAAAATTTTGGTCAACTCTCAACAACATCCTCTGGCCTGGAAAGCCCTATAATCCCTCCCCATACCCTAACTCTTCCTCTCAGGAAACAGCTACCCTCCTGAATAAACACTTTATCTCTTCCATCCAAAATCTGGTAACCTCCAAGCCAAACTCTACTTTGACACCCACCCTTCCAAGTCCCACTAACACAACTTTGTTTTCTTTTGAGCCAGTTCCCATTACTTACATCAAATCTCTACTACTCAAGCTAAAACCTTGCTCTCCTTCCACTGACAATCTATCTCCTACATTCTGCAAACTTGCTGCAGACTCAATTGCCTGTCCTATATCGATACTAATTAATCAATCTATTCTGGAATCAACTGTCCCCACTCTTTGGAAATCTTTCTTCACTATCCCTCTTCATAAAGGTGGAAACTCCACTGACCCCTCAAACTACCGACCCATTGCCATTCTGTCCCCCCCTCTCCAAGATATTAGAAAAATGTATTCATTCACAGCTTCTCAATCACCTCCTCACACACCACTTACTTACCCCTACCCAACATGGATTTCGTTCTCACCACAGCACCACCACTGCCCTCCTCTCCTTCACTCATATCATTGCAGAGGCCCTAGATAACAATAAACTCATTTCCTGTCTCTTCCTAGATCTCTCCAAAGCCTTTGATACTGTCTCTCATCCTCTACTACTATCCAAACTTGCAAATCTCCACCTATCCCCCTCCGCACTTGCCTGGTTTAATAGTTACCTATCTGGCAGGGAACAATCTGTCAAATGGCTCTCATCCTCCTCACCTTTCCTTCCCATCTCTACTGGTATTCCCCAAGGCTCCATCTTGGGACCGCTTTTGTTTAACATCTTCACCAATGATCTTTACACCTCATGCAAAGAATCCTCCCTTATTCAGTATGCTGACAACTCCACACTTATATCCATCTCAAATAACATTCTTGAACTATACTCCCTGACCCAACAGGCCCTACTATCCACTGAACAATGGCTCTCTCACAACCTATTGATCCTAAATCCCAAAAAGACCAAACTCCTACTTTTCCTTCCTCGTTCTCTTTCGCATCACAAAACCTCCTTTTTTATTACATCATCTAACAATGCAACTATCCAACCTGACATCCACACAAAACTCCTAGAGGTCATTATCGATGACGAACTAAAGTTCAACCTACATGTACTCCAATGTATAAAAAAAAACAAACCAGAAACTAGGTCTACTATATCGGAACAAAAAATTCCTAACCCCTGACTCTAGACTTACCCTTGGCCAGGCACACCTCCTCCCCTCCCTCTTATACGCCGCCCCAGTTCTTATCAATATCCAGGCCTCCACTCTAAACAAACTCCAACAGACTTACCATAAAATAGCCAGATTCATTACTAACTCCCCATACAACTCACACCACTACATTTCTTTAAACTCTCTTCAATGGCTTGAACTTCCCCAATTTCTGCTATCTTATCAATTTCGTATGCTACACTCTATTCTTTATAAACCCTCCTTCTGTCCATCTCTATCTTCCTTAGTCTCCATCTACATCCCATCCCAGACCCTCCATACTTCAAACCAACAATTACTTGATATCTACCACCCAAAAAGGTCAGTAGGCAAACTACTCTACAAACACTTCCTTGCCCATGCTTGGAACAAACTTCCCCTTGACTTACGTTCATTCTCCAACACCTCACACTTTAAAAATTAACTAAAAGCTTATTTTCTCAATTCCAGAACCTGCCCTTGCCATGACCCTACCTAGTGTTCCTTCCCTTTGGGTACCCTCAAAAGAACCATACTTAGTACCTCATTACAACTCTCTCTTCAATGTGTCTACTATGCATTTGCATAATTTTATACAAACAAAATTTTTTTATTGTTGACCTATTGAACTATATCAATGTAAAATTGTTACTTAGCTTCTTTTTAATGCAACTTTAACGTTATCTTTTTGCTATAACTGCTTTTATATCAATATTCTTTAAAATTGTACGTTTAAAATGTACTACTGGAGCTTTTCTCCTCGGGTCTCTACTGAAAATGGGCCACAAGCCCAGTTGGACAAACCTGATTAACAAATGTCAATAAATAAATAAATAAATAAATATGACTAAATCCAAAAAAAAAAAGATCAGGAGGGGAGAGTGCTCACCCTAAGAGTTTTGTAGTGGAACTTGGCTGCAGTGTTGTTGGGACATCAAAACCAGATGGGTAAAAAGTAGGCCGATTTTTTTTTTTTTTGTCAACACCAAGAGAACCCTCTCACACAGTATCATGAAAGGGCAGTTTTATAGGAAGCAGTGAAGTTGAGTGACTTGGACACAAACAGATACACATTACACTCATTTCGGATAGGGGCAACATCATACGCACACAGAATGGGGGCATTATAGGCGGACATCAAGAGGCTGAGCAGGTTCAAGTCCAGTGCATATGCAGGATATGTTAGACATGAGCAGCTTTAACTTTTCTTTTTGTGTTGCAGCTCACATATTGCCAGATCAGAAGTACATTTGGCTAGTGGTTCACTCACTTTTCTGGAGGCTCCATAATTGACTCCAGGCCAAGTCAGAATCATCTCCTCCAAGGCATAATTGTGAACCTTGTGAGACAGTGTGGAAAAATCCTTCCTTCTGTGGTAGAAGACAGGAAAGTAAGGGAGGCCAAAGTATGTGTGGGGGTCTCAGAACTTTTTAGCTGGGTCTACCACAGACAAGGCAGCCAGACGTTGGTCTTTTCAATTTGTGTCTTGGCAGCTTTCCCCACCTAATCTACCCTTTGTAAAAGCAGGGGGAGATTGGTAGCTATATTAGGGTCAGTCAAGTGGTAGATAAGGTACCCAGTGACCTGCATGGGTAATCGCACTAATGGTCAAGAAGGAATTTCCTGTTTTTTGCCCCTGGATTCCCTTCTCCTCTGTGTGAGTCAGACAGGTTAGGCTAAGCTGTTGCAGTCATGTAAGCAGAAGATAAGAAAGGTAAAGGAGTCCAAGGTACATTGTGTGTGTGTGTGTGTGTGTGTGTGTGTGTGTGTGTGTGTGTGTGTGTGTGTGTGTGTGTGGGGGCTCTCAGAACTTTTCATCTGGGCCTTACACAGACCAGACAGCCCCAAAGAGATGCTGCCAGGGAATATCCAGCTCAGCAATGGCTCTTTGGCAGATTATAAGGCAGCTCAGAGGAACTATGTGAAATTTTTATGCTATGGGTATGATGAAGTGGAAGGGACAAATATCAACAGTGCTGTCTGATTTTCTGCAGTGTTTAGATGCACAGCCATGAAGTAAAGAAATGACATGCCTAAAATTCCTGCCTTGTGTTCATCTCCAAATAATTGCCTTCACTTAGTCAGGGAGAACTGGCATTAATTGGTAATAAGCACATGGCTGTGACCATTTAATCCATTTGATGTCTCTCTATTTCATTAATGTAATAATTGTGATACACAACTTAATGTGCTGATTTAGCCATGCAGTGTGTTATTCATGGTACAATAAATTACTGCTGCAAACAGCAGCTGCAGGTAATGAACTTCATTCAAACAATAGTTAGTTTTAATTGTCAGATTAATGAGAGTCAGGAAGAGCTGTAACACTCTCAGACAAATAGTTTAGAAATAAAGCAAGTGTGGAGAAGGTCTCCTTACACATGTACAAATTAGTATACATAGCCAATATAAAAGAAGCAAATGGGAACTAAGGATAATGAATTTGGGAGGGAAATGAGTTTCATCCTTAAATAACATTGGTGTATGGCGAGACTGGTATTTGAAAGGAAGTGGTAGGTAGTACATTTCAGGAAAAGTGTTAGATAAGCCTGGATGTGCATCCAAGGATCATTGTAATAGAATTTAATTAGGAATTGGATATAAAGAAATGTTGGGATCCAAGTTAGGTACAGATGTCAACAAAATATAAACTTAAGCAGCTTTTACGCAAAAAGGAACCAAGATACTTTGCGGGTGGTAATAACTTTTTGCGGCATGGAAGACATTGCCCCATAGCCACATCACTTATGACATATCTGGGCTTAAAGCCTATCCACTTGCCACATGCTTTGCATTTTGTGGTTAGTGGTGGATTAATGCTCTTATTTGTGACTTTAAATATAAGCTTTTTATGTGGCATTACATGGTAGGTAAGCTGTTATTAAATATAAAAAAGAGAGGAAGGTGGAAAGGAATTTTGCCTTTCAGCTGGTGGGCTGGAAGCTGGTGTGGTGGTTGGGGCATTCACATCATGGATACAGGGTGCAAGGTTTGATTTTCCTACTTTGTCAGTGTGGTTGCATTGTTGTTTCCCTCTGGCATGTTTTTGTGTTGGTCGATTTCTTTTGGTCCCCTCTGGGACTGATGATTAATAGAAAAAAAAAGGGAAAAGGAGAGGGAGTGGTGATTTACATTTAAACGAACAGCGATAATTCACTACAGTTATGTGTTTATTTACTGAGGAGAGGGAGTGGTGATTTACATTTAAATGAACAGTGATAATTCACTACAGTTATGTGTTTGCTTACTGCAGAATCTGTGTTGGTTCACACTCTCTTATTCTGTCAATGTTCAGGTTGATAGTATTGGGATTCTGGAGGTGTCCCTTGCCGCCGGTGTGTTCCAGTGTAGGTTGGTTCTTCTTGGTTGTCAGTGGGGAGTGTTCCACCTGGAACTAATAATATAAAAGAAGGAGGAAAGATGGTGATTTGCATTTAATAAATGATGAGAGTGCATTAGTGTTGTGGTCTTCCTTGCTGTAGACACTGGCTGATGATTTACATTATCTTGTTTTTCTGGTGTTTAATGCTAGTGGTTCTGGGGCTTTTAAAGGTGTCTTTTGTTGTCCCTGATTGTTTCTGGATTCATCCCTTGTTGTGTTGGTAATTGTCCTGATTGGTTGGTAGCTATGTCCTGGAATTTCAGTGAGGGACAGCTGGACTGAGCCTGGCTTGGTGTGTGGATGGGTTTCTTGGCAGGGACGGATTTTGAGTGCCTCTGTGTTGGTCTTGGTGGATTGCTGGATTGCTGGGAGTTGTATGGGTCTGTTTCCTTTGTGAATTTCTTTCATAGTTTTCCTGGTGGCTGTGTCTGTGTTGGGGGGGGGGGCATTCTGTGTGGTGTGATTCTGGATGGGTGTGTTTCTAGATTTGCCTCTGGGCTTGTTTTGGTATGGGTGAAAAACGTTTTTTTGTGCTTTCATTGTTGCTTGGTCCACCAAGGTGTGGGAAGTTGCTGTTTGGGCCAGTGGGGGATGGGGACTTTGGCATGCTTGTCAGAGTTAACTTTGGTGATGGTTTATAATTCCAGAGATTTCAGAATGCCCGCAGCAGCAGCAGCAGTGCATAGCTTTCTCTTCTCAGCATCTGAAGTTCTATAATTAAGTGCTTTGTAGTTACATTACAGCTGTCATTATTTTTTAACCACTCTATGCTGTTACTTGTTAATTAGGTTTTTTCTTGCTGCTGGCTTTGTGTTTGTTTTCTTTAGGTTGAACCTCCTGACCATCAGTGGCCAGATCATGTTGGATTTTCAGGCAAGATGGGAGGAATTGGTGGCCCATGTAAAGACACTTTTGATGAGATGCCAGCAGAGTGGAGGTTGTCTGGGTCCGAAAGTGTCGACCAAGGTAGAAGGATTATTTATTTATGTATTTATTTATTTATTTATTTATTTATTATTTATTATTTATTGGCATTTATTTACTGGGAAAGTCCACTGGGCCAAGAAAACCCATTTTCAGTAGAGGCCCAGGGAGAAAAGTTCCACAGTATAACAGCACATAAAATATAAAACAGTACATAAATTATAAAAACAATTAGAGGATACAAGCAATATTCACAAAACAGACAGTAATATACAATAGTTGAAAAGGTATACCACGTTATGTACAGATTTATACAGGTAAAAGTTACAAATTAGTCAAGTGATTGTATTATTAAACCCTTGAAGTAATATCCTGAGGAAAACAATAACTAAGCAGTATTCTTAAGGTGTTTAGAGGGTGTGGAATGAAGATGTACATAGACAGATGGGCAAAGATGGATAGTAGAGCAAACGTTAAATTGTTTGTTTTGGGTAGTGATAAAAAAAAGTTTGAAGAGGTAAGGATCTAAATTAAGGTGTAAACAAACTTAGAGTGTAGGCAGTCAGCTTATAGATGGATGAGAATTGAAGCATGTGCATTGCCAAAGGGTGGAGAGGTGTTGCCGCAAAGATTTTTTGAAGGAAGAGAGATTACTGGAGGTTCTGATAGATAATGGAAGAGGGTTCTAAAGCCTGACAAACGAGAAGGAATAAAGCATGTTGCCAGCTGGGAGTTAGGTTTGTCTACTTGCAGGAAAAGTTGATTTTCAGATCTAAGTGGCCTATTTGGGTAGTAGTGGGTTAAGATAGAGGAGAGGGCTGGGCAGTCTGAATGTTTGTAAATGATTTTGTGTGCTGTGATTAGCTGTAGGTAGGTTAGATGGATGTGGAAGTTCGAGCCAGTTAAGTGATTTTAAGGGAATGCCATGATGGGAAGAGTATTTTGTGTTGGTTGCAAAGTTGGCTACCTTGTTGTAACATGACTCAAGCTTGGTTTTTAGGGTGGAGTGGATATTGGTGAGGAGAGGAGCACCATACAGGAGTAAAAGTAAGAGAAAAGTCAAGGCAAGAGTATGCTTACTAGAGCAGTTAAGAGCATTTTTATCGGTAGAGGGTGCCGAGCTTATAGTTTTTTTTTTTTTTATATTATTGTGGATGTGAAGCTCAAATGTCAGGTTTTTGTTGAGGATAACTCCTAGTAATTTAGTGTGGGAGACAACCTCCATGGTGTTGTTGGTTTGAGAATGAACGCTGAAATCTGTCTTGTTGACAGAGAGTTTTTTTCTTGGGAGTAAATAATAACAATTTAGTATTGTTTGAGATTAGAGCTAGAAGATTATTAGCCATCCAGATTTCAGAGGTGCTAATAGCATTCTGGTTTAGCCACAAAAGTTCTGTTGTTGCTTTAACAGAGTAAATAATGGTTGAATCATCTGCATATTGTACAACAGTTCCATATTTAAGGTTGATGTGGAAGTCACTTATAAAATACTGAATAGAAGAGGTCCTAAGATGGAGCCTTGGGGGACACCTGTCGAAGAGTTGAGAAATGGGGAGAAAGACTTGAGACATATAATATATTGGTGTCTATCTTTTAGGTAGTTTGTGAACCAGTTTAGAGTTGGTGGGGAGATACCTAAGGTGGAGAGTTTATTGAGGGGTAGGGGTTGGGAGACTATGTCAAAGGCTTTTGAAAGGTCAAGAAAGAAAGAGGATACACATTTACCAGCATTTCTAGCTTGATTGACTGTGTCCATAAAGGAAATAAGGGCAGTAGTAGTGCTATGACCAGGCCTAAATCCATGTTGATTTGGGGAGAGGAGTTTGTTTAGTAGTAGATAGTTTAGAAGTTGATAATGAATGCATTTCTCCAGAATTTTAGAGAGAGGGGAGAGAATAGCAACTGGTCTGAAATTAGAGATATCTATGTTGTTACCACCTTTATAGAGTGGAAGAATGTATGCTTTTTTCCATACAGTTGAAACATAAGACTCTTGGAGAGATCTATTGAGAAGAATGCTGATGGAATAGGCGATGGATCTTGCTGACATTTGGAGGTATTCTGGAGATAAGTTATCAGGGGCACTGGAGCTATATTTCAGTTTAAGGAGCAGTTTATTTATCATGGTGATGGGAATGGTGGAGAACGAAAAGGTGGATTAGTTGGTGGCTATTTCCTGGGAGGTAATAGTATTAGCCTTAGTGTGGGGAAAAGTAGTGATGAGTTTGGCTATAGTGTTGATGAAATGTGAGTTGAGGGTGGCTATTTCACTGGCAGTTTTCTTGGGGAATGGGCATGGATTGTTTTTGGTAACAGGGTTAATTAGAGATTAGGATTTTGTTTGTAATTTTCTGAAGGCTTAGATAATGTTCATTTCTATCATTAATGATTAGGCACATTGCTGGGTTACGGAGCTGTCTGAATTGTAAGATATTAGCGAGAGTTTTATGCTTTTCCATTTTTCCATATTTTCTCCATGGCATTCATAATTTGCTTGGTAGGTTTAGTAACCCAGACAGCATGTTTAATTTTGACTTTTTTTGTTTAACTAGGGCTAGTTTGTTGAGGGTAGTTAGGAATGCAGAGATGAAGAACTCAGCAGCTTCATTGAGTGGTAGGACTTTTAGAATATTCCAATTGATGGTTCTAAGGTTTTTTTTGAGAATTGTAGGGTTAAAGTTACGTAGATTTCTAGTTTGTTTTAATTGGTGTTGGGAGGGTATTACGTTAGTTTTATGAATTATATAGGCTGGAAGGTGGTCACTAATACTGCAAGAGAGTATACTTGCTGTTGAAATTTTGTTAGGGTCAGAGACTAGTATTCAGTCTAGAACTGAGCCACTGCCTTTATATATTTTAGATCTGGTTATATCTGTTATCAGCTGTGTAAGGTTAAGGAGGTTGATATTAGGTGGTGGAGACTGGCATAAGAAATCTAGCCAGTTTATGTCTACATTGCCTAGGATGATTGTCTTGTTAATATTGTTTGATATCCAGGTAAGAATATCTTCTAGAAGGGGAATATTGTTGCCTGGGGGGATGTATATGACTATGATGCAGAGATAATTAGAATTGCTTGAGTTTGATAAATGATATAAGTAATTCAGCAGTAGTGAATTGAAGAATAGGCTTGGAGTATGGGACAATGGTGAAAGTGTTGGGGAAAATTATAGCCATGCCTCCTCCTTTTTTACGGGATCTATCAGCCCATAGACAGGCATAACCTGGAGGGAGGACTTCTGAATCCTTTATGTAAGATTTCAACCAAGTTTCATTTGCAGCTAATATGTCTGATTTATTCTGGGGCAGCCAGGCATGGTTGTTG
This sequence comes from Protopterus annectens, assembly GCF_019279795.1. NCBI lineage: Eukaryota > Metazoa > Chordata > Ceratodontiformes > Protopteridae > Protopterus > Protopterus annectens. The sequence goes on along the minus strand of NC_056729.1, from coordinate 256,614,256 downwards.
TGAGCTTTATTGATTTGAGTAAATTGGGGGGGGGGGGGGGTGGTTGGCCTTCATAGGGACAAGGCCTGTGTTAGGGTGGATATATCCACAAAGAAATATGTTAGCTTTGTTGGACAGGTAGCTGAAGGTGTGAGGTTTCTTTTTAAGGGACTGGACATGGAAACATGGTTGTGGGTGTGTTTATGGAGAGGAAGTAGTTTTAATTTGGTATGTAGAAATATATCAAGTGTGTACAGGCTAGGGGATATATCAGAGTAGCTGGCGAGGTGTGAAGATTGTATGATAGTTGTATATGTGTGTTTTTGGGGTGTAGATCTTTTGTTTAAAGATATTAGTTGAGTTAGGAGACATTGTTATAGAGCAAGGGGGCAGAGTAGAAAAACAGATGTATGAATAGGCAACATAGTGGTAAAGTGCAGACGTGTAAGAAGCTGTTAATGGTTAGGGATAATATGGATGTATTACTCGATGGTATGGGTAGGAAGTGTAATTTGTAAACTAGTATAAGGGTATTAGCTAGTTTTAAAGGTGAGTATATTGGGTAATTGTTATGGTGTAGTGAGGGGGAGGAGCTATGAAAAGCATAAATGTAATTGATGTGGGGGTGGGTGGGAATGTGGGTATGGTAGTTGAGCTTTTTGGAGTTGTTAGGTGTCCTGAGAAAGCTTGAGCGTAGCTAGGGTGAATGGAGTGGGTAGACCCGAGGTAAGGTAAGTAGGAACAGAAAAAACAATCTGTGGAATTGAAGGTTGCAAGCACTCATATAGGGCAGAGAAGGGGTGTTAAGTTGGTGAGATCAGAAGAAAGGGAAGCTAAAAAAGCAACTTTATAGTAGGGTCTTACAGAACTGAGTCAGTGTTTAAGCAGATTAATTAAGAATAGAAGGAAAAAAGAAAACAAAAGAAAAAAATGGTAAATAAGGTAATCTTGCTAGCAAAGGGAGGTAGAAAGGGACCAAAAAAATTTAAATTGTAGCTTTGATAGTGGAGTGGGAGGAGGGTAATGGCAATGATCTAGTAGTGTAATAGAAGGGAAGGGAATGGAGAAAATAAGAGACAGGAAATGTAGGGGATAGAGGACCAGCTGCCGGCTGAGACAGTGTGCTCTCCTGGTAAACTAACTTTATAGCAGATTACATACACTAAAACTGCTGGTGGTGTCCTTGACAGTTGTGGTGGGGTCTGGGGCTTGATATTGCACAAGACAGCTGCAAAGGATGTTAGCTGGATGTGTAGCAATCTGACGGCACAGGATCCAAGTGATACATCCCATCCAGTCAAGTGAGCCAGTTTTTACGGAAAGAAGAAAGTGTGTGACATGGTGACGAATACTCCTCTCAGTGTAGTGACCATGCCTGTGGGGACAGTGGAGGAGACAGGTCATTTATCTGACTTAATGGTTACAGAAGAAAAGGGCATGGTACAGTTAGCAGAGGAACACTTAGGTACATTTTTGGATACTTTTCTGAAGTTGATAAAGTCAGATTGTTTGATTTGCTTGTAGAGAGGGGTTTTCAGGATGAAAATAAGCCTGAGATTTAAGTTGCTGTGTCTGCCTGGGACTCTGGGAGGCTATAATTATGGGTAGGCCACTTCTTCTTCAAGGAGAACCAGTGTGGGTCATTTTTAGGGAGACGGGTACTGTGGTCTCTCCAGGTTCAGCTATCATTTCACATATACCTCAGTCACTAAGAGAGAAGGTTTTGATGGAAGAGTATATTGATGTTTTTGATTTGGTTGATAACAAAGTGGTCCAGTGTTTGATAGATGCGCAGGTCTCTGGGAGCAAATATTTGATAACAGCCTTGGCAGGTCTGGGTAAGAGGCAAGCAGGTAAGGCCAGGTAGCACAACTGGGACAACTGGGTATCTAGGTTTATTTGTTTTATGGCTATCTTTTTCAAGAAAGATCCTAGTCAGTCTTTGCCTTTGTTAGCTGTTTGGGAGGGGTTCGCTACATTATGGTACAACCAGAAGTTTAAGAAACTCAAAACGTCATACACTTCCCTCAAATGGGAAAAGAAGCATGAGGACTCCTGGTTTTGTTTCATGGCTGACAGGTCTGGGGACTCCAGTCAAGTCATTCTGGAAAGTGGCCCTAATACCATTAAATCATGTTGGGCATTTAACAATGGTTTCTGCTTGTCGACAGCTTGTTGGTTTCAGCATATGCCCTTGGTCTGTGGTAAGGGGCATCCTGTGCTCAGGTGTTGGTCAAAGGAAGCAGCAACAGGGGTGCAAGGTTTGGCTTTACCCAAGGGTTGTACAGCTGGGGAACTCCAGCATTTCATAATGGAAGGGAGACCTTCATTTTGGTGTCCCCATAAAAAGTAGGCCTATTTCCTTTCAAAGTCAACGTCAAAGTAAACGTTATTGTCATTTAGAACTACATATGTGTAGCCTAAACAAAATTTCAAGCATCAGCTGAATTCTTGAGAGTACAAAGGAAAGTGAAACAACACATACAAGTAGAGGAATAAACATAACTAACAAATATAATACTACTCCCAATATATGCAAGAAAGGGCAGAGACATTTACCAGCGCTCATATATGAAACAAATACCCTCCCCTGAGTTAAATTAACTACCCTATTTAAAATAAAACAAAACACACTACAGATTGAAATACCTAAGTTATTTCTCTAATATTGCACTTGAATGAGTTAAATAATACTGACTATAGATATAATAAATAAATATTGCACTTACTTGGAATATATGTACGTATATATTGCACAAATAAATAAAAATTGACTTATTATGTGTCCATACCCCTGGGACTAGTGCCCAAGTTCAGAATTCTTATTACTGTAGGGTAGAAACTGCTACTGAACCTTGTAGTCCTGCAACGGATGTTGCAATATCTCCTCTCCGATGCCAGATGCTTAAACAGTCCATGCAAATGCATGTTGCCCTGTATTATTTTGGCGGCCTTTTGGATGCTTCTTGCAGAATAAAGATGTTGTATTGATGGAAGACTGGAACCTGTTACCTTCTCTGCAACCCTCACCACTCTTTGTAGCTCCTTCCTTTCTGTAACTGTGCAGCTTCCAAACAACACTATGATGTTCCAGGTGAGGATGCTCTCTATCATACCTCTATAGAAGGTGGAGTGAATATGAGGAGGAAGCTTAGCTTTTTCAGCCTTCTTAAAAAGTGGAGGCATTGGTGCGGTATCTTGACTAATTGGCTGCTGTTTCCCATTCAAGAGAGATCCTCTGATATGTGTACACCCAGGAATTTCATACTCTTAACCCTCTCCACACTCTCACCATTGATCCTGAGCACTGGGTGGTTTGTTCTCCTTTTCCTGAAGTCAATGATAATCTCTTTGGTCTTGCTTACATTCAGGTCAAGGCTGTTCCCCTAGCACGACCTGATCAGAGATGCCACCTCCTCTCTGTACACCCTTTCATCCTCTTTTGTGATGAGCTCTGCAACTGTGTTGTCATCAACAAACTTGATGATATGGTTGGACTTGTGCTTAGCATAGCAGTCATGGGTCAGGATGGTGAATAACAGTGGGCTGAGAACACATCACTGTTTGACCCCAGTGTAAATTGTGATACACTTTGATGTGTTAATACCTTAACACACCCTCTGTGGTCTCTCATAGGTTCATAGGTAGGTACTAGGCTATCTGCCCATGGGCATTTATAAGTCTAGCCAGAATGTGTTGGCTTTCACCTCCCTTTTAAATTAGTTTCCTGGGCCTCTGTCTAGAAGGGCCACTGAAGTGATCCTAGGGATACATTTACGATTTCCCATCCACTCGCCAAGATTCCTCTTGAAGAGAGTCAGTGAGGGGCTCTGCCTAACATAAACTGGGAGTCTATTCCAGAGCGAGGGAAGTCTCTGGGACAGGAATCTATCCCTCCAGCATGTCATGTTTATTGTTGTGCTGAGGTTTATTCACTGGAGTGTATGGCTCTAAGAGATTTGGTTTTCTTGAGGTGGAGCATGTCCATTAATTCCAGGTTGGACATGGCCTTATACGTCAGGCAGAGATCACCTCTGAGCAAGCAGTAAACAACCGAGTATAGCTGGAGTTTCTTTAGTCAAGCTACATAGGGCATCTCTTTGAGGCCCATGATCCTCTTGGTGAGGTACTTCTTTGGTCTTTCCAGCTGTTGCAGGTGTCGAGTAAGGTACATACAAAATGGGGCATTGTACTCTATTATGGGCCTAATTAGTGATGAGTAGAGGGGCACAATGACCTCTCTTGATCTAGATGTGAAGCCTTTCATGATTAGGTAGGCTACATGGAAGGAATTTCTAACCACTTTGGCAATGTGATTATCAAAGGAGAGCTTGCTATCTAACTGGGTCCCCAGGTTCCTAATTACATTTTCCATACCTAGTGGATTACCACCTATGTGGTAATTCGTGGGCACTTAGTTTTTTCCAAAGGGGATGACTATGCATTTTTTGGCATTCAGCTTGAGGCCATAGTTTTGACACCAGGTATCTGTCTCTGTAAGACCCTTCTGGAGAATGTCTGTGTCAGCCAGAGAGTTGATTATGGCCCCCAGTTTGCAGTCATCTGCGAACTTGGTCAGCCATAGTCGTCCCGTGCGTGCCTGTACCTCAGAGAAGTATATACCGAACATGAGGGGTCCCAGGACCGAGCCCTGTGGGACGCCACTTGTAACTGGTTTAGAGTTGGACATGGCACCTGCAACTCTGACCATGTGTGTTCTATCTGTGAGCCAGTTGGCCACCCATCTCGTGACATAGGGGTTAATGTTCAAGCTGGTGAGCTTGTCTATGATGCCAGAGTGGGGAATGGTGTCAAAGGCCTTAGCAAGGTCCAGGTAGGCTGTGTGGACTACCTTCCCTTCATCTATGGCCTTGGTAACTGTTCCAAAGAAGTCAACTAGGTTTAAGAGGCAGGGTCTGCCTTTAACAAAGCCAAATTGGGTAGGGTCCAGTGTCTGGAGGTTCCCAATGTCTCTCTTTATGAGTTCCATGATGATTCGCTCCATAGATTTGCAGACCAGGCTAGTCAGGCTTATAGGGCGATAGTTCCCAGGTTCTGTTGTGGCACCACCTTTGTGGAGTGGGATTACTGTTGCTGTACGCCATTCTTTGGGTACATAGCCTGTGGTAAGGCTGAGACTGAACAGTGAATTTAGGAAGTCCAGGATGCAGTTACAGAGATGTTTTCTGATTCCTAAATGTGCCAGTTTTTCTATCACCTGCATTGGTACTACCGTATTAAATGCAGATCTGAAGTTTATGAACAGCATCCTGACATAGTTGTCTTTAGCCTCAAAATGCTCAAGGGAGATGTGGAGTGCTACTGATATGGCATCAGCTGTGGATCGGTTAGCTCTGTACGCAAACTGCAGAAGGTCAAATCAGGAGATAGGCATGATGAAAGATGCTTTTTGATTAGCCGATCAAAACATTTCATAATGATGGATGTCAGAGTGACTGGTCTGTATTTGTTTGGGCTGCAGGGAGTGGTTTTCTTAGGTAGTGGCATGATGTTAGTTTCCTTGTTGCATAAGGGTATTTTGCCATGGCAATTGAGGTGTTAAATATTTCCTTGAGCATAGCTGATCAGCACAGCCTTTTAACACCTTGCCCAGTATGCTGCCTGGGCCATCAGCCTTCCTGGGGTTCACTCTTCTTACCTCTCTTCTTACCTCCTCTGTGCTGAGGCTGAGTACTGCATCCTTCTCATCAGTGGGTAGCTTTAGTGTCAACCGGTTGTTTCTTTTCTCAAGTCTACCAAAGAAGTTGTTCAAACTGTCCAGGAATTTGATGCTGTCCTCCCCATGTGCTGACCTGATTTTGTAGTCAGTGATCTCCTGTATGCCTTGCCATATTCTCCTTGCATCCTTCATGTCTTCAAATTGGCTCTGTACCTTTCTGCCATACTCCCTCTTAGCCTCCTTTATACCCCTTCTCAGATTACCTCTTGCTACACTTAGGGCTGCTTTGTCCTTAGCCCTGTAGGCTGCATTTCTCTCTTTCAAAAGATCATATACCAGGTATATGGTTTCTGGTTAGCTCTGACAGTGATACTCTTTGCATTTGTTATCCCATCAATACAGTTTGAAATGTATGCCATGACTACCTCAGTGTATTCATCAAAAAATGCTGATCCACTGTGGCTGGCTCCTTGAACATATCTCAGTTGGTTCTTTCAAAGCAGTCTTGGAGACCCTCCATAACCCCCTCGGGCCATACCCTGATTTATTTCGTTGTGGGTTTCTCTCTAACCACTGCAGGTTTGTAAGCTGGTGATAGCAAAATGTATAATGGTCAGAGTTTCCCCTTTTGTGGAAGTTGCAGTGCTTTGTCCAGGATATTATCACCCCTTGTAGGAACACCCACATACTGGTGGTAGAGTGGGAGTACTTCCTTCAGATTTGATTTATTAAAGTCACCAGTTACCACTTGTACAAAGTCAGGATATTTGCTCTGCAGCTCACCCATGTGATTGCATAGTTTATTTAGAGCCTCAGTGGTATTAGCACTAGGTGGGATATACACCACTGTTACACTGGCCCCATTCAGCTCCCTGGGCAAGTAAAGTGGTCTACATTTAATTGACAGGAACTCTAAGTTCTCACAGCAGTGTGATAGTATGATTTCACGGTTGCTGCATCATCTTTTGTTAACATAAATACAGACTCCACCTCCTCTGGCCTTTCCACACACTGTATGTTTTCTGTTTGCATGAAACAGCGTAAAATGTTCTAAGTTTATCGCACTATCATTTATCTCATCATGCAGTCACGTCTCAGTAATCAAAAATAAATATATATTTCTCACCCTGTTCTTGTTGGAGAGTTCGAGTCTCAAGTAGTACATCTTGCCATCCAGTGATCTCACATTAGTTAGCAGCATAACTGGTAGTACAGGCCTGTAGGGTTTTCCTTGTTCTCTGACATCTTTCTCTTTTTTCTTGTCCAGCATATTCCAGAAAGCAGTTCTACCAGTTTCAGGCACTTTAGAGTGTGAAGCGTTAAAATACTCAGATGTTGTAGCTCTGTGCAAGTAGTAGGCACCAGATAATCTGCAGACTTCAAGGCATCCGACAAGCAAATGCAGATGTTTAATTTCAAGTAACTTCCATCTACTATAAGTTATTGTACCTTCAATTGGAGTTGCAGAAATTGATTTTTTTTCTAGATTGTATGTGTAAAAGAAGACAAAATATGCATATCTCTAGAATGAGATGACACAGCTGCAGCCACATAGGGCACCACCATTTTTGTCCCTGTTAAGGCTGATGTTTTGTTTCATTTATTGGCAAGTTACCCCAATCATTCTCTTAGGCAAGAACTTTTTGAAGAATGTTCTCATGGGTTTCCATTAAAGTCTAGAGAAATCCCTCAGTTTTGAACATGCAGTAAGTAACTTACAGTTCTTTAAAGCTAAAGAAAAGGAGTTGAACTTACTTCTTGAGAAGTAGATTGTTGTGGACAGAATTCTGGGCCCATTTCTACTTCTGTAGTCCCTCACTTTCAAAATTCTCCTTTGAGTTTACTTCCTAAAAAGACCCCTGGGCATTTCCAGTTCATTCATCACTTGTCTTACCCTTCTGGCAGCTCAGTCAATGACAGTATCAGAAGGGAGGATGCACAGGTGTAATATGCCATGCTACAGGATACCATGGACATCATTAAAAAATGTAGAGATCCTTATTTGCATATGGCTGATACTGAGTCAGCCTTTTGTTTAATTCCAATTCATTCAGCTGACCAGGGGTTTCTGGGGATGAATGTGGATGGAGACTTTTTCATGGATGCAACCATTACCATGGAATGTTTTGTGGCTTGTTCCATTTTCGAGAAATTTAGGTCTGCATTACATTGGATTTGGCAGCAAATGTCTCCAGAACAGGTAGCAGTCCACTATTTTCATGTTTTGTTTTATTTACTGGAGAGAGTAGGGCAGGGGTAGAGATGGCCCTTAGAACGTTTGTTGAACTGTCTGGAGAACTGAGTGTCCCACTGGTGTAAGGCAAAATGGAGGGCCCTCTCAGAACATTGTGTTTCTTAAACCTGGAAATTGATGTTTCTACCTCTGTGTTCAGACTTCCCTTGGATAAAGTACAAAAGCTTAAAGAAGCAATTTGTCAATTTTTGTGCTTTAAAATGTTAGAGTATCTTGGGCATGGAGATGCTGGATCTCCTCAAATGTGTGTATCAGTCTATTGTCCTAGGTATGCCCTTTGTCAAGAGTTTGGCCAACCTTCTAAGAGGGGGACAACAGATGCATCACCTGGTCAGACGAACTAAGAGGGTCAAGGAGGATTTGGTTATTTGGGAGTACTTTTGGCCCACCATAATGGTAGTGTTATTTTGGCAGAAAAATTAGCTGTCCTCAGTGGAGTTTCAATTGTTCACAGATGCAGCAGGGACACTGGGTGTGGGTGCCTGCTGTTAAGGCAGATAATTTTATTTCCCCTGGCCTCCTTTGTGAGGTGGTCTGGTTAGAAGGCATATTACTTTTCTTGAGCTTATGCCATTTGGGTGGCACTAGTAATCTGGGGTGATATTTTTTGGGGCAGGAAATTGTTCTTTCATTGTGACAACTTTTCAGTTGTGCATATCTTGAATAAGAAGATGTTTAGGGCTCCTAAAGTTCAATCTTTGCTCAGGAACTTCATGTTACAGAGTTTGAGAATTAATTTGCCATTTAGGGCTCTTCATATTCTGGGCCATTTTACTGAATCAGTGGATTGCCTGTCTTGTTTGCAGATTAAGAAGTTCAAGGAACTGGCTCCAGAGTTGTGCTAATATCCCACTGCTCTTCCAGACTCTATTTGGTTGATTGGTGAAGAGTAGCAGCCTACTTGATTTCACAGTCATGGGTGACTAGCACCAAGAGGTCTTATGGTTCCTCTATCGTAGCCTTTTTGAAATTTGTTAAGGAACTACCTGCAGGTAGCAGGTCTTGGGCCCCCTCTCTTATTTGCAAGTTTTTGGTTTCCAGGTACTGTTGGAATGAGGGCATTAAGATCATTCAAATCCACCTGGTGGTCCTCAGTTTTTGGGCTAGGATATTGGGTCTCCTGGATTTCACCAAAGATTGGCAAGTGGTTAAACTGGTCAGTGGTAAGGGTAAGATATTGAGCAGAGTGTCTAATAGTTATAGGCCTATTGACCTAAACATGTTGTGGATCATTATTCAAGGTATTTCATGTCCTGTGCCTTACTTTCCACTACCTATGTCACTCTGTCTACTTGGATGTATTGGGAGGGGTTTTTAAACTGGAGAATTGTTACCTACCCTTAAGTGGGAAGATATGCATATTTTAACAGTTCCATACAAATGTGGCTGTATAAACCCAAGAGAGATCAGCTGGCTCGGGGATGCCTGGTTAAGTTGGGGTCTATTTCCATTCATTTGTTGCACCCTACGCATTGAGGTCAGACTCTGTCCCAGTTCTTTGTCCCTATATCTCTTCTGCTACATTGGTGTTTCAAGAGGGGCACAATAGGCCCATTATTCCCAGGATGTTTAGTGCATTTCTGCACAAAGTTGTCCATGTCCTGAATTTGTCTGGCTTGTGCATCTCCCTGCACTCCTTTCATATCAGGAGGTCTTCTGATTTAGCTGGAGAGGTTCAATCTATTTCTGTAATTAAGACAGTTGGGCATTGGTCTTCAGATGCCTTTTTGAGTTATGTAAGATAATTACATGATTTCTTTTATGCTGCAGATATAGTTCAAGTGGTCATTCTGGGACTTTTTTTTATATTTCTGGGTTAGTTAGAGCGCAGGTATTTGGCTTTGTGGATTAAACTTAGGTCTTGATCCTTTCATCTATAAAGTGATTTGGAAAGGTTTCCCAGGCCTAAGGTGTTCTCAGCTTTTATCTTGTTTGAAGGATGTGATTCATGTAATTGGCGCACCTCAGGTAATTGTTTTCCACTTTGGAGGTAATGATGTTGGCTGACTGTTGAAGAGGTGACTCTTACTAGAAATTTTGAAATGTTATTGTGCATGAAAATTACATGTCCAGGGGCCATTGTCTGCTGGTTGGTTATGATTCAAAGACTGTCCTGGCCTTAATCAAGTCCTCCTATAATTTTCAGAAGCTCTCTGAAATTTGCTAGCTATTGAATGTTTTGGGCAGCCCCAACTTCAGGTTAAAGCATTACTGAACATTGGGTCTTGCAAAATAGAGACCCTATTTTGTTTCTTTTGGATGGTTCATCTGTCTTATCTGAGACTTGACCTGCTTATTTTAGACTTTTCTGTGGGTGTACAGGAAGTTTTATCATGGGCATGAATATTATTAGTATGTTTTTATTTACTTAGCTTACTGTGGTCCTAGGAAAAGGGGGGGGGACAGGCTTCGTCTGGTGGACTATGGAGGCTAGATTTATCCCCCTTTGTTTTCCCCTTGCTTTCCTGGGCATAAGAGGGGCTTATATGTGTTTATTATTGAGTATGAGTGGGTGTTTATGCTGTACTCTTTGGGGGATATGTGGATAACAGTTGTGTCATTTTTAAGGTGCCGGCGTAGATCGGTCTTTTATGACAGCTGGTCATGCTTGGTTTCATGGTGTTGGAAGGTTGCATATTCACTGTCCTGCAATTGTCCAATATGGCTGTTTCAATAAATAAGGTCACGCAGGTGATCTGGTGTGTTTTTTCTTTAGTGGATATGGGTTAATGTTCCTGATAAGTTAAATTGATATGTGACATCATTCAAAATTCTCTTGTTTAGCCCTAAGCTTGGAAACATTATATATATGAATATTTGTATGTGTCTTTTTGTGTGTGTGTGTGTGTGTGTGTGTGTGTGTGTGTGTGTGTGTGTGTGTGTGTGTTTGTGTGAGAGTGGATTTTTATATATAAGCAAAATGACACTAAAACGTATATAAATTTAGTCTATCAATATTACTGCAAGTGTGTATGCATGCCATATCACAATCACACTAACATACCATCACCCTTACATTTTAAAATACAGTAGACTCCCTCTTATCTGGCCTTGCTGGGACTGGACCTTAGGCTGAATAAAAGAATGGCTGATTAATCAGAAAAAGCATACAAAATAGCATTTATAGGTGGTAAATCAGATTAAAAAATATGTATATACTCTATGTTGTACATAAATATTTATTAAACATTTATTCATTTATTCATTTAGTTGTAAAAATCATTAATTTTTATTTGTTTTTTGATTTCTATTTTTGTTTTGAAGCAACATCATACCAGTTTTTCATAAAGATGCATTAGGTCAGGTTAGTCCACAATTAACCAACACAGGAAGACAAACAGAAGCTGTCCATTCATCTTTTGGAGTTAAGCAGAGTGAATTGGAAGTCTATCCAGGGAATGAGTGTGGCCATGGCCGAATTGCTGCTCCGAAGAGAGGATGGAGCTTGTTGTCACTGGCAACCATTGGACCAAGAGCTGGGTGATCTTTGAAGCCTAGATGTAATAGTTTAGCTGCAGTTTTGCAAGTTTATCCAGTAAATTGATCCCATGAGGTCTGGGGCTTGTTTTAAAGATGGACTGAAACAGAAAACGTTATTGCGTTTGCATTTGTGCTTATTTTTTATTTCTTCTGTGCTGCTGCTGAGATTAGGAGTTTTTCCCCACTGCTGACTAGAATTCTAGGTAAGGTAGACTATCACACACCACCCACATAAGTTTGTTATTTTGGTGTTGCACTCTTGCAAAATGGCCCAGATATTCTCATCGGCCACCCCACACATTATTCTTTGCTTTGTCTCTGATTCTTGTGTTAGGTTGAGAGGCTTGGGGGACAGGAAGCCTAGAATTTTGTCTTGTATTTTTGGTCTGCTCTTCATAAAACGTTTTTTCCCCCCTAGCAGATCCATTGATGTTTGCAGTCACTAAATAAGACATTTTTTACTCCTTTTGCTTTGTAGTTTTCTTATTTTATTTTAAATATTGCAAATTTATTTTTATTTCAATATTTTAACATTTTAAAATTAAAACGATAAGCCATAATGTTCCAAAGTGCCAGGAGGAGGTGGATGTGTTGTTCTTCTCTGTCATCTGTTGCTACGGCTACAGCATACATTTGATTCACGTCTTGACAAAAATATGGCCAGTGAAAGTTGAGTCTGTTAAAGTGAGATGGGATCATGCTCAGAATAAAAGTGATATACTTGTGATATAGCTAGGTACAAGTTATTGCAGCACCTTTGCTTCCATATCTATTGAAGAGGAATCTTATGGCAGCATTTAAACTGAGCTAGATGGGAGTTATACGCATTTCCTTGCTGTGTTAGTTGATACCTTGTATTAAGTGATAGGCAGGAATGAGAAGAAATAAGGAGAACATTAAGGGGAACAGTTGGGTGCTGTGAATGAGGGGGAGCTGAATGATTTGTTTAAGGATAGCAAGTGGCTGGCAAGTTTAGGGTATGTGCTTCACAATTAGGTAGTCAGGTGGTGAACAGGAAGACCAGTCTGATACTGCATTACTCACATTAAGAATGCAGCCAAACACACTTAACAGAGCATGCTCAGGAGCATTTAGAGTGTATTGAAGTGAAAGGTAAATGCATAGAAAATGAAATGAGAACAGTAGGTACTTTAGGCTCAGAAATCTTTATTAAGGCTGCTGAGACTGTAAGTAGCTCTTATTTGCATGTTCATTTTTTATCAGTTGAATACCAAGGATAGATAAAAAATAATGGGTGGTGTCCATTGAGATACTATACTTTGACTGGGGGACTGTTTCATTAAAGAGGTGATAGAGAACAGTGTTCATGTTATTAAAACTAGCTTATAGATATTTAGGGGATTACAAAGCATCTCTAAGCTCAATGTCCAGGATTAGTAGGGGAATTTGACTTTTGTGGGGCACTGATCCAACTTGCACATAATCATATTATTTGCATTAAGTATCAGTGAGTGTAAGCTATTACATGTTGAAAACTAATGACTCTTTGGCATCTTATATTGGAGGAAATGGTGAAGTGGATCTTCACTATCATGCTTTTGTTACAGAGGAAGTCAGCACTCAGTCTAACTGGGGTCTTCAAGATGTGTAATCAAGGGAGTCAGCTGACAAGTAAAGTTGAGGTACTACGTCAAAAGCTTTGTTATGATTACTAACAATGATCCAGTGAGTTTACCAATCTTAGTGTTCCTAAAAAATTCAGTTGAGTCTTATAAATAGATCTTTGGAAGCTTTATGGTCTGATTAGTATCTTTGTCATTCCTTGAATAATAGACGACATTTATGATGTTATTCTGTTTCTGGATAGCAGCAGTGAATTTTAGTCATTATGCAAAGTATGAAAGAAGTGGGATCAGTCTATGTTAATGCTTGAGCAGTTGATGGATTTCATTTGCTAAGGGTGTGGAGTAATGCCTTTTCTTCCCCATATATATGGAGATGTATCCCATAGTCCAATTATAAAGTTGTATGAGTCATTCCTTATGGCAATGGTTAGAGACAGACATTCAGAAGCTATACTGAAGTAGGGCAGATGAGAAATGTATTTAGGTAAAACTGCATGTAATATAGTACGTATCAAATAGTTGGACTTACAGTATGAGCACTGATACACCTAAACTCTGCACAAAAAAGGGTATAGCTGCAGCAGCTAAAGTACTGTACCCAGGTGTTTCTTTTTTTGTATTCTGTATAGGAAGCATGCTTAAGAATGTGATTGCTTTGTTTTCAGCTGTCCCCTTTAACCCCAAATGCTCAGCTGACACACACACACACACACACACACACACACACACACACACACACACACACACACACACACACACACACACACACACACGCAGCTGAATCAAGCTTTATTTGTCAAGAGCTTCACTCAGAATAAAATTGTATTGTAATATAACTATATTATAAAATATATAAAGAATGCCCAGATTTTTGCCTCATATTTTTGATATGTTCTTCATAAAATTTGTGTTTCTCTGGTAAACCATTGAGGACTGAAGTCACCGAATAATAACAGCCATTTGACTTTATGACTTCATATCCTTTAGAAAATGCATGTTGATTCAAAATACGCTAATCTAGCAGCTTTCAAGTTAATTAGAGCAATATTTAACCTATTTTTGGGCCGTTGCCCCCCCCCCCCATTAGTTTTGCTTTGTCCAGATTTCTTGAGCTAAGAGGCTGAGATGTATGAAGGACACACACACACACACACACACATACACACACACACACACACACACACACACACACACACACACACCTCTCAACTGTCCAGATTTTCGTAGAATGTCCAGATTTCTGCTTCATATTTTTGGTCTATTCCTCATACAATTTGTGGTTTTCTGTCAAATCACTGGGATGATCTGAGGACTTGAAGTCAGTAAATAATGACATATGTTTGAGTTTCAGACTTTAAATTCTTGTGAAAATGTATTTTAACATAAACCCTCTTACTCTAGTAACTTTCTAAGTTTATAAGAGCAATATTTTTGAGCTTTTGTCCCCCCATTTTGTGAAGCTTTGCCCAGATTTCTTGCACTAAGAGGTTGAGAGGTATGCATACACACACAGGCAGCTGAAAGCTTTATTTATCAAGAGCTGCACTGAGAACCGTAATGTGTAATATAAATATATACTTAAACATACAAGGAATGTCCAGACTTTTGCCTCTTATTTTTGGTCCATTCTTCATAAAATCTGTGTTTCTCTGGTAAACAATTGAGGACTGAAGTCACTAAATAATAACAGACATTTAACTTTCTGACTTCATATCCATTAGAAAATGCATGCTAACTCAAATCTGCTAATCTAGCAGCTTTTCAAGTTCATTAGAGCAATATTTAAAATCTGTCACTATTTTAGGGCCTTTGACCCCCCGACATTAGTTTTGCTTTGTCCAGATTTCTTGAGCTAAATGGCTGAGATGTATAAAGGACATGCCTGTCTACATTTTACCCATGTTCTGACTCTAATGCATATTGCAAAGTTACAGTTCATTTCTTATTTCTTTTTTTTTTTCACTTTGAATAGTAAAACTGATAATGGATGCCTTTCAAATACAGTAGCTGTGCTAAAAACTAAATACTTTAGGGTGAATGTGTACAAAATTAATCTGAGTGAAACTAGAACTTACAGCTTTCAAGAAAAATATTTATGTCTAATTAGTTACTCTGTTTATTTGTTCCATTTGTCTCTTTTGCCTTGCTGATTCCTTCTTGGCAGACTTTTTTTTCACAAGTAGTGCAGGTAAGTGGTATAGGTTATTTGTTCTGTGGAAAAGTATTTGCTAGAGATAGGTAAGAAGTAAAATTGATTAGACCTTTCAAATACCACCATATTCCCATAATTATATGTTCACAGTTGTCTGCAGTAAATTCAGGGTAGCACAATGTTTCAGCTTGTCTCTACAAGAGTGAGACAATGGATGACTAACCTACTAATGGATGAAGATTGAACACTTGAGATTCAATTGTCCAAGGTTCAACCCATCGTTGAGCGGAGTTCCTCCTTAGGAAATCACTGTTGGTGAATTGTGTTGGAAATGATTCTGTTATAGGGGGAAATTCTGTCTTCTTCAAGTTGGTGCAACCATGACGTTAATATATATAACTTTAGGGAGGGTGTGGAGGGATTGCACCCCTGCAAAAATAGCTAAAAAAAGTATTTTTCAGCAGTTTTTTCAATAAATGTAGTTAAGGGATTCTAATCCACAGTACATTATCTTTCATCCGCTCATAGTGGAAACATTAATTACACTGTCACAGTGCCTGAATTTGAATCCCTAATCACTGTTTTAATTTTCAGTTTTTACATAACATGATAGGGTCATAGGATCATAGGAGATTACTAGGCTATCGACCCAAAGGTCATTTTAAGCCTAACCATTTCAACCCAACGTAATACCGTAGCGGTACTAGTCAATACCCAAGATTGCATTTAGTGATAACTGCCCATGTCCAGGAGGGTTGTGGGTGCTATCCCAGGTAAGAATTTATAGTGCCCCATTCACTCTTCCAGGTTCCTCTTGAATAGAGGTGCTCTGTTTCACATGAATTGGTAGCCTGTTCCAAAGACATGGAAGTCACTGGGAGATAAATGTGTCCCTCCAGCATGTTCTATTTAAGTCACAGGCCATATTTAAGTCCCTGGAAGGGTATCCCTAGACCCATTTGAGTTACGGATATGCAGTAAGTTTATTAGGTTTGGGACTTGGGTTGCTCTGTAGGCCAGGCATAAGTCTCCCCTAAGATGTCTATACAATACGGAGTATAGTGACAGGGATTTTAGTCAGTCCATGTAAGACACATGCTGTAGGCCCTTAATCTTCTTTATTAGAAACCTCTGCGGTCTCTCTAATTGCTGTAGGTGTTTAGTACAGTACGTACTGAATGGGATATTATATTCAATTATGGGCCAGATAAGTGCTGAGTATAGGGGGGTTATAAATTCTTTTGCTCTCAAGGTGATGCCTTTACTAATCAAGTGAGCTACATGGAAAGCTTTCCTTACAATGGTAGACACGTGGTAGTTGAAGTTAAGGTTGCGGTCAACCTGTGATCCCAGGTCCCTTAGCACTTCATGGGTACTTAGGGTATTGTTAATAATTTGATAAAATGGAGGCAAATTGCTTGTGGTGAAGGGAATGATGATGCATTTCTTTGCATTCAGTTTGAGACCGTGACTAATACACCAGTCGTTGGTCTGTGTGAGACCATCCTGGAGTATACTGACATCATTTGGGGATTCAATGACTGCACCTAGTTTGCAGTCGTCTACAAACTTGGTCAGCTACAACACTTTAGTTTTGATCTGAACTTTTGAGATGTATATACCAAATAGTAGGGGAGGGCAGCACTGACCTTCTGTGGCACCCTGCTGGTAAAGGTCTGCTGGTTGATGTGGAGTCACCCAGTTTGATAGTGTGTGTCTGGTTTGTGAGCCATTGGCAACCCATCTTACAATGAAGGGGTTTACATTCGGTTTGCTAAGTTTATTGGTAATTTCTAAATGTGGGATTATGCTGAAAGCCTCTGCCAAGTTGAGGTATGCTGTGTGCACAGATTTGCCCTCATCAATGGCCTTGGTCACATTTTCAAAGAAATCCACCAGATTTAACCAACAGGACCTGCCTTTCATGAAGCCAAATTGGGTAGGATCCAGGGTTTGGAGGTCACTCATATCTTTATTTATGAGGTCCATAATGATACAATCCATGGCCTTACAGATGAGGCTAGTCAAGCTTATGGGTCTGTAGTTTCCTGGGTGTGTTGCTAGGACACCTTTATGGAGGGGAATAACTGTAGCTTTTCTCCATCACGCAGGAAGAAAGCCTGTGGTTAGGCTATGATTGAAAAGGGTACTTAGTGGTGATGTTACTTCAAGTTTTATCCTGTTTAGAAAACAGCCTGGGATGTCATCTGGTCCCACAGAGGCCATGTTCTTTGCCTTGGACAGGGCTTTGAGGACATGCTCTTCAGATATGTAAGGTGGGGGGAGGTTTGGGAGAGGATTTGTTTTAAGTTAGGAGGGGATAAGGGAGTGAAATTTTCACCAAACCTATCTGCTAACAAGTTTGCTATCTCTGTGGAGTCAGTGTGTGTGTGATACCTTTGGCCACCAGTTCTGCACATGCTTGGGTCCTACCCTTTAGGTTACATACATAGCTGTAAAAGGCCTTATGCTTATCCTTGGCAGTACTTGCTAGGTTTCTCTCAAAGGAGCTCTTGGAGGATTTGACAAGTTGTCTTATTTGTCTGTTAAGGCTGAGGAGTGTGCTTTTCCATTGTTGGGTCCTTGTCTTTGTTTTCTCAGACAGCAACCTTTTGCTTGTATATAGACTTGATGGTATGCTTCTTTTTTAATTCTGTTGAATCTTTTTAACTGGTTTTCAGTGCTAAAAGGAAAACAGTTGAGTAATTATCTATTCACTTATGTACATCTAAAATGAACTGTATTGCATGAAACAAACTCATCTTCTCCAAAGTTCATTTCTCTTCCCATCTAAATCTACACTTCATTCAAATCTGAACTTTGTTTCACAACACAGTGTTACATTCTTACGATGCATTTCCAGCTTTTCGTTTTGCTGCAACTTAATTTTTATTCAAACTAAGCAGTCAAATAAAATTGGAATATTACTTTATTTCTTTTGTATGAAAAGGTAAACACATAAAACAGTTGTGAGGACAGAGACAGAATGTCAACCAAGTTTCAAATTGGCATACAAAATCAGAAATCCATTCACTTTTCTTTCACTATTGTGAAAACATAAAACTATATTAATGTCAAATTAATGGCCTGAAATAAATCAAATTCTTTACTACATTTTCCAGAATGTAGCACTGTGTACTATAACTTAAATAAGAAAAAAAAATAGGCAGATGATAAATATTTTTGTTCTTGTTTACAACTGTCTGCCATTAGTATTGATACACCTAAACTCTGCACAATCATCATCATCTTCTTTTGGCTGTTCCCATTAGGGGTCGCCACAGCGGATCATCTGTTTCCATTTCTTCCTGTCCTCTGCATCATGCTCTTTCACACCAACCGTCTGCATGTCCTCTCTCACCACATCCATAAACCTTATCTTAGGCCTTCCTCTTTTCCTCTTCCCTGGCAGCTCCATTCTTAGCATCCTCTTCCCAATATACCCAGCATCCCTCCTCAGCACATGTCCAAACCAACACAATCTCGCCTCTTTTGCTTTGTCTCCAAACTGTCCAACCTGAGCTGACCCTCTAATATACTGATTCCTAATCCTGTCCATCCTAGTCACACCCAGTGCGAATCTTAACATCTTTAACTCTGCCATATCCAGCTCTGACTCCTGCCTTTCCATCAGTGCTACTATCTCCAACCCATATAACATAGCTGGTCTCACTACCCTCTTATAGACCTTCCCTTTCACTCTTATTGGTACCCATCTGTCACAAATCACTCCTGACACTCTTCTCCACCCATTCCACCCTGCCTGTACTCTCTTCTTCACCTCTCTTCCACACTCACCATTACTCTGAACTGTTGATCCCAAGTACTTAAACTCATCCACCTTTACCAACTCTACTCCCTGCATCCTCACCATTGCTCTACTCTCCCTCACATTTATACACATATATTCTGTTTTAGCCATGCTGACCTTCATTCCTCTCCTCTCTAAAGCATATATCCACCTCTCCAGGGTCTCCTCAACCTGATCCTTACTCTCACTACATATCACAATGTCATCTGCAAACATCATAGTCCACGGGGCCTCCTGTCTAATCTCATCTGTCAACCTGTCCATCACCACTGCAAATAAGAAAGGACTCAGAGCTGATCCTTGATGTAATCCCACCTCTACCTTAAACATATCTGTCACTCCCACCGCAGTCCTCACCAATGTCACACTACCCTTGTACATATCCTGTACCACTCTTACATACTTCTCTGCCACTCACGACTTCCTCATACAATACCACAACTCCTCTCTAGGCACCCTGTCATATGCTTTCTCTAAGTCCACAAAGACACAATGCAACTCCTACTGACCTTCTCTGTATTTCTCCAACAACACTCTCAGAGCAAATATTGCATCTGTATTGCTCTTTCCTGGCATGAAACCATACTGCTGATCACTAATCATCACCTCCCTTCTTAACCTAACTTCCACTACTCTTTCCCATAACTTCAAGCTGTGACTGATCAATGTTATCCCTCTGTAGTTACTGCAGCTCTGCACATCACCCTTATTCTTAAAGATACGTACCAAAACACTTTTTCTCCACTCCTCAGGCATCCTCTGACTTTCCAAAATTTCATTAAACAATCTGGTTAAAAATTCCACTGCCATTTCTCCTAAGCATCTCCATGCTTCCACTGGTATGTCATCTGGGCCAATAGCCTTTCCATTCTTCATCCTCTTCATAGCTGTCCTTACTTCCTCCTTGCTAATCTGCTTCACTTCCTGATTCACTATCCCCACATCATCCAACCTTCTCTCTCTCTCATTCTCTTCATTCATCAGCCCTTCAAAGTACTCTTTCCATCTACTCAACACACTCTCCTCACTTGTGAGTACGTTTCCCTCACTGTCCTTTATCACCCTTACCTGCTGCCCATTTTTCCCAGCTCTGTCCCTCTGTCTAGCCAATCGGTACAGGTCCTTTTCTCCCTCTTTAGTGTCAAATCTCTCATACAACTCTCTATATGGCTTATCTTTAGCCTTCGCCACCTCTCTCTGGGCCATGCGCCTCATCTCCTTATACTCATGTCTGCTGTCTTCATCTCTTTGACAATCCCACTTCTTCTTTGCCAGCCTCTTCCTCTGTATACTCTCCTGTACTTCCTCATTCCACCACCATGCCTCCTTTTCCTCCTTCCTCTGTCCAGATGTCACACCAAGCACCTTCCTAGCAGTCTCCCTTACTAGCTCTGCTGTAGTTACCCAACTATTCGGTAACTCTTCATTGCCTCCCAGTGCCTGTCTTAACTCTTCCCTGAACTCCACCTCACAATCACCCTTTTTTAACTTCCACCATTTAATCCTTGGCACTGCTTTCACACTCCTCCTCTGCTTCTTGATCACCAACATCATCCTACAGACCACCATTCTATGCTGCCTAACTACACTTTACCCAGTCAACACTTTACAGTCTCCAATCTCCTTCAGACTGGCCCTCCTACATAGGATATAATCCACCTGTGTGCATCTTCCTCCACTCTTGTACGTCACCCTATGCTCCTCCCTCTTCTTAAAATACGTATTCACCACAGCCATGTTCATCCTTTTCACAAAATCGACAATCATCTGACCTTCTGCATTCCTCTCCTTAACACCGTACCTACCCATCACTTCCTCATCCCCAAACTCTGCACAATAACGGGTCTATTTACAAGAGCTAAAGTATTGTACCCAAATATTTCTTTTTTTTTATTCTGTATAGGAAGCGTGCTTGAGAATATGATTGCTCTGTTTTCAGCTGATCACTTTAAACCTGAATGCTCACACATACACACACACAGATATTTTTGGTCTGTTCATAAAATTTGTGGTTGTCTGATAAACTGTTGAGGACTGAAGTCACTAAATAAAAACAAGACATTTGACTTTCTACATAACCTTTAAAAAATGCATGCTGACTCAAAATCACTTAATCTAGTAGCATCCTAAGTTCATTAAAGCAATATTTAAAATCTCCCTATTTTTGGGCCTTTGCTCCCCCTCCTATTAGTTTTGCCTTTGTCTGGATTTCTTGAGCTAAGAGGCTGAGAGGTATGATGGGCATGCCTATTTACAATTTACCCATGGTCTGAATTTAATGCATATTGGAAAGTTAACAGTTCCTGTTTCTTTATTCAGTTTGAACAGAAAAACTGATAATGGATGCCTTGCACATAGCTGTGCCAAAAATAATATTTTAGGGTAAGTATGTAAAAAATTAATTTGAGTGAAACTAGAATTTACAGCTTTCAAGAAAAAATATTTGTCTTCTTAGTTATTCTGTTTATTAGTAAAAAAACAGCCAGGCAGCAAATGTAGTAGTCCAATGAAGGTATATCCCTCTGAAGAAGTTTCACATGATGAAACAAAAAGTGCTTCAATCCAATAAAGTTTTATTCAATTTATATTTTTGGGAGCTGTGTGTTTCCTGTTATCCTGGTACACTGCTAAGGTATGTACCTTCATTGGTCTACTGCATTTGCTGCCTGGCTGTTTTTTGGTTACTAGTGCAGTTTTTGTGAATACAACCGTTCACTTTGTGTTTGCTTTATTCTCTTTATTCCTTGTATTTGTCTCATATTTGGCCTTTCTGATTACTTCTTGGCAGACTTTTTTCTCACAAGCAATATGCAGGTGAGTGGTATAGGTTATTACTTCTGGGGATAAATATCTGTTTAGAGACAGGTAAGAAGTAAAATCGATTAGACCTTTCAAACATCGCCATATTCCCATAGTTATAAGTTCAAGGTTGCCTGTAAGGACATTCAGTATAGGACATTGTCACAGATATCTGCCATTGACCATTTATAGGAGATCACCCTTGAGCTTGCTGTTGTACTTTTCCTGGTACCTACTCAGCTCTCCCCTCTGGGACTGGGACCCCCCCCACCAAGTGAGGAAACCTTACTTTAAGTGACTGAGGAAGTAGGAAGAGAGGAGGGGAGGACATCCTGTTATGGCACCAGCACAATAAATATTTTCATTTAATTGTCTATTCTATATTACATTACGTGTTACAGGTATAATACTAATTGTAGACAATCCAAATATGAATTTTGTGCTGTTTTGAATGCTGCATCTGAGGATACTTTGGTACCTAAAGTACATTTTTTGTGAGCTGTGTGATGTCATCATAAATATCAGTGCTGGAAAATAATGGAGGCAGTTGGAATGATGACATTATAAAAGGTAGGAGGAATGTCATCAAACAATGTCGATACAAAGATAATTTCAGTTTTCATATCCGATGTACAGAATGTTGAAATAACTACAGCCCTGACTTTGCTGCATATCCATTTTATTCCTGCATTGTAGTAGCCAACTTTTTTCAGAGTTTGAGATTCAGGTATTAGGCATTAATGAGCCATTTCTTGTACCCCAGGGTACAGGATTTGATTCCTTCCGCCTACACTTGCCTACTGTGGAACTCTTAGCATGTCACTTAACAAAATATGCTTCTGGATCACCACTGAAAAGGTACTTGTGTGTCCAGTGAGCTTACCTGGTTAACAGATGTATAAAATAAAATAAAATAAAAAAAAAAAAATCAAAGCACTGGGGGTGGGTGTGTGGGAGGACTTCAGCTAGAACAAAATTATCCTTTTGTAAATGACATTGAGAGAAACATCATATCTGTAAAAACATGTTACAAGTCAAGCAATAGAAAACCCATTGAAAGGGAATGTGTTTTATTAATATACAGATAGATGCTCCACCCCCCAAATATAGTAGTTGACAATTTTGTTAAGAAAATGTCTGGAATATCAGTTTACTAAAACAGTAACATACTACAGCCTGCATTCAAGACCACTCCAAATACAAGTGTAGCAGAATCAGCTGGGCACTGATCACAGTGAAAGCAACTGATGGGGTAATTGATGCATGCGATTAAATAAATTGCACACTGGGACTCAAATACTTGATTATCCAATCATGTTAATTGTGACCTGACTGCAAAAAAAGCAATGGTGCGCTCAGCTTGTTCAGCACAATATGTAGTGAGTGACTCAGACATCTTAAGAATTGTAAATAAAAGTGACCATTTGATGTGGATGTCTCAAAAAGACAATGATTTTCCTGTAATATTTTCACTTTCCTGTCATCTCAGTCTGATTTGTTGATCAGAGGTTTGAGTGTTTTGCTGTGTAGGGCCTGCCTTTTGTAATTACTATAGTCAGATACTGAATGGCAACATAACGCAAGCATATAAAAGCAGTACAGACATGTAACTGTTCTTTAACAGATGAATTAATCACAAAAACATGGGGTTTCTCTCATTTTCTATAATTATCACAGCTGTGAACTACAGTTGCCATGCTGAGATAGCTGTGTTGATGTGCAGTACATATTTCTGTGGATTATAATGATAATGGACATCTGCATCAGAATGAGTCAAGAGAACAGAACTTATTGTTCTTTAAAAACAAAGTGTTTTCCTTGTATAATTGCTAATGAAAAGTGCCGAACAGTGAAATGAGACAATTTTACTACGTTGCAACTTGCACATCATCTTTATTAAAAGCTGTAAATGAAAAAGATGTAGGACTTTTTAAAGTAAATGAGAGCATAATCTACTTACTTGCCTTGAAAGCTTATCTCCAGTAAAGCATTTGAATTGCTACATGTTAAAAAAGAAAACTGGTTTTCATGCAACAGCACAAACTATTCTACTGGTACTGGTCTGCTGTGTTAGTTACATACTCTTCAAATTCATATTGTAGTACAGTGATAAACATGTTAATATCAGTTTACATTTTAGGGATAAAGTCTTGCAATTATTTTTGTTTATCATGTCTCATCATTCTATTTTTCAAGCTAATTTTTGCATGAAAACAACTTATACAGTCTAATGGGTTCTCTTCCTTATGTGGCATTATTGCCATTATGAGGACTATGCCCTAACTATATACGGTCTAAATATACATTCTATGCATGTAAGCCTCACCGAACAAGACATACCCAGCTTGGCTGTGTTAAACAATGTTGGGACCTGAGAGTTGCAATCTAGCTAACCTTTCCAGATAGTAATGGTGTTATATGGCACATGGAAATGACAGGAACATTATAGCACAGAATGCAAGACTCGGAAGGACAACAAAGAGGTACTTATTAATACATCATCATGGTGGCTTTTGTTTATGTGATCTGTCACTTGGAGAAAGTCCAGACAAGAATGCCATGTACACAGATTTCTTAGGAACCAAGTACTCTGGCAATATGTGCCCTCTGAAATCAAGTGGAGGGATTCCTCATCTATCACTTAATCAGAAATCATCACAGCAGTATTAACAAATTCTAAGAAATGCTAATCATATCCACTTATTAGTGGAAGTGTGCTAATCTTGGCGACACAAGAAGGCTTAAGTTATTATCCCATCCCAAGTTGAAACATACTGGATTACTTTAGAGTGACACCAACTACTTAAACAATTGTTAAAGCTAAACTCTACAAATGTGAGTGTTCTACCCCCCCCCCCCCAGGATTGGCTGCCTCTGAAAATCTGCTTAACTGCAAGAGCGTGTCCCAAGATTGTATATAGACTCAGGTTCCACTAAATGTACATTTACCCAACTAAGCTGCAATTCTTATGTTGTTTTTAACTTATGTTATTAAATAAGTTAGGGTAGTGGAATGTACACTAATTGGGTAGCAGTTAGCTAGGTCCCAAACCATCTCCCACTATATGGTTATCTTTTTGATAATTATTATCTATTTTTAGGCAATTAACGTTATATTTTACCTGTAGTTTGAAAATAAAAAATATCTAATCCTGAAGCACGGGAATTTTTTACCTGCAAATATTTGTGACTTACAGTCTTATATATCATTTATATATAAGTATACTGCAATACTTAAGATTGTGGATGGTTTCTTATCTGCAAATTCTGGCACTGACCTATGGCAATTCACCTCAAACTGATAGTTTTATTTTCTGTTGCTCAGTCTGCTGCTCATGGTTCAGCCCACTCTGTTTGCCCTTGCTTAGCTCAGGCTCACTCTGCTGTTCTACTCTAACCCCAATTCCCACCCACCCCCACTTACTCTAAGTTTATACTCTAAGACCCTTTTGCCCCTCCCCTTGTACACCTTTTTTTACTGTCACTCCTTCTAATCAAATCTCTCATTCTCCCTCCTTACCACATCCCCTCAGATAAAAACATCCCCATTCTTGAACAGATTCTCACCTGGATCACACTCTACATATCTTATAAAACTATAATTCTGGGTGATATCAACATCGATTGGCAAATCCTGACTACTGACTCCCCTAAATCCAACATAAATCTCCATGGCTTCACACAACTAATCTCAACTCCTACTTGTTTTATCAAGCCAACCAACTCTAACTCTATCCTGGACTGGATCCTAGTATCCAATCCAAACCTACACCACAAACCCAAAACTCTACCTGATTCTTCAAGTGACCATTCTCCCACCTGAATTCAAAGATACTGCCTTCAACATATTAGACCACACAAATTCAAAGTGTGTCACAGTCTCTTTAACTTCAGCCCTGACGTGTTCAACAACAGACTCACTTCCATAAACTGGTCTTTCCTTTTCCACCTACTGCTCGCTGGATGCTGCTGCACATAAATTCAACCACCGTTTTCTAGATATGCGTAACTCCCTTACTCCTCTTAGTAAAATCAGCATAAAAATCCCTCTTTGCACCTTGGCTTTATCAAACCACTCACTCTTTAATGTACAAGAGAGACAATGCTCGGAAAAGCTCTCAAAGAACTAAATCCTCTATTCACCTCCAAAATGATAAAGAACTCCGTAATCTCACTAAAAAAAAAATATGTAAATCATGATAAGAAAAACTTATACCTAAAACATCAGACTAAGCATCACAGCAACACTAACATTTTCTGGAACATCCTGGTAGCCCCAGTATACCTAGCCCTTGCCCTAACAACTCTCCTATGGAAACAGCCACTATTCTTATCTCTTACTCATAGACTCCATCAGCAAACTAACTCAGAATAGTCACACCTCCAGCCTCTCTATCCCCCCCAAGCCATAAAAACACCTTCTCACTCAAACCTGTTCTTACTGCTTACATAAGATCTCTACTTAATAAACTAAAGCCATGTTCTCCCTTGGCTGATAATCTACCACCCTCCTTCCTAAAGCTTGCCGCTAGCTCAAGAGCCTACCCTATTTCCATCCTGATCAACTGATCTATTCAAGAATCTACTGTCCCCACTATCTTGAACCAATTCTACACCATACCAATCCACAAGGGAGGACACTCCACTGACATCTCTAACTACAGGCCCATAGCCATCCCGTCACCCCTCTCTAAATTACTTGAAAAATGTATACATAAGCAGCTTCTTGATTATCTTCTTCAGGAAGATCTGCTCATTCCTACACAACACTGCTTCAGCCCTATCCATAATATGACTATCACTCTGATTTCTTCACTCAAGCTATCTCTCAAGCCAGAGACAACAATAAACTTGTTTCCTGTCTATTTTTAGACTTCTCCAAAGCCTTTGACACTGTCTGTCACCCCAAATTCCTTACCAAATTGTCTGATCTTACTCTCTCTTACCTCACCTTGAATGGTTTTTAAACTACCTCTCTAACAGACAGCAGTCCGTCAAGTGGCTCTCCTCCTTCTCTCCCTTCCTCCTTGTCACTACAGGTGTACCTCAAGGGTCCATTCTTGGACCATTGCTATTTAACATCTTCACTAACTGTCTGCGCACTTCCTGCTTTCACTCCCTTCTCATAAAACATGCAGACGATTCAGCTATCATCTCCACTTCAGACAATCGCTCTCACCTCCACACTTTAATCCAAAACTCTTTCAACTCTGTTGAAACTTGGTTAACTGACAATCAACTCATGCTCACTCCCAAGAAAACCAAACTTATCCTGTTCCTCGCAAAATCTTTCTTATCACAAATCTACATTTACCATCACATTGCTTGACAACACTGTTATTAATGTTGAAACACATACCAAGCTCCTGGGTGCTATCATTGACGATCAACTTAAATTTGATCTACACATCCATAATTCAATAAAAAAGACTCATCAAAATTTAAGCGTGCTTTATTGAAAAAAAAATCCTCAACAAGGACTCTAGACTCTCCCTCACCTATGCCTACCTTCTTCCCAGTCCACTCTATGCCTTTTCAATTTTAACTAACCTACAATCCTCTCTAAAGTCTAAGCTAGAACTCCATTATAATAAAGTTGCTAGATTCACTACAAGTCAGCCTTACAGTTCTCACCACTGCCTTTCTCAGAAATCTT
This sequence comes from Protopterus annectens, assembly GCF_019279795.1. Taxonomy (NCBI): domain Eukaryota; kingdom Metazoa; phylum Chordata; order Ceratodontiformes; family Protopteridae; genus Protopterus; species Protopterus annectens. The sequence continues at coordinate 256,586,859 of NC_056729.1, read as the reverse complement.
TTTGCTGGCTTGAATTCCCCCACCAGCTCTTACTTCCTCAACTGCTCATTATTCATTCCATCCTCAACAAACCTACTTCCTGCCCTGCCATGTCAGTATTCATCTCCTTATATACTCCAACTTACTCTCTCCTGAGCTCTGACCAGTTCTCCTTGAAAATCTGTAAGGCCAAAAGAACAATTTTGCAACATCTATATAATAACTCTGCTGCCTTAGCTTGGAACAAACTCCCTCTGTCCATCAGAACTATATCCAATGATTTTAACTTCAAAGGAGTTTTAAAAGAATATGTATTAAACTCATGATAGTACTCCTGCCAAAGTCCAACCTAACTCTTAATCTTAGTTTTTTTAATTCACTCAACCATCCATTCTATACCAAGTAGTCTTAGCATATCAATATTTACTATTCAGATGTCCTTTCTATGCTGCCTATATATAGCTCTCATATTCTCCACTTGGTTGTATTTTTTTATTTCATACTGCTTTACTCTTGAGCTTCCTGACCTGTTCTACTTTGTACTACATCTGGAGAACTATATCTGACTATAGTAACCATCATTGATTTCTTGTATTGTATTTGAGATTTTATTGGTATCCACAGTAACCGCTGTACTAGAACATTCACTTATATTTGGAACTTTTCTGTGCTTATTGTTATACACTGCTTTGCTAAGTATTCTGTATGGAGCTGTTCTCCCCGGACCTCTGCTGTAAATGGGCTCATGCTCAATCGGGCATTGTCAGTTTACAAATGTCAAAATAAAGAAAGAAAAAAATTGTAATTGTATCTGGGCATTGTTCTTGGTGATGGCAAAGTACTACTCAAGACCAGTGTATTCTCTGTCCTTAACAGACATGTAGTACATTCTATTAAACCCCTCTGGATATCCATCTAAGTGGATTACCTCAGGTCATTCAGTCCCATGTGGCTCACCATTAGGTCTGGTTTAAAGGACCTTAGGGCCTTTGTGACATGCAACTGTTTAAATTAATTTGATATATCAAGAAATAAAGCACAGTGTTGCGGGTCCACAGATGGTTTTAATATAAAAATAATATCCACAAACGTAGTTAAAATCCACAGTTGTTGAGCGCTTTCATCAAATAATTTGACTTCTTCAGAACCAGAACCTCAGAACTGAGGAAGTCAAATTATTTGATGAACGCGCTCAACAACTGTGGATTTTAACTACGTTTGTGGATATTATTTTTATATTAAAACCATCTGTGGATCCGCAACACTGTGCTTTATTTCTTGGTTTGTTTGTTTTTCAGAGCACTGTGAACACTATTTTTTGGACTTTATTAATTTGATATATACTAATAACCAAGGCCAGCTAACTCTTAACACATATTTGCTGCTAGTATGCAGGGAAGAATAAATGATAAAGCAGTAAAGGCTTCAGAGTAGATACTTAAGCTTGGCCTGTAAATGTGAGATAATTAATAATGTTCTTATTTATTTGTAATCTAAATCAAACATTTAGTACAGTGTAGGGCCTGTATGGTAAAGAAATGAAGGGCAGTGGCTATTAATTATGTCCCAGAGATAGAGCTATTGTCATCCAAGCAATGTCACAGTGTAACTAGGGAGCTCTTGGTTTAGTACCTCAATCCTATTCAAAAATGAATGAGAAGCTTATTGCAGGCAAAAGAAGTAGAGTTCTGTGTTGCAGTGTTTGTTAGTTAACAGGCTGAAAGCAACATTAGAGGCTACTTGGAAGTTTGTATCCCGCTACAACTGAGTTATATATTTTAGCCCTAAAAGGTGTAAAACAGTTATTTAAAGGAATGCAAACTTTCAGCAGACTTTATTGTGATTGATAATTTATTCTCTGCCTTAGCAACTCTGGTTGTAAAGTAATTTATTTTTGCGTGAATACTGTAATTCTCATTTCTATAAACAAACTAGTGCTTCAGGTTAGTTAAGTGTGACACACAAGCCCAATCCCCAAGGAGACAGGTAAAACATAGGTTCATAGATTCATAGGTGTATACTAGGCTAATGACTACTAGTGCCCTTACAAGCCTAACTGTGCAATTCAAATGTGACCCTGCAATCTGATATTTATAGAGGGTGATTTACTGACTGTGTCTGTCCATCAGAGATGTAGGCACCAGACCAAGGATGAAGTTCTGGTTACCCATAATTAGCCCAAGTTGCACTTAAATAGAATTAGGGAGGAACTTGGCTTCACATGGATGGGGAGCCTCCTCAAGGGACTGGGAATTCTATGAGAAACACATCTGTCTCTCCATGTCCTATTTATGTCACAAGCAACATGTAGGTCTTTTAATATAGTAGTTCTGATGCTGATTGTTTTGAGGATGTGCAAAAAGTTTAATAAAACATAGTCCAGTGATGCCTTGTACGCCAGGCAAAGATATAGGTTCATAGGTTCATAGGTTCATACTAGGCTATCTGCCCTAGGGCATTTATAAGCCTAGCCAGAGTGTGTTTGGCTTTCGCCACTCATTTTAAATTTAATTTTGCTATGCCCTTTTTCGAGGTTAGTATACTGTGCCTCTGTCTAACAGTGACACAGAAGTGATACCTGGGGTAAACCTACGATCTCCCATCCACTCATCAAGATTCCTCTTGAAGAGAGTCAATGAGGGACTCTGCCTAACCTGGACTGAGATTTTATTCCAGAGTGAAGGGAGCCTCTGGGTTATGAATCTGTCCCTCCAGCATGTCCTATTTATTTCAGTGCTGAGGTTCAAGTCTCTCGAGTGCGTAGCTTGATGGGATTTGGATTTTCTGAGGTGCAGCATGTCCATTAATTCCGGGTTGGACATGGCTTTATACATCAGGCACAGATCGTCTCTGAGCAGGTGGTATGCCATGGAGTAGAGCTGGAGTTTCTTTAACCGGGCGGCATATGGCATCTGTTTGAGCCCCTTGATCCTCTTGGTGAGGTACTTTTGGGGTCTTTCCAGTTGCTGCAGGTGTCTGGTAAGGTACATCCCAAAAGGGGCATTGTACTCAATTATGGGCCTGATGAGGGATGAGTAAAGAGGCACGATGACCTCCCCTGATCTAGATGTGAATCCCTTCATGATTAGGTGGGCTATATAAAATGTTTTTCTAACCACTTTGGCCACGTGGTTGTCAAATGAGAGATTGCTATTAACTTGGGTCCCCAGGTCCCTAATTACTTCTTCTGTACTTAATGGATTACCACCTATGTGGTAATTTGTGGGCACTTTGTTTTTGCCAAAGGGGATGACTATACACTTTTTGGCATTTAGCTTGAGGCCATGGCTCTGGCACCAGTTGTCTGTTTCTATGAGGCCCTTTTGAAGGATGCTTGTGTCGGCTGGAGAGTCGATTATGGTGCCCAGTTTGCAGTCATCTGCGAACTTGGTCAGCCACAGTCCTTCGTGTTGGCCTGTACCTCAGAGAAATATATACCGAACAAGAGAGGTCCCAGAACTGAGCCTTGTGGGATGCCACTTGTAGCTGGTTTGGAGTCTGACATGGCTCCAGCAATTCTAACCATGTGGGTTCTGTCCTTGAGCCAGTTTGCAACCCATCTAGTGACACAGGGGTTTATATTTAAGCTGATGAGCTTATCTATAATGCCCGAGTGGGGTATTGTATCGAAGGCTTTTGCGAGGTCCAGGTAGGCTATGTGGACCACCTTCCCCTTGTCAATGGCCTTGGTGACTGTTTCAAAGAAATCAACCAGGTTTAAGAGGCAGGATCTGCCCGTAACAAAGCTGAACTGGGTAGGATCCAGTGTCTGTAGGTCCCCAATATCTTTATTTATGAGGTCCATGATGATCCTTTCCATAGCTTTGCAGACCAAGCTAATCAGGCTTATGGGGCGATAGTTTCCAGGATCAGTTGAGGCACCACCTTTGTGGAGAGGGACCACTGTTGCTGTACGCCACTCTTTGGGTACATATCCTGTAGTAAGGCTGAGACTGAACAGTAGTTTTATGCTTGGGTTTAGCTCTTCTTGGAGTTCATGTAGGACGCAGCCCAGGACATCGTCTGGTCCCATTGATGCTGTGTTTTTTGCTTTGGAGAGGGCAGCTCTTACCTGAGCATCTGAGATGTCGGGGGGGGGGCAGCACTCTGCTGGGATAGATATTTGCCCTTTTGGTGGGGAGGGGGGGAGAAGTTTGCGCTGAAACTGTCAGCTAGGATGTTGGCAATGTCTGTGGGTTTGGTGTATTTTTTATCATTTTGGACTAATTCTGAGCATATCTGTGAATTCCCACCCAGGTTCCTAACATAACTAAAGAAAGCCTTGTGATTATCCTTAGTGTCCTGTGCAATTTTTCTCTCGAAGCTGGCCTTAAAGGATTTTATGAGTGCCCGTAGTTTTTTGCTAATACTGATCAGAGATGCCTTCCCTTTTTGGGATTTTGCTCTATCATGTAGTAGCTTCCTCCTTCTATTGTATAGTTTGTTTATGGCTGGGGTCCACCAGACAGGTCGTCTGCCTTTGGAGGATTGGGTCTTGGTTTTATTTGGGATTGCATGATCCATGCATTCCTGAAGGTGTTCATAGAATGCGTTTATAAAGGATTCTGCGGTCTGGGCCGTATTTTCCACAGGCCCGGGGCTTTGAAGGATTCCACTCGGTTTTGAGGAGTGTGAAATTTGCTTTAGAGAAGTTTTTCACTGTGGTTTTCTGGGCAGGGGGTGGTGTTGGGATGTGAATATCCAGTGAGATTAGTTTATGGCCTGATCTTACCAGTGAGGTATACACTTCTGGTCTGGAGCATAGAGTCCCCATGTTGGTGATGATCAGGTCCAGTATGTTTTCCCCTCTTGTGGGAGTGGTAACAAGTTGTTCCATAGCATTTGAGTTTATAAATTCTAGGAACCTTTGGGCTAGGGTGTTGGAGCTAGAGTAATGCTCCCAGTCTATGTTTGGGTAGTTGAAGTTGCCCAATATAATGGTGTTTGGAGAGACCTTCATATTTTCCAGTGTTCTCAGGAAGGCCGAGTGGAGTTCCTGGGTTTGGGAAGGTGGTCTGTAGCAGGCTATAAACTGGAAAACAGTTTTACCCACTGTTAATTGCACATGGATAGTCTCTGATGCTTTGTGCTGTGCCACCAACCTGGAGGTGTGGGTATCTTTGACGAATATTGATACTCCCCATCCTTTTGTGGTTCGGTCCAAGTTTTGGGGCCAAAAAGCATGGTATGAGGTATAACCTGGTAGTGCTGGTGTGGTCTTGGGAGCCTTGAACCAGGTTTCTGTTACTGCACAGATATCGATGTTCTCCATGCTAAGGAGAGTTTCGAGTGCATGCATCTTGAGGTTTAGACTTCTGGTGTTGAGTAGCATTACTCTTAGTTTCTTATCCCTTGTGATACCTATGGAGGTGGGTTTGTCTTTTGAGCCTTGCCTAAAAAAGGCACTATGGGGGTAGCAAGAGCCTTTGCCAATATCCAAAAGCCCAGGGGTGACAGGTGCAAGCCATCCCTAGCGAAGCATCATGGTTTGTCGAGCATGTCATCCCAGGCTGACAGGCATTGGATCCCCTTTGAATGACACCAATACTTAAGCCAATTGTTGAAATTGATCATCTTGTCTTCATATTGTGGCATCATTCTTGGTGAGGGTAAGATGCTACTCAAGGTCAGGGTCATACCGGCCTGGGCTGCATGCTCAGAGAGCTCCTCTATGTCTCTTTTCATGTAGTCCAGGGAGGTACATCTCAGGTCATTCACACCAGCATGGACAATGACCGAGTCATATTTGTACTTGCCTTGGAGTGACCTGAGTGCTTGTGTTATGTGGCGGATCCTAGCGCCCAACAGGCAGCTCACCGTGACCTTCTCCTTGTTCAGCCTGGTGAGCGGGACGTCAGTGTGCCTGACGATAGAGTCACCTATTACAAGTGTATCAGGTGTGTTGTTTAGCCTTAAGGGCTGTGACTGTTCGGCACACTGGCTTTGTGAGCTATGTGTTGCATGTGTTTTGTTTTGGGGTAGCGGTTGCTTGGGTGTCTACTTTGGAGGTCTCTGCTGCTTAGGCAGATTTTTATTTAGAGCCTCCGAGTATGTTTTTGTGTGTTAATGTGTTTATGTATAGCCTCTCAAAAGTCCGTATGATATCAAACAATGTGTCAGGGCTTTGAGGAAATCAGCACAGGGCATTTTGTTTACTCTGTGTATTCTTTTTGTAAGTGACCTTTGTAGACATTCCAGTTATGCATTTATCTGGTAAGGTACATACTGAAGGGAGCATTATCGCTATGATGTGTCTGATGAGAGATGAGTATAGTGGTTTGATGATGTCTCTGGACCTAGGTGCTATGCCTTTACTTATAAGTTGAGCAACAGAAGGATTTTCTCACTAACTTGGATACATGCTGGTTAAAAGCTAGGTGACTATCTACATGAGTCCCCAGAACCCCATCTAGTAAATCAATTTTTAGGGGTATTTTATTGATGACATAGTTACCTGCGGTAGCTGACTTACCAATGGGAACTATAATGCACTTTTTGGTATTGAGTTTTAAGCCATTTCTTTGGCACCAAGCATTAGTCTGTCTTAAGACCTTTCTGAAGGGAAGTCTTGGAGCAGTTCAATGCCTGCTCTCAGTTTGCTGCCATCTGTGAAATTGGTGGTCCAGAGGCCTTTGGTATTTAATTTGACATCCAAGAAGTAGATGAAAAAGAAGAGTAGTCTCAACACAGAGCCCTGAGGGACTCCACTGGTGACTGGCCTCTTTGTGGAGATGGCCTCACTGATCCTGACCTTTTGGATCTTAAATGTGAGCCAGCTAGCTACCCAGTGTGCTATGAAGGGGTTTCTGCCTAGTCCCATAAACTTGTTAACAATGCCTGAGTGAGGTATTGCACCAAACGTTTTAGCCAGATCAAATTAGACAGTATGCACCATTTCTCCCTCATCTATTGCCTTAGTGACCTTTTCAAAGAAGCTGACCAAGTTCAGTAAGCATGAACTTCTTTTGACAAAGCTATTCAAAGATGAATCCAATGTCTGGAAGTCTCCTATGCCCTTGCTGATAATTTCCATGATAATTCTTTTAATGGATTTGCAAAGAAGACTAGTTAGATTAATAGATCCTAAGTTTTGAGGATCTGTTGAAATTCTTCCCCTTATGATGAGAGAATGACTGTCACATTCTTCAATTGTTATGACAAAAACCTGTTTTAATACTACAGTTAGATAGTGACTCCAGGGGTCCTTGTAAGTCATATTTTACACTATTCAGAGGCATCCCTGGATGTTATTGGGACCCAGTGAGACTGCAGTCAGTACATCTTTCCCTAGTAATAGTTGGAGGGGGTGTTTCTTGGGGATGGTTGGGCTTGTCAGAAGGAGTAAAGTTGGCACTAAATCTGTCCACTAACAGGTTCGCTGTAGCACTAGTTCAGCACATTGCTGTGTGTTGCTGTTGAGGTTTCTGACATAGCTGAAAGAAGCCTTATGATTATCTTTCACCAGAGAAGCTATTGTAACCTCATAGCTGGCTTTGTTTGACGTAATTAGCCCTATTAGTTGCCTATTTACTTTGATGAGGGAGTTTTTATATTTATGGGAATTACCATTCCTGATTTTTGCCATTTTTTTCCTTCTGTTGTATATCCTGTTTAAATTGTGACGCCACCAGTGTGGTTTGTTTCTGAGGCTAGTTTTGGGCTGACTTCTGGTAAGTACAGCAGCCTCTATGTAGCCATTAACATGCTTGTATAGAGTTTCTGAGAGCAATTCAGCATGGGTTGCTGTGTTCTCAGGGTTTGGAAGGGCACTGAATTTTGACTGACCATTAATTAATAAAAGGTAATTTGCCTTGGAAAAGTTCCTAACTGTAACTTGTTTTACTTCGATTACAGAGTTAATTTTGATTTTAAAGTTTTCACTTGCACTTATATGGCATACTTAGGTCACCTCTATATAACCTGCAGTAAATGCAATGAAAGTTCAATTTACTTAAGCTTTTGGTATAGAAAGTTTTTTGGGCACTAGCATTTCTTTGTAAATTATTTATGCATTCTCTCTCTAGCCTGCAGTTACACTTGATATTGCGTATACAAAAGGCTACATAACAGTCGGTCTGGAATTCAAAGGAGAATTCTGCATGGGTGCACAGTGCTAATGCTTGGGAGTTGGAGTGGTGGGCTAGAGCATATGTAAAATGATAATACATTACACAGTCTTTGAATTCCTGCATCCTTTACATAGCTGACAATTAGTGTTGTAGTATGTGCTACGTGTCTGTGAATCCTTATAACAGTCTGAAATATTAAAAATATTAAGTGTCAGAAAGGATTTTCTGCAGTAGAATTATTTTAGACTTTATTTCTAAGCAAGCTAGACCAGGAAATATACTTGGGTTTTGTGATTATTTCTGAGCAAGTTATGTCGGGAAAAGTTTTCTGTGAGACGTTGCTGCAGCTGCATGTTGCAGGTTTGGACAAGGAAAAACAACCCTGTATTGTTATAGACAAAAATATATTATGAAACATTTCTTGCCTATCTGAAGCAGTGAACAGTCTGGCATTGTATTTTGTGCTTGCTTTTATTTCACTTTCTGTAATAAATACAGCATTCTTTGTGTAAAGGAAAATTACACGTGAGATCATGAGAAACTCAGTATGAGAACATTTAGAGATACAACAGTGTGAACACCGAATGATAATTGCATAATGCTGTTGTCAGCTTAAGAATATTAATTACAATTAGAAAGAATATTCCACTGACTTTTTAGCTGTTTAAAACATTTTTCGAGTCTCTTTGTTGATTTTTTGCTGTTTTAAATGTTTTTTAATGCTTGACTGCTATTTTTCTGCTGTTTTAAATATTTTCTAGTGGTTCCCCCCGAAACTAAGGTAGCTAGTAGCTGTAGCATAGTCCAGATACAGGTTTGCTGCATCTGGGTCTGTTTGTAGTGGCTACTTTTTCTGAGCGTGTTTTCCAGATCATCTTGAATTGGAAAGGGCCTTTCTGCACTCTAGTGAGATGATTGTGCTGGTTGGAACCTGTCTGGTGAAGGGTGGTTGGTCTAGGGCTTGGAATAAGCGTCCTCATTGGTCCTTTTCAATGTTTTTAAAAGTTTTTTTCAAGTTATTAGCTTCTGGTATTTAAACCCTGCATTTTAACAGGTTTCTGCTTGTTTGTACTGAGCTGAACTGAAGTGGGCTACTAGGCACGACTCTGAGCTGAGATACCAGATGACTAGAGGTTTCTGAGCTTCCCAAAACCATAAGTTGTCTATTTTTTTTTTTTTGCTTATTTACGCTATTTACTGCACTTTTTTGCCTGCTGCCTACTTTTATACTATAATTATGTACTGTGTACTAAGCTACACTGTTGTACTGCAATTATCTGCCTTACTGTGTCTGTTACATTGAATTTTATTGCTGTTTTCACTGTTTACTAAGCTCTTTTTGCTATTTTCATTATTTATTAAATATTTGTTTGTATTTTTACTGTTGCAAAGCAATCTGTTCTGCTCTTTCTGGTTTTCCTGCCAAGCAGTGTTAAAATAACTGTCTTGTTAGCTGTTTAAAACATTATTTAGAGTCTCCGTGCTCATTTTTGTTGTTTTAAATGTTTTTTTAGTGTATCGCTGCTATTTTTCCTGCTGTGTTAAACATCTCTAATGGGTCCCATCCTACCAAAACTATGGTAGCTAGTAGCTGTAGCATAGTCCAGACACAGGTTTGCTGCACCTGTGTCTGTTTGTAGTGGCTGTTTGTTCTGAGCACATTTTCTAGGCCATCTTAGATTGGAAGGGGCCTTTCTACACTCTAGTGAGAGAATTGTGTTGACTGGAACCTGTCTGGTGAATGGTGGTTGATCTAGGGTTTGGCGTAAGCATCCTCATTGGTCCTTTTGAACCTTTTTAAATTTTTTCAAGTTTTTAGCTTCTGGTATTTAAGCCCTGCATTTGAGCAGGTTTCTGCTTGTTTGTACTGAGCTGAACTGAGGTGGGCTACCAGCCACAACTATGATCTGAGATACCAGACAACTAAAGGCTTCTGAGCTTCCCAAAAAACATAAGTTGCCTGTTTGCTTTCTTTGCCCCCCCCCTTAGTGATAACAGTCTTCAACCTAGCATTATGGACAGTTGGACTACCCTTGTTTCTCATGCCAACCTTGTTGACTTGGGTCTCTTGAGGCAGTGCAGCAATTGCCTCATGTATACCACCAATTCTCTACTAATAACTCATTCTATTACAGAGTGTGAGAGATGTATCTACACCAAGAATATTGCTCTTTCACACTCAAAAGAATAACACAGAAGAGGTTGTAAACCCATCCACCACTACATATGCACATCGTGCCACTACTTATATACATAGCAGGCATCTAACACAAAAATCAACATAAGCGGAGGTTCTCTCAAAAAAACTACCAAGACACCAGAGACCTCCAAAACACAAGACTGCTACAACTAACATAGTTCCCACAGCACCCATGACACATAGCAATACCAGTGTCTTACCTACCAAGCCTGTAAGGCATAACACTCAAAAAACACATTTTCTAGTCATTGGAGACTCAATAATGAGACATACGGCTGTTTCACTCACCAAGTTGGAGAAGGCGAAAGTCACAGTCAGCTGCCTTTCCAGTGCCAGGATTTGTCAGATCAGGCATGCACTCAGATCTCTCAGCAACAAGTACCAGTATGACTCTGTCATAGTTCATTTTGGACCAAATGACCTGAGACGTACCTCATTGGACAATATGAAGAGAGACATGATTGAGCTCTCCAAGTACGTGTGTCAGACAGGTATGTCTCTAGCCTTGAGCAACATACTACCCTCACCTAGAATAATGTCACAGTACAAAAAAAATTATTGATTTCAATAATTGGTGTAGTTTTTAGTGTCATTCAAATGGGATCCAGTTTCTGTCAGCCTGGGAAGCCATGGTCAACAAACCTCGCTGCTTTGCCAGAGATGGTTTGCACCTGGCACCTCTAGGCTTTAGGCTGCTAGCAAATGCTCATACCTCTCTCATAGTGCCTATTTTTAAGCAAGGTCTCAAAAACAAACTTACCAACATGGAATTTACCAATCATAACAAAATAAGGGTCATGCTGCTAAACAGTAAAAGCTTAAACCAAAAACTGCGCACCCTGGAAGCACTTCTATCACTGTAAGATGTATATGTCTGTGCAGTCACAGAAACCTGGTTCAAGGCCTCAGGGAGTACCCTGGCCTTGCAAGGCTAAAATACCTTCCACACCTTCAGACCGCAGACTAAAAAACTTCACCAAGGAAAACTATACCCTCCTAGGTGAAGGTATAAATGCATTCCGAGCCTCACCTTCAGCTGGAAGTGGTAACTACACTGAAGCTTAAACCACAGTTCTGTACAATCACTTACATAAGTGTATAGACTCAGTTGTACCAGAATGAATCAAAGCCAGCACCCAAGTAAAAACAAGCTGCTATGGTGGACATCCAGTATCAACAAACTTTACAATAAATGCAAAATATTGCTGTTCAAGAAAAAAAGGCTAGACCCCAACAAAAGAAAAGCACCCACCTCAGCCTCAACAGGCAAAGAAGACAACTTGTTAAATCCTCTAAGGACTTCTTTTAGAAAAACTTAGCAAGCACAGCCAAGGATTACCATAAGGCCTTTTACAGCTAGCTACATACTTAGCCTAAAAATTAGGAACCAAGCATGTACAGAACTAGTGACCAATGATATCACACACACTGACCCCACAGAGATAGCAAACCTGCTATCTGATAGGTTTGGGGAAAATTTCACTCCCTTATCCCCTCCAAACCTATCACAAACCTTACCAAAACTCCTCCCCAACCCCACATATCTGAAGAACAGGTCATCAAAGCCTTGTCCAGTTCAAAAATACAGCCTCTATGGGACCAGACAGCATCCCAGGATGTCTTCTTAACAGGCTAAAGCATGAACTAACATCACCATTAAATACCCTTGTCTATCATAGTCTAAAAACAGGCTTTGCTCCTGCAGAATGGAGAACAGCAACAGTTATTTCCCTCCACAAAGGTGGCATAGCAACAGACCCAGAGAATTACAGACCCATAAGCCTCACAAGCCTCATCTGTAAGGCCACAAAACGTGTCATTATGGACCTCATAAATAAAAATACAGGTAACCTTCAAACCCATGATCCTACCCAATTTGGCTTCATCAAGGGCAGATCCTGCCTGTTAAATTTGGTGGATTTTTTCAAAACATTTTTTCAAAAATGTGACCAGGGCCATCGATAAGGGCAAATCTATGCGCACAGCATACCGCGACTTGGCAAAGGCTTTTGACACAACCCCATGTTCAAGCATTACCGATAAACTTAGCAAACTGAATGTAAACCCCTTCATTGTAAAATGGGTTGGCAACTGGCTCATAAACCGGGCTCGCACTATTGAAGTGGGTGACTCCACATCAACCAGCAGACATGTTAACCAGCGGGGTGCCACAGGGGTCAGTTCTGGGCCCCCCTCTTTCTGGTATATGCTTCTTAGACATTCAGGTCAAAACTAAGGGGTTGTGGCTTACCAAGTTTGCAGACGACTGCAAACTGGGTGCAAATATTGAATCCCCAAATGATGTCAATATACTCCAGAAGGGCCTTATGCAAACCAACGACTGGTGTCTTAGTCACAGTCTCAAACTGAATGCAAAGAAATGCATAATCATTCCCTTTGGCACAAACAATGTTCCTTCACACTATCAAATCAACAACAATACCTTAAGTACACATGGAGTGGTAAGGGACCTGGGATCACAAGTTGACTGTGACCTTAACTTTGACCACCATATATCTACTGTAGTAAGGAATGCTTTCTATGTGGCACACTTGATTAGTAAAGGCATTGCCTCGAGAGCAAAAGAGGTTATAACCCCTCTATACTTGGCAGTAATCCAGCCTATAATTGAGTATAACACCCTTTTCGACATGTACCATCCAGAGCACCTGCAGTAATTGGAGAGACTTCATAGTTTTCTTACTAAGAAGACCAAGGAACTCCAGCATGTGCTGTACACAGCCTGACTAAATTCCATGTCACTATACTCTATCATATAGACTTCTTAGGGGAGACTTATGCCTGGCTTACAAAGCAATCTCAGACCCAAACCTAATTAAACTTGCTGCATATCTGTAACTCAAATGGGACTAGGGTTTGCCATTCCAGGGACCTAAATATGGCTTGTGACTTAAATAGGACATGCTGGAGGGACAGATTTATCTCCTAGTGAGTGCCACATCTTTATAATAGGCTACCTATTCATGTGGAACAGAGCACTTCTGTGATACTGTTCTATGATACTGTTCAAAAGGAACCTAGACAAGTGGATGTGGCACCATAAATTCTTACCAGCAATAGTGCCCACAATTCTCCTGCACATGGTCAGCCTTTACTAAATGCAATCTTGGGTATTAACTAACATT